>NC_138985.1:80615856-81033356 GCF_964341445.2 Mesoplodon mirus | reverse complement strand
AGGCTAAAAGCTGCTTCCTTGAGAAGATAAACAAAATGATAAACCATTTTTCTCATCAAGAAAAAAAGGGAGAAGACTCAGATGAATAAAACTAGAAATGAAAAAGTAGAAGTAACAACTGACACTGCAGAAATACAAAGGATCATGAGAGGTTACTCCAAGCAACTATATGCCAATAAATTGGACAACCTGGAAGAAATGGACAAATTCTTAGAAAAACACAACCTTTCAAGACTGAACCAGGAAGGAATAGAAAATATAAACAGACCAATCATGAGCACTGAAATTGAGACTGTGATTTAAAATCTTCCAACAAACAAAAGCCCAGGACCAGATGGCTTCACAGGCGAATTCTATCAAACATTTAGAGAAGAGCTAACACCTATCCTTCTCAAACTCTTCAAAAATATAGCAGAGGGAGGAACACTCCCATACTCATTCTACAAGGGCACCATCACCCTGATACCAAAACCAGACAAAGATGTCACAAAGAAAGAAAACTACAGGTCAATATCACTGATGAACGTAGATGCAAAAATCCTCAACAAAATACTAGCAAACAGAATCCAACAGCACATTAAAAGGATCATAACGCCATGATCAAGTGCATTAAAAGGATCATACACCATGATCAAAGGATCATACACCATGATCACCCAGGACTGCAAGGATTCTTCAATATATGCAAATCTATCAATGTGATACACCATATTAACAAATTGAAGGAGAAAAACCATAGGATCACCTCAATAGATACAAGAAAAGCTTTCGACAAAATTCAACACCCATTTATGATAAAAACCCTCCAGAAAGTAGGCATAGAGGGAACTTACCTCAACATAATAAAGGCCATATATGACAAACCCACATTCTACATCATTCTCAATGGTGAAAGACTGAAACCATTTCCTCTAAGATCAGGAACAAGGAAAGGTTGTCCACTCTCACAACTATTATTCAACATAGTTTTGGAAGTTGTAGCCACAGCACTCAGAGAAGAATAAGAAATAGAAGGAATCCAAATCGGAAAAGAAGAAGTAAAGCTGTCACTGTTTGCAGATGACATGATACTATACATAGAGAATCCTAAAGATGCTACCAGAAAACTACTAGAACTAATCAATGAATTTGGTAAAGTAGCAGGATACAAAATTAATGCACAGAAATCTCTTGCATTCCTATACACTAATGATGATAAATCTGAAAGAGAAATTAAGGAAACACTCCTATTTACCACTGCAACAAAAAGAATGAAATAACTAGGAATAAACCTACCTAAGGAGACAAAAGACCTGTATCCAGAAAACTATAAGACACTGATGAAAGAAATTAAAGATGATACCAACAGATGGAGAGATACACCATGTTCTTGGATTGGAAGAATCAATATTGTGAAAATGACTATACTACCCAAAGCAATCGAGAGCTTCAGTGCAATCCCCATCAAATTACCAGTGGCATTTTTCACAGAACTAGAACAAAAAATTTCACCATTTGTATGGAAACACAAAAGACCCTGAATAGCCAAAGCAATCTTGAGAAAGAAAAACAGAGTTGGAGGAATCAGGCTCCTGGACTTCAGACTATAGTGCAAGGCTACGGTATTCAAGACAGTATGGTACTGGCACAAAAACAGAAATATAGATCAATGGAACAGGATAGAAAGCTCAGAGATAAACCCACACACCTATGGTCACCTTATCTTTGATAAAGGAGGCAGAATATACAATGGAGAACCTCCTCTTCAATAAGTGGTGCTGGGAAAACAGGACAGCTGCATGTAAAAGAATGAAATTAGAACACTCCTAAAACCATACACAAAAATAAGCTCAAAATGGATTAAAGACCTAAATGTAAGGCCAGAAACTATCAAACTATATAAACTATAAAACTCTTAGAGGAAAACATAGGCAGAACACTCTATGACATAAATCACAGCAACATCCTTTTGGACCCACCTCCTAGAGAAATGGAAATAAAAGCAAGAATAAACAAATGGGACCTAATGAAACTTAAAAGCTTTTGCACAGCAAAGGAAACCATAAACAAGACAAAAAGACAACCCTCAGAATGGGAGAAAATATTTGCAAATGAAGCAAAGGATTAATCTCCAAAATTTACAAGCAGCTCATGCAGCTCAATATCAAAAAAACAAATAACCCAATCCAAAAAGGGGCAGAAGATCTAAATACACATTTCTCCAAAGAAGATATACAGATTGCCCACAAACACACGAAAGGATGCTCAGCATCACTCACTAATCATTAAAAAATGCAAATCAAAACTACAGTTATCACCTGACACCAGTCAGAATAGCCATCATTAAAAATCTACAAACAGGGCTTCCCTGGTGGCGCAGTGGTTGAGAGTCCGCCTGCTGATGCAGGGGACACGGGTTCGTGCCCCGGTCCAGGAAGATCCCACATGTCGCAGAGCGGCTGAGCCCGTGAGCCATGGCCACTGAGCCTGCGCTTCCGGAGCCTGTGCTCCACAACAGGAGAGGCCACAACCGTGAGAGGCCTGCGTACTGCAAACAAAACAAAACAAAACCAAAAAAACTACAAACAATAAATACTGGAGAAGTTGTGGAGAAAAGGGAACCCTCTTGCACTCTTGGTGGGAATGTAAATTGATACAGCCACTATGGAAAACAGTATGGAGATTCCTTAAAAAACTACAAATAGAACTACCATATGACACAGCAATCCCACTACTGGGCGTATACCCTGAGAAAACCATAATTCAAAAAGAGTCATGTACCACCACATTCATTGCTGCTCTATTTACAATAGCCAGGACATAGAAGCAACCTAAATGTCCATCGACAGATGAATGGATAAAGAAGATGTGGCACATATATACAATGGAGTATTACTCAGCCATAAAAAGAAACGAAATTGAATTATTTGTAGTGAGGTGGATGGACCTAGAGTCTGTCATACAGAGTGAAGTAAGTCAGAAAAAAAAAAAAAAGGTTCTGAAGAACCTAGGGGCAGGAAAGTAATAAAAATGCAGACATAGAGAATGGACTTGGAGACATGGGAAGGGAGAAGAGTAAGCTGGGACGAAGTGAGAGAGTGGCATGGAGTTATATACACTACCAAATATAAAATAGATAGCTAGTGGGAAGCAGCCACATAGTACAGGGAGATCAGCTCGGTGCTTTGTGACCACCTAGATGGGTGGAATGGGGAGGGTGGGAGGGAGACGCAAGAGGGAGGAGATTGAGGATATATGTATATGTATAGCTAATTCACTTTGTTATAAAGCAGAAACTTACACACCATTGTAAAGCAATTACAGTCCAATAAAGATGTTAAAAAAAAAAAGTACAATAACAACAGAAACCAGGATACACAGTGCTTCAAGTCTCAGGCAAGTGACTAGTAAGAGGGGACAGGTCTCAGCCTCTGGGTTCGTACTTAAGTATAAAGTTCTAGTGCAAAAGCAGATTATTGAGTTTAAGGCAAGTTGGCAAGTTCTTAGGCTGAGGTTCCCAGCAAGATTTTGGCACTGAACATAAAGTTCCTGAACCAAATCTGAGGGTAAAGGTCAAGGCAAAAACTCAGTATTAATGGCGTATGCTGACAAAATGGAGATGAAAAGAGCTGAGACTTGGAAGCGACATAAATATCTAGTCACTGAGACTGAAGGAACCAAATTCCAGAGGGATCAGTGAGGGACTTTTAACAGCACATGGTAGGTCCCATGCAATGCAAAATTGTACAATACACAATTGCAGCTAAAATTCTCTCCAGGGTTTGCCTGGGACAGTCCGGGTTTGTCCTCGTTTTGCCTCTTATCTCAGAGTCCCATTCCATTTAGAATTGTCCTGGACAAAACATCCAAGTTTGAATGACGTATTATGTAGTCACAGGACTTGGAGAATGGGAAAGCTGATTACTAAGGAGCCTTAATTTTTACCCGCCTCTGCCAGAATTGGCTTGGGAACAACAGGTGAGACATGAGAAGCCGAGAGAAGGTGCATAGGTTATGGCTGAATGAGGGAAAAAAGTGATCAAAGACCACCTACCTAGGCAGAGAAACATGTATTCTGATATCCCAATATAGTTCTCTTTTGTTGTTTTTCTTTTAACATAATGCCCTAGTTAATTATATAATGCTTCCCCCACTTTTTTGTTTTCTGTTTGGCAAGTGACTCTACTGTTTCCCAAATGAATCAGTGATTGGGATTGGATTAATTTAATTGAAATAACTGTTACCATGATGCAAAAAAAAAAAATTGTTGACTATCCAGTTACTTTAATGAGAAATGATTGTGTGACTGTGGTGTGAGGAAAGCGTGCAGTTGCATATAACTAAATTTCTGTCAAAACAAAATGACATAAATCTAGTGAAATTATGCATTTTCTAATTTGCTTTAATTCAAGTGAATTCTATAACCTAAATTTGACATTCCCACTCTTGGGAAGCCGAATTCTTCAGAGATTGAACGTCTCAACTCCTTAGGCCAAGATAGAGCCTTTAATTGAAAAATAATTTTATTCTTTCCTTCTTGTTTTAAGAGGCAAAAAAATTAAAATCACTGTATTTTTTCTCTTCTAGTCCTAAGAGAGGTTTCCCCATTCATGACATAATTGAAAGTTTTCAAACCTAAAATACCTTTAAAACAGGAATAAATCAAGACTAAGTAGGGTTCCTCTCTATGCTTTTTGGAGAATAGGTTCCAGGAAGCTCTCAGATGGCTCAAAGTAGGACAGTGTAGTAAGAAATGAGGCTAGAAATAAGGGCAGGGTGCCATTGGGGAAGAAAGGATTAGCAAATAATTGCCTAAGAAAACATTTACCGCAAGTTGAAAGCTTATCACCAAAGTGGCTACCCAACATTGTTAGAATTTATCTCAGTTGATAACATAAACAATGAAAAAGATATAAAATTTTAATGTATCAGTTCCTGTATTTAATGAGTTTCAGGGCCATACAGTGTAGTGGTTAAGAGTACTACATGCTACCTGGACTCAGCTTTTAGCTTCATTTCCTACAAGGTGTATAACCGTGGATACATCATATACCATTTACTTCTCATTTTTTCCACCAGCAAAATGCGGCTGACCATAATAGTATGTCACAGAGTTATGAGAATATGTCCAATTAATATAGGCTCTAAAAGTACCTACAATTATTTTCTCTAATCTGTTTTTCATTCTATCAGCCAAAGTCAGAAAGAATTTTAATAAATCTTCATCTGGGAACTGGATATTTTAGGTTTCCCACTGACTGCGATGGTTTTATTCACTCAAGTTTCTCTACAATCATCTCACTCAAGTTTCTCTACAATCATCTCTCTCTCTCTCTCTCTCTTTTTTTTTTTCTCTACAATCATCTCTGAAACTCCTTTTCAACTTGTCCTGGTCCAAATAACTGTTGACTTTTGCACATGTGGAGTTATTTATCCATATAGTCTGGACAATAAATTTAGCACCAGAAGACTGGTGCTTCTGTTCTGTTTCTAATGTGGTTGTAGAATCCAGAGCATGTTCTTCATCCTGAGGCAGAGTCACATACTGTGTAGCTTGTAACAGATAAAATAATCAAGACCACCTGTAAAGTATATTGAGAATAACGTAATAGAAGAATGGATGTAGTCACCGCTTTAATGCCTAAGTCTTAGCATCACTTTGAACCCTTTTGTACTTTTGCTAAGTATAAATATAAGGAAGCTTCCATTGGTATTATTTGGAATATTGAAAGCCATTGAATAACAGGACCATCTGGAGAGGGAGTTAAGAGGTCTTGTAAGTAACCTTCCCACTAGCCTCCTCAGGTGCATGTGCACATAAAGATATTAATTCTAATATATCTCCAGAAGGACATAATTACTTTACCAAAAGAAATGACTTTTAGTAACTTCCTTAACTGTGTTATGCTTGTTTCCTCATGGGATTAAAATGAGTATAATTTTGCCTACATTTTGTAGTTGTGATGAGGATTAGTAAAATGATGCACCTATAGTATATATAGCACAGTGCCTGACATATGGCAAGTATTAAGTGAATGATGTATATCAACACAGAAATCATTATGCCTATTAGTATTTCAGATTATATTTAACATTATGTACAAATTCTTAAAATCTGTAGTCCTCAATTCAAGGAGTTAGAAAAATAAGTTTTATAGATTAGCTACTGGTTAAGCATTAGTATATTTTATTCTGGGGATTTGAAATATTCCTTATTCCTTTCCAAGTTTTTTTTCTTTTTCTTTTTAATCACCTTTCTAGTTCTTTTCTTGTTCAGCAAAATTCAAAGCTGAGAAATAAAAACAGATCCTAATGAAGTACAATATTATCTCAGAAAATGTGTTTTTTAATTTCTGTGAAATTTAGTAGGTTGTTGTTCCCTTCTTCTGATTTGCATAACATTTTTGAGGTAACTTAAAACATATAATTACAAATATATATATTCAGTAAGAAAGTATCAACGAACCAACTCCTTTAAGCACTGGACAGTAGGCAGCACAAGAACACAATCTCTGAAGCAGAGAAATTCACAAGGTGAACACATGCTTGTTCCAGTTCTCTGTCTAAGGCAGGTGTCCCCAACCCCCAGGCCACAGACCAGTACCAGTCCACGGCCTGTTAGGAACAAAGGCTGCACAGCAGGAGGTGAATGGTGGACAAGCGAGTGAAGCTTCATCTGCATTTACAGCTGCTCCCCATGGCCCACGTTACTGCCTGAGCTCCACCTCCTGTCAGATCAGTGGTGGTATTAGATTCTCACAGGAGCTCAAACCCTACTGTGAACTACGCATGCGACAGATCTAGGTTGTGGCTCCTTATGAGAATCTAATGCCTGATGATCTGAATTGGAGCTGAGGTGGTGATGCTAGCACTGGGGAGTGGCTGCAAATACAGGTTATCATTAGCAGAGAGGTTTGACTGCACAGAGACCATAATAAATCAATGGCTTACAGACTCATATCAAAACCCTATCAGTGAGTGGCAAGTGAAAACAAGCTCAGGGCTGCCACTGATTCTACTTATGGTGAGTTGTATAATTATTTCATTATATATTACAAGGTAATAATAAGAGAAATGAAGTGCACAATAAATGTAATGCGCTTGAACTATCCCCAAACCATCCATCCACCCTGGTCCATGGAAAAATTGTCTTCCACGAAACCAGTCCCTGGTGCCAAAAAGGTTGGGGACCACTGGTATAAGGGGTAATTTCCTAATTTCCCAGCATATGGAACTTGAGTTCAAGCAGAGCATCGTGGTTCTCTATGAGATGAGGAGGCAAAGATAGGAGTTTGAAGCAGCTAAAGTGACTGAAATAAATATGATATAATATACTATATTATGTTAATATTGTTATAATGTTCATATTATATAAATGGATGTATGATATATATCATTACAAGAATGTATATTGATAGTATGTATATGTTAATTTTCTTTCACATGCAGTGGTCCATGATAGTCATATCATAATTTTGAATTATACTCCTTATAAGATAAAGTGACTTTTTCTCATTTTACATATTATACATTCTGTGTGATATGAATACATGTTATGTTTTTTATTACACTTGCCTGACATAATTTGACTATTGTGTTACTTTGAATTTTTGTGTCTGTTTTAGAATGTCTCAAGAACAACATGTAGTTGAATTTAATTTTTAAAATCAAATCTTAGAACCAATTTGATGAGTCAAGTCCAATTTCATCTGTAGTTTAAAGGGATATACCTTTACTAGGTTAATCATTTATATTTTTAATTTGTAAATATATTTATTTCCTATTATTTCTCTCATTTTATGTGAGGAAAATAATTATATATATATGAGTATATATTATATATATCTTTTATATTCATTAAAAAAATTTTTCTCCAATGCTTTAGAAAATGTGTACAGTTTATAACCCTTATAAAAGATATCAAAGTTCTCAAGAGCATTTTAAAGTTTATTTAATTGTTTGAGCCTTCTTTTTTATTTAATAGATTTGTTTATTTTATTTCTGGCTACGTTGGGTCTTCATTGCTGCACACGGGCTTTCTCTAGTTGCCGCTAGCGGAGGCTATTCTTCGTTGCGGTGCGTGGGCTTCTCATTGCGGTGGCTTCTCTTATTGTGGAGCACAAGCTCTAGGTGCACAGGCTTCAGTAGTTGCGGCATATGGGCTCAGCAGATGTGGCTCGCGAGCGCTAGAGCACAGGCTCAGTAGTTGTGGCACACGGGCTTAATTGCTCTGCAGCATGTGGGATCTTCCCGGACCAGGGCTTGAACCCATGTCCCCTGCATTGGCAGGTGGATTCTTAACCACTGCGCCACCAGGGAAGCCCCTGTTTGAATCTTCTTTAATCAGGAAAATTTTACTCCCTTCCTGATAATTCCCCACACATACACACTACTCAAGCTTTGACAATATTACTGGTATTTCTGATAGTGATTATAAGTATTACATATTTTTAATAATATAGATTTTCATTTAAGAGTAATTACTGTATTACATTTAGTTTTAAACCCAGATTTATATATAATCTAATCATTTCAACCCTTTAATTGTTACTAATACTCATTACTATTTCCAACCTCCAGTCAATGCTTTTGCTGTGTTCTTTGGTGAAAAACATTTCTCCATTTGAAGCTAAGATCTCTAATCAGCAGAGATCAAAATTGGAGAAGAGGAAGCAAAAATTCTGCAAGTGTGTTGTTAGTTTTAATAATGAGAGGCTCCACTTTCACTTCTATCCCTAAATCCCTAGATTCACATATTATGGCTTTGAGAGAAACAATGCTATTGGTCTTTGTTTCTGAGTATATACTACGTCGTGTAAGGTTAATCTTCAAAAATGTCAGATTACTATCACCCCTTTAGTGCCATGACTTGATCATTGGGTGACTATCTAACCAGATGCTTTTGGATTACACGGCTTATGATAATGCTGGTGAATTCCATATACATGAGTCATTGCCACATTTATTTTGCTACAAAATGAGTTCCTTGGCCAGGAGCAACGTTGCTTATGCCATGGCAATGAATAAGGCATTTATAAGCTCATGAATAATGGGGCTTGTAGAAGCCTTGTGGACAAGGAAAAAAATCCATATCCAAAATAAGGGTGTATTCTAATGAGGGCAGATCTCTGCTCCAGCCAAGACAGAAGGCGTACAATAAACCTACAGCCAGGTGTCTGGCCCACCTCTATCGGGAGGATCAACACTGGTCTCTGAGAAGCTCAGTTCCAGGTCAAAATCTTATATGTGATCTTTTAGGCCCAACCATAGGCAATTACAAAGGCTCTGTCTGACCACATGGGGAAAATGTTCCTCCCCCACACCAGACTTGGTGCATTGTCAGTGCATTACAGTTTTCTGGAGGGCGTTGCTGGCCCCCAGACCCCTCAAGACCAGAACATTCTCGTGTACATATCTGTATTCCTAGCACAGGGGCCACAGTTAGGAGGCCTCCTTATGGGGGGAGGGGTATCTTGGTTGAGCCATTTTTTTTTACCCTGACTCAATACTTTTCCACTCCTAGCCATTCCCCTCTCCTCTTTCCCATGATGAATTTATTCTAATATTCTTATATCCCTAAACATTTGTGTTTTCTTAAATTTTATTGGAGTATAGTTGATTTACAATGTTGTGTTAGTTTCAGTTGTACAGCAAAGTGATTCAATTATACATATACATATATTCATTCTTTTTCAGATTCATTTTTCATATAGGTTATCACAAGAGTATTGAGTGGAGTTCCCTGTGCTCTACAGTAGGTCCTTGTTGGTTATCTATCTTATATATAGTAGTGTGTGTATGTTAATCCCAAACCCCTGATTTATCCTTTCCCCCATGTTTCACATTTGGTAACCATAAATTTGTTTTCAATATTTGTTAGTCTATTTCTGTTTTGTAAATAAGTTCATTTGTATCATTTTAAAATTAGATTTCACATACGAGTGATATCATATGATATTTGTCTTTCTCTATCTGACTTACTTCACTTAGTGTGATAATCTCTAGGTCCATCCATGTTGCTGCAAATGGCATTATTTTGTTCTTTTTTTACAGCTGAGTAACATTGCATTGTATATATGTACCACATCTTCTTTATCCATTCATCTGTTGATGGACATTTAGGTTGCTTCCATGTCTTGGCTATTGTAAATAGTACTGCAATGAACATTGGGGTGCATGTATCTTTTCTAATTATGGTTTTCTCTGGATATATGCCCAGGAGTGTGATTGCTGGATCATATGGTAGTTCTATTTTTAGTTTTTTAAGGAACCTCTATACAGTTCTCCATTGTGGTTGTTCCAATTTACATTCCCACTAACAGTGCAGGAAGGTTCCCTTTCTCCACACCCTCTCCAGCATTTACTGTTTGTAGACTTTTTGATGATAGCCATTCTGACTGGTGTGAGGTGATACCTCATTGTAGTTTTGATTTGCATTTCTCTGATAATTAGTGATATTGAGCATCTTTTCATGTGCTTTTTGGCCATCTGTATGGGTTCTTTGGAGAAATGTCTATTTAGATCTTCTGCCCATTTTTTGTTTGGGTTGTTTGTTTTTTTGACATGGAGCTGCACAAGCTGTTTGTTTACCTTGGAGATTAATCCCTTGTCTGTCGCTTCATTTGCAAATATTTTCTCCCATTCCATAGGTTGTCTTTTTGTTTTATTTATGGTTTCTTTCCTGTGCAGAAGCTTTTAAGTTTAATTAGGTCCCATTTGTTTATTTTTGTTTTCATTTTCATTACTCTAGGAGGTGGATCAAAAAAGATATTGCTGTGATCTATGTCAAAGAGTGTTCTGCCTATGTCTTCCTCTAAGAGTTTTTTAGTGCCCAGCCTTACATTTAGGTCTTTGGTCAGTACTGAATCCAAGTCTTGGTTATCTAAACAAGTAAACTGTTGAGGCCATTTTCTGCTGCATAAGCTAATCCATTAAATTCAAAATGTCAGTAAATGTACCCATATCAAGAAATTTGGTCCAATCCAGCATTATATTCCTTCCTCCATTTGGTCTAAGACCCTTAGAATCCATCCCCATACATATCCCCCCAGGTTAACCTTTGCATTTTTCCCCCTGGAATAAGCAACATGGGACTCTAATTTTATATCTAGAAACAACAAAGAGGGTTGGAATGGATCTTGAGAAAATCATGATTCCCCTTGCAGAGCAACTTCGCCAAAGGAACTTATTACTGGGTCTTCAAGCAACAAAAGCTAGTATCCTCAGATAAGATACAGGAGGACAGATAGCTTCTACTGTTAAGGGAAACTGAGAGAGCCTTGGGATGTTCAAGAGTCTCATCTTCCTCTGAGTCCCCCAATGTGTCCTCAACTTTGATATTCCAAATATAATTGCCCAAACCTTTGCATGAAAATCTTAGCAAGTTTGAATTCATTCAATGTTGTAATTATGCAACATACCCAATTAAATCTTGAGTCTAATTTTCAATGAGGATGGGCTTGTAGTTATAAGAAATAAAGCTTCTTTTAAGGTCATCACAGAATCTCCTTGGTTCTCTGACGTTGGCTTGAACTGGGAACTTAAAGTTCTGAGATTGACATTTTCTTTCTGTAGGTTCTCTAATATAGCCAAAAGGAACTCTCCAACTCCTTCGTCCTATAGCCATATTATTTCTGTAACAGTCAAGTTCAGCAGCTATTTGATTCCCCAAAATACTTTGTCAGCAAGCATTCCATTACCATAAGTGATAGGTGATAATTTGTTTAGTCCTGGTGGCATGGTATACCTATGTCCAGTTGGCAGGAGCTCAGCTCTGAATTCAAGATCAAGGATACAGCAAACCAATCCCATTCTGATGTGATAGCAAGTACTATATTTGTCAGAGTCAAGTCAGGAACATAGAAATCACACTAGCTATTTTAACTGAAAGAATGTAATATAGGAAAAGTTGTTACACAGGCACTGGAGGACTAAAAAGGCAAACAAGAACACTGAGGCAATGTGAATTAGTAATGGCAGGAAGCAGCAACCAACTCTAAGCCAGAAGAATGAAAGAAAGTTGTTGGAAACATCTGAACCTGCAGAGCTAGGACACTGACCTCTGAAGAGATGGCACTCTTGACTACTGCCAACACTCCATTTTCTCAGAGAAGGGATCCCACCAAAGATGGGATTCAGACCTCTGAGGAAGGTCCCTCTGTGGCAAAATGAGGCTGGTCTGGGAATGTGGAATGAAGCAGCCTACTAGAACCAACTGCCCTTTCTGAGGTGAAGTGATGTTTCTGAGAGGCGCTGACAGGAACAATAAGCAAACAGGAAGAAACAAGTCCTTCCTCTTTGCTCCAGCTTCCTAGTCTCCCTCAACCGCCTCCTATGGGCATTGCCACCTGGTAAAGGAGAAATGTAGTTTGCAGAGTCCCAGCTTCAGAATTATAAAGCTGGTTATAGAAAGCTGGGCTTAGAGCTGAGAGACAAGGTTAATATTTGGCACACAATGTTCTCACAGTTCTTAAGCTCTTAATTTTGATTCATCTCCTGGTAGGTTGGAATTAATCTTCACATAATTTCAACATCATATTTTTGCATATTTTTTTGTACATTTGAATTCCAAGAATACTATTCTCTTGCCTTTGCTAACAAATTACAACTTTAGTATTTATAAAAATCTTGGGTTATATAGTTTTTCTACTAAAAATTCCTTAGCTGTTATTCTACAATATTCAGGGATTTAGTGTTGTAGAGGAGAGTTTGAAGGCTAAAATTTTTTTTTTCTTTGTAGGTAGTTCATTTTCCTCTTGAATGGCGATTGAATTGGTTTTATTCTTAATGATCAAAAAATTAACTAGGATATGCCTGGGGGTCTCTGCATTCATTTGGTTTGGAATGAAGTGACCCTCTTTCAATCTGTTCCACAGTTTCTCTTTGGCTTGGAGATTTATTCTCATATTTTGTCATCAATTACTGCATCATTTTTGTTTGGTTTAGTTTCTTCTTCAAACACAACAATTATCTATATGCTGGCTTTCCAGTCTTTCTCTTAGATATCTATCATTTTATTTCTTATTATTTTGTGTATTTTCTTCCTTTTCCTTTGATGTCTGAGAGAGCTGTTAAAATATAGCCTTTATATCACTGATTCTATTTTCTGCAATATCACTTCTGCTCAGGGCTGCTATTCCATTTTTATTTCCTTGCAGTCCTTCCTGATCACAACTTGTCTTTCCCTCTTATCTTGTTGCCTTTTAATATTATTCAGTTTTCTTTTTATGAATCCCAACTCCTGTTTCATAAACGCCATGCCTCCTGGCAATCTGTTGCAGATGCCATGCTTTTTTCCTGAAATTTTCTTCTGGCCATTTATTAGATAATTTTCAGAGATATTTTCTGCTTTTAAGTCTTATAAGTATCATTTTCATTACCTTGTTCCTCAGTTCAATAGTGAGATCATTTTCTTTTAAGACATCTCCCAAAATAGTGTACTATATTCAAATTCCATATCTCCCATTAGATATAGTGTATGGGTTGTTTTGAATATTCTTGTTTTCTTCTTCTGTGACAAATATCCTTCTCTCTGCTACATCTCAAGGGTAAATTTATGTTCTCAGCTCCCAGTCTATTTCTCAGTTTCCAAAAAGATTTCTACTAGTTGTCTTCTATGATGAAATATTTCAGTATTCCTACTTCCTGGTATCTGTCCTTCTGAATGTAAAGTGTACATGAAAACTTAGAATTTCCTGCCAGTTATTCATGTTTCCTCTTCTATCTTTCCAGTTTTACTTGTGGTGATTTTTCCACAGTACTGCTACTATCAGTACTTCTCACCCTCCTACCTCCTTCCACACCAGTCCAGGTGTATTCATGGATTTGCTCTCTCTTTCTCTCTTCTCAATAGAATGTATAGTCAGAGTAGATACTAAGTCTGATTGACCTACATTAAGCAGAACACTTCCCCAACTACCCAGTTAATACATTTTCTGAATATTTGAATCTGGATGTAGACATACCTTTTCTTCATGAAAAAGAAAATTACCACATAATATGAAGCCAGGAGTATCAAATTAGAAATGTCTAATTGTGTCTTTCTCAATCCAGCCACATGTGTGGTTCATCCCAGATTCCCTATAAATCAGAGCCCAAGGCAAGGATTATTTGGGTTGCATGAACCCAGGACAGCAAGAATGAGGTATAAGGAAAGTGAGGTAATGAAGGAGGCCAAGTAGTGCAAAGTCATACATTCTCACACTGACAACTGCTTCACAACAGCCCCTCAACAGGTGCCTCTGCTGGGCATGTTCAAGGTCTCAGGAGAGCTTTATGGACAAACATCCTCAGAGCAGTTCATGAAATGGAGGGAGAAGACGGGGTTTATTTGCATACTCTTCCTTGTATTTCACTTTCCATTGAACGAAGTTTACTCATGGGAGAATTAACTGTCCCACACTTCCAGGTTGCATCATCTGGATCCTTTAGCAGCTGCTTAGAATGGCTGAAGCGTGTATTTTATTCAGATCCAGGAATTGCAGGCGAAACCAAAAGTCTGGCATGTAAGACTGGTCTACCGGATTGCACAAAGTGGCCAGTGACTTGTTGGCTGCCCCAGGTGGAGATGATGCGGTCCAGGAAGACAGAGGGTGAAGGCAATCTGGGTTGATGAATATGATTTATATGATACTTTGTTTATAATTAATAATAAACTCTTATAGAATCTGGTTTTAGGGCACCCATCAGACTTTATTTTCAATGTTGTTATTGCTTTTTAGCAACTGAGCTCAGGCTTTTTAAGTGAGAGTTTTTAGTGGGAGTCTAGTAGAAAATTGATATCAATAGCTGATGGTTAGGTGTGAGAGTAACTTTTGAGATATCCATGAGTATTTCAAGGAAAAGTAAGCTTCATCTCTATATCTATATGTACCTTATAATTATCAGTATGTCAATTTGTAAAATTACTCTAGCTGATTTATTTTTAATAAAAGGTGAACTCTAATTTATTAGTTGACATTGTTTAGTTCCTTTTTCAAAGTTAAAAAGGATTTATTCTCTGCTTGAACATCTAGTATTTGACATGTCACATTTTCTGCTTATATTTTCTTTTGAGAAAGTTGGCTGATTTTGATAAAATCAGAAAGCTAATAAGAGGTATCAAGATAGACTATAAAATTACTTGGTGGTTCTGGCTGCTCTCTTAAAAAAATGAATGAGAAATTTTCATGTTAACATGTCACCTATGGGTGTACAAATCATGATTTAGAATTCAGAGAACTAGATAAACTAAAATATGTCCTGTGTTAAAAGTGTTTAATATATAATGGTATTAAGTTACTACCATTTGGAAGACTATCAGTCAAGAAAAATAATTATGAAATTTTCTCTCTTTAATGATTATATATCATCTTGCACAAGAAAAGGCAGTGATACTGATCCACAAGTGTAGGACAGTGGTTCTGAGTTTTTTTAAAAATTATTTTTACAACTTTATTGGAGTATAATTGCTTCACAATGGTGTGTTAGTTTCTGCTTTATAACAAAGTGAGTCAGTTATACATGTACATCTGTTCCCATATCCCTTCCCTCTTGCGTCTCCTTCCCTCACACCCTCCCTATCCCACCCCTCCAGGCAGCCAAGTACTGGTAGAAAGCAAATTGTGCAAATTAAATTTTACCCTATGATCACATTGGCAGTCATTTGAAATATGTATTTATAGTCCAAAAAAATTCATAGGTTTCTTTATTCAGTATTCCAGGGTAGCAAAATAAATCTAGGTACATACACTCTGCTTTAAAATACATAAATGGACCCAGTTTTTCTCTGGATTTAGGACAGAAGAGGCTCTTTAACTGCTTAGAAATGTTTATGTCATGTGTAGGAAAATATGAAGTAAAAGCAAAGTTTTCCCTAAACAATTTTAACCTTGCTTTTGTTTATGTAGTTAGAGGGAAAAGAGGAAAGACTATATACGATGGAAGAAGAGTAGAAATAAATCATGGCCAAGGGGAAGAGGAAAATGAACAGTGAAAGGAAAGATAATAAGAAAGGAACACTAAATTTAGTTGTCAGATGTTGGAAATCAGTATTAAAAATTTAAAGCACCAGAACCAGAGCATGATTACCTACCTCGAACATGGAGAAGCCCTTTATTGCATTGTTTTTAATTTTAAAAATTCAGAATATTCAAAATACATTTTCCCCCAATAGCCAGTAATTCATATTTTAATGCTTATCCATTTAAGAAACATATACATCCCAAGTTCCTGGACTATTGCATTTTTCATCAACAAAAGCAATTTTTACCAGATGTGTTTTCTACCTAAGCAACATAATATCACGTTCTACTGTGTGAAAACAGATAATATGTGAAGTTATGCTGTACATTTCCTGTCAGAATCTGACTGTAAAATGTGACCTTTACTGAAAGCTGGCATTATGTACAGATATTTTGATATCTCAATTCATGAAAACATTTCTTAACAAATTGAAAGCAGTGACCTGTCTCTACTCTAATAAATACATGTATATATTTCATATATATATATATATATATATATATATATATATGGTAGAATCTTTCAAGCTAAGGGGAGAAGGTGGAAGAAGGGTCACCAAATCATGTTAGAGAAACTACATTGAAAAGCAATGCAAAAAGCGAAGCAATAAACCAGTTTCATTCTGTAATGAAAACTTTTAATAGATAAGATAAAAAATAATGAAGAACTTCATTCCTTAGATTCCGGTTTTTCTTTAAAAATGTGCTTTAGCTGCACTTCATTTCACACACCTGAGTAGTCATACATTCCTTCATGTAGCAATATTTGCCTTCTAGCATCAGCTTTTAGGAAATCTACCAGGACAACTCACATGAAAATTGTATATTCCTACAAAGAAGCTTTTTTTTTTTTTTTTTTTTAACCAAATGACTTGTTCCACTTGTTAAAAAAAAAAACTAACAGGCTTTTCCAATTTTTTAATATTTCTAGTAGTAGAAAGAGGTTTTCAGTTACCCGACAGATACACCTTATCTCATACTGCATTCTCTCAGGCAATGCATACGCATTTTGTGTCCTTTCACAGTGCAGTTCACCTGGAGACAAAAGCAAGAAGAATTTGTTTCACTTGAGCTATTCCCTTTTAACATATGCTTTCCAGCTGACTAAAGTTATCTTCAAAATTGCAACAGTCAAAAGGGCATCAGCCATAACCATCACAATTGTTATGGATTTTTTTCGCATTTTAATGCTTAATAAAGGGAAGAGAAACTTGTTATAATTTGTTCATTAATATTCTAGCATTCATAATTTACCATGTACATATATAGTCCTACAATTACCTACAAATTAGCTTTATTAAAAGATACCTGATTTTAAAATATCATGCTCAAAAAAATACCTCCTATGAAATATGACCACTGGAGAAAAAGAATTCTTATGTTGCCATTTTAAATAAGAATATCTCATTGGCCTTGCTGTTAAAAGAACAATAGAAGACTAATTAGCTCAACTATGTATTAGTCCCAGCGAGGAAACCCCAAAGCCCACAGTAATTTTGACACAGATGTATGCCACATGATACCTTTATTATATGCTAATGATATTTGACCAAGAAACATAATCAAAACTTTATAAAAATTCAGTTAGAACAATTTCATCATTAAAAAAAGCTTTATGTTCACTATAAGTTCTTCTAACATTTTTGCTAATTTAATTATGTTTTGTGTATCTGTTTAATAGATCAATTTAATGTATTTTCACCTGAAGTGACTATTTTAACATCTCTAAAATGACCACTTATGTTTTAAAGGATACAGAACCGTAGATAGTCAGCTAACAAAGAATTCAGGTTTTTATTAGTCTTTTTCCTATGATTGTTACTGCATTGAATAAAGATACATCATGACTGCCCAAAATTTTCATCAAGAGGTACAAATTTATTTAACGTATCAGGCAGAAGTGTTTTTGGCAGTGGTGTTGGTGGTTGCTTTCGGCCAGCATCAGGAATATAGCTAGAAAATTTCCTATGGTTCCCTCTATGTCTGTGTCTATTCTGCTGAAGTTCTGAGAGGTCAGAATCTATTTCGACTCTGTTTACCACTGTTGGTTTAACATCTAGCATTGCATCCAGCCTTTAGTCAATATTTATTGAATATGTTTATTATTGAATAAATGAAGAAAGGAATGGTAACTTCTGGATGATGAGGAGCTACAAAGCAGGCGTCCATTTTAAGAAATTTTCCTTATGTGTCCTGTACCTTGATGTCTTGGACAATTAAACATCAAATAACAATTATGTGATAATGATGATGGAAAATGATTAAATAATGATTATTGTTCTCAGCCTTGGCTTGACTTCAGCATACCTGGTGATTTTAAAAAATACTGTCACCTGGTTTCCACAGCAATTCTGTGCTAATTGGTCTGGGGGTGGCCTGGGCACTGAGATGTTTGAAATCTCTCCAAGTAGTTCTAGTGAGCAGTTAAGACTGAGAACCGCTGTTATACATGATGGTATGATGATGACTATGAGGAAGAAGAGACATTTCAGGATATCTACCTTATAATCTTAATTTATGAAAATGAAAAGGGTTTCTTTTTCATGAAAAGCCAATTTTAAGTAATATAACAAAGCCATTCCATTTCTGCTTGACATACCAGCACACACACATACAGAAATACAACCTTAAGCACTTTCCTTTCTCCCTTTCAAGAAGTGTTTAAGGGCTTCCCTGGTGGCGCAGTGGTTGAAAGTCCGCCTGTCGATGCAGGGGACGCGGGTTCGTTCCCCGGTCCGGGAAGATCCCACATGCCACGGAGCAGCTGGGCCCGTGAGCCATGGATGCTGAGCCTGCATGTCTGGAGACTGTGCTCTGCAATGGGAGAGGCCACAGCAGTGAGCGGCCCACGTACCGCAAAAAAAAAAAAAAAAAAAAGAAAAGTGTTTAAGAAACCTGAACCTAGAACTCAGCAGTTCAGCTCCATGCTATCCCCATGTGCCTTTGGTCTCAGGATCCAGGAAATGGATTTCTGTCCTGTCCCCGCATGTGTAAATCTTTGCTTTGAAACACTTTTTTAAGTTAATTAACTAACTGTATTTTTATTGAGCTATAATTGACATATGACATTGTGTAAATTTAAGGTGTACAGTGTGTTCCTTTGATACATTTATATATTGCAGTATGATTACCGCTATATATCACTTACATATGGGATCTAAAAAAGCTTTGAAACACTTTGACTTGACTTATGCCACTTGTCCTGTGAGCAGGGTTCTTGCTTGGTTTCTCTCACTTCTCAGGAGCCCAAATCCTGCTCTTTCTACTCTCCAGAAACTCTTTAATTTTTTCAGAAAAACTATAGCTTCGGGGCCAAGATTACCAAGGAGCAGAGTTGATAGCCACCTACAAAGTATAATTTATGGATCTACAAATAGCCCCCATGAAACACATCCCAAAATATCCACTAAAAGTATCTCTGCTGGAGATGAGTTTACTTCTGTTCAATTCGACAAATTTGCTGAGTATTCTAGGGTTATGATTATGGAAGCCATTTTTTCCAAACTAACAGTTGGGATAGACCTTCAGAGGATCTAGCAGTAGGAGAGGATATTTGATGCCAAACTCACTAAATTCAAAGTTAACTAAAACAGTTTTTCCTAAAGTACTCTTTTGGTCATAAAATAGGTCATTGTTCTTTTTTTTTTTTTTTTTTTCTTTTTGCGTTACACGGGCCTCTCACTGTTGTGGCCTCTCCCATTGCGGAGCGCAGGCTCGGCGGCCATGGCTCACAGGCCCAGCTGCTCCGCGGCATGTGGGATCTTCCCAGACCGGGGCACGAACCCGTGTCCCCTGCATCGGCAGGCGGACTCTCAACCATTGCGCCACCAGGGAAGTCCTAGGTCATTGTTCTTAATGAAGGAGGTTTTTATTGCATCTCAGAACAAAGGAAAACTCTTTCGGTCCCAACACCAGAACTGTTTAGAAAAAAATGAAAACAAAAAACGATGGAAACTGTTCAGGAAAGGAGCAGTAGTTAAAACACGATATTTCATTTGTAATCTTTTCATTTATTGACTGTGTGAAAATAGGAAAAATATTTTTTCTCTGCAAAATTTTCTTACCTGTACATTGAGAAGAATAATTTCTATTT
This sequence comes from Mesoplodon mirus, assembly GCF_964341445.2. Taxonomy (NCBI): domain Eukaryota; kingdom Metazoa; phylum Chordata; class Mammalia; order Artiodactyla; family Ziphiidae; genus Mesoplodon; species Mesoplodon mirus. Next base: position 81,013,283 of record NC_138985.1, on the reverse strand, counting down.
CACAGTGTTGTCATGAGAATTAGATTAGGTAATGCACTCAGGATGGTACAGAGAGAAGCAGGTACTAAAACATAGTTCCTGTAATAATAATTAATATTGTTGCCAAGAATAGAAATTACCTTCCCTGCTTCTTTGGAACTGCATAAAACTTATTTTCCTCCTTCAGTTGATAAAGAACCTTATTTGTGACCTCTAAAATTGTCCATCAGTAGTTAAGTGTTGGTGGAAATGCAGATTATCTCACAGCTAATCCACTCACAAGATGATACCTCAGCTAGAAATACAACAGGAAACATTACTTTCTGAGAAAAAAAGGAGAGCTAACAAGCAGATGTGTTTCACCTATTTTAAGCTAATTTTTTAAATACTTCTATTCCACAACAGGATTGTTTCAGTTCCAACAGCTCTTCATATGCAACTATCAGCCAGGTTAAGAATTTAATGCATAGTTATTGTGACATGATTTTTTGACAAGAACAATCAGCTGTTGTTAGCAAGTGAAAGTTGAAAAGATTGGATTGGTCAAATAAAAGCACTTTAGGCTGGGAATGCAATTGAGAAAAGGCAACAGTCAAAACACTGCCAAAGTGCTTCATGATATTGGAATGTTATCTGGATTGGGTCAGAGGAAATGTTGAAGTGGTGTCATCATTTACAGCTCAACTTCAAATTTAGACTTTGATAATCTAAGACTTACCAGGAATCCACAATCATTGTCATAATAAAGTAATGGCCGTAAAATGTCGTTGAATGTTTATCATTTAGAAAAGGGAACATAGCAAAAGTACATAATAGTTTTGCTTAGAAATACCTATTGTTAAGAATAAGTAAGTTACATACATATATTATTATAAAATCACTTTTTTTGCTTTATTTTTGATGTTCTGAGGTATTCATTGTGTTTTTTTTGTTTTTGTTTTTTTGTTATGTTTTGTTTTGTTCTGTTTTTTTGGCAATCCTAAACAAACTCTTACTAAAAGTGATTGTCTGGGGTTATAAGTGGGTAATTTATGTGGAGCTCTAGGAAATTTACCAATCATTGCATTTAAAGAAATGAGCAAATCCAAGAGCTGGTAAGCTCTATTAAAAGAAGAAAGCTTGAGACAGTTTATCGAGTAGATGTGGTCCTTTGATTATAGAAGAGACTGCTTACTGGGTTCATGATAAGAGGAAAGGAAACAGGCATTAGAAGATGTTTCCTTTATTTAATTCTGTCAGGTTAGTGTGATTATGACTGAGAAAAATTAGGTTAGAATATCAGAAAAGCTACTTCTAAGGGTGTTTTCTGTATGCTGCTCTGAAGCATTGGAACAAATCAACATCATTCAGTCATCAAAAAAATGTATATTAAATGCTTGCTAAGTAAGATATCCATGAGTGGGAAGTCAGAGAGAGATCAAGTTGATGACTTATTTGCTAAAGGTGGATTGTAGATCATGGCTTACAACTATAGCCAGAATCAACTTCCTTACCCTACTTCTTTAATATTTGACCTTGGCTTCTACCCTATAGGGAATAGGACCTACAAAGTGGATACCAACCCAGGCCGCAACATAGAGGGTCCTCGCTCTCATGGACCTCAGAGAACTGGGATCCAAAAGGAGAAGAACAAGCCACACATAATTTAGCCAGGTAGGTCTAAAACAAAGCAGTATATCTCCAAAAGGCCTGAAACACTTGTTCATGACTATATATCACTGCATCTTTTTTATGGTATGATGAGGGATTAAATACTTTCTAATACTGTCTCCTCCTGGCAGGTGGAGAGGAAGTCCCTTGCTTTCTATGAAAATGTGAGGAATGGGTTTATAAGCATTTCTGAACAATATTTTTGCTAGGTTTAAAAAATAAGTAGGAGTGTACCAAGAATATGACAAAGAGGAGAGTGGTAAATATTCTAAATTGGTAAACTTCTAGGAAACTAAGGCTGCAAACACTGGAACAGAGGATGTGAAAGGGATGGAAGCTAGGAAGGGGAGGAGGATGAGGGCTATGAGGGTGGGAAAATAAGCAATGACCCTCCGACTCCTAATCCCAAAACTCCAGGGGTTCTGATTCATGGTGCCTCTAGAGCAGGGCTGTGGGGATTTAACTGGCTTATTTTTTAAGCAATGACCAAGTAATTTTGATATAGGTAGTTGTAAATGTCAGGTTGGAATTCTCTGTTCTGGGTGATGAGAAGGCTTTAAAGAATTTAAAGCAAGTTCAAAAGGAAGAATTTAATTTGGAGAAAAAAGAAGGATAAATATCAATGACAAGGTTTCTGGCTAGGGTGACTGAGTAGATGGGGCTATTACCTTAGACCAGAAATGTATCCTCAGAAAATTTTAAATTGTAAGGTAGAAGATTCAGTTTAAGTTTGGAGTTGTCTCCTCAGTTCTAGAAGAAATCAAAGTTCAATCATGCTACAATTTACAAACCCTAAGAATGAATAAGATAGGTAATTTATCTTGGGTCATTAATTCACTGAAGAAAAGTTTATTGAACCAGGAAGTGTGAGAGGTGCCAATTCTTACCTTCAACAAAAGGTGTTCACAGTAACATCTGACCCTTTTTTTGTGTGTGTGTGTGGTACATGGGCCTCTCACTGTTGTGGCCTCTCCCGTTGTGGAGCACAGGCTCCGGATGCGCAGGCTCAGCAGCCATGGCTCACGGGCCCAGCCGCTCCGCGGCATGTGGGATCCTCCCAGACCGGGGCACGAACCCGTGTCCCCTGCATCGGCAGGCAGACTTTCAACCACTGCGCCACCAGGGAAGCCCACATGTGACCTTTTTATCCAATAGAGTCATCTCTGCTATTCTTAGTTCTTGGGTCTCCAAGTCCATTTAAATAATCAGTGGTTACTGAGCCAAGTAGTCACAGGAGTGAGAACATGTCCAGTTCAACGTGTTTCTAATAGGAGATTACCATACCCAAATGAGTCCTCCTACACCAAGTTTCCAGGACCAAATGCTGGTCTAGTAGAAGAATACAAATTTCATCTATAGCAGAGCAGAGTAAAATTTACCAGAGCAGTCAAATATGTGGGTCATTTTTGGTCTTTCAAGCTTAAGACTGGGGCCTTCTAGAAAAGGCTGGTACACTCCTTCACTGTTCCCTGGCTCATGGGTGCTTGCTTCAATTCCCTTACTTAGTTTTCTGTTTCAACCTACCCCACCTCACAAACCAATGTCCCACTCCGTTCTCTTCTTCTAGCCCAACTCTGCCCTAATTATAATTTGCAAATTGAGAAACTCAAGCTTTATCTGGAAGCTCTAAGAGGTTCTCTTGGAGTTGAGAATTTACTATTGCACAGTAGGAGAGCAAATACAATTCAAGTTCACTCTACCAGTTAAATTTCTCACTACTTACCTAGGAAGCCTGCAGGGTCAGCATACAAAGTTGTACAAGACATATAGGCTGCGCTCTGCACAATCACTCAACTGAAAGGGCAGGTAGAGGCTGAAATCCAGCCTGCACCTGACTTCTCCAACATGTGCCTTATAACTGGGCTATGTCCACCAACAGGGGCACCTCTTATTTGCTCAAAGGCACAATCTGGCCCAGAGGTGGCCCTAAAGCAAATCTCACCAGGGTGAGCTTTAGTTTCCTGTAGAGGGTATGACTCATTCCAGATCCTAACCTACATTAAAACAATTACATTAACTATAAATTGTTTTCTTTTAGTTTTCTGGGATGTATATCAGTTTCTGTTAGCTCTGACAACTTGGGGGTAATGAGCAGCAATTTATTATTTCCTGCTACAGATTAAAACACTGTTCTGTTGCTAAAGGAGTTCACAATCTAGCAGATCAGAAAGCATATACAGATCTTCCTCAAAGTATGATGGGGTTATGTCCCTTATAAACTCATCGTGCATTGAAAATATTACTAAGTCGAAAATGCATTTATGTTTGGGCAGCTAAAATTATGTAATGCAGTGTTTGAAACGGGAATTATTTTTTTTTCCTTTTTTTTATACTGTATAATGTCCCTCAAGTTATGGCAGTATACCTTGTGCCACTGAATTTCCAAAGTTTACCAATTTTTTTTTTTTACTGTGCTTCAAATGAATAGAAAAAATAGTTATGATATTGATCTTCAACTTTGCCATTCATGCTTCTATGCACATTAGGCTAGGTGTTCCACTTGGAAAGCATAAGAGTGTCTAGGCCTTTGAATGGCATATGCCATTTCTGGGAAATGTATTTGTATGCTAAGTATTGCTTTCTACATTTAAGTAACCCTTGTTTTAAAAAGAAGAAATGCATATTGAATAGTTTCATGATTTGATTTGTTTGGCATTATAGGAAGCAAGCCAGTGCTAAGTATTTTTAAATGGCTATGTAAGCAAACCTGAACTGTAAATCGTCATTCAGGAATGTGTATTAAGATTATGGAATGGGTGTAAGACTACTGGTAGGGGGACAAAGTGGGTATGACTTAAATGGATCTTTTATGGCCCTGTGATCTATCCTTTCCTTGAAAGTTTCTGAAAAAAAAGTGGAAAAATAATTTTGCTGCATTCCTCCATTCTTGTTTTTTAAAGAACGAGTCCCAAGCCCTACAAACAGCTTGTATTGAACTTTCACATTTGAATTAAAGATTGTTAAACATGAAAAAAAAAAAAAGAAAATACATTTAATACACTTAACCTACTGAACATCAGACCTTAGCCTGGCCTTCTTTAAACGTGCTCAGCAGACTTACATTAGCCTACAACTGGATAAAATCATTTAACACAAAGCCTGTTTTATAGCAAAGTATTGACTACCTCATGTATTGTATTAATTACTGTACTGAAAGTGGAAACAGAATGGTTGTATGGGTACAGAATGGTTGTAAGTGTATCAGTTGTTTATCCTTGTGATTGTATAGCTGCCTGGGAAAGATCCAAATTCAGAGTGTGGCTTCTACTGGATGCTTTATTGCTTTAGCACAATCATAAAGTCAAAAAATGGAAAGTCAGAGCATTGTAAGTTGGGGACCATCCATACATATATAACTGATCAAGACAGTAAAATAGAAGAAGCACAAAGTCTTTTGAAATTTAGGGTGAGGGATTTCTTCTGATAGAGGAAAGTGAAGTGTTCAGGAGATAGTAATGAAACAGGCTATTGAGAGGTAGACAGAATTTTAATAGCTAATGGGAGAGCAGTATAGAAGAAATTTAGCCCAAAGGCAAGGTGTTAGAAAAACATGGAGATATGGGGACACTATAGTGCTTTTAGAGAGAGTGCAAATATTGCAAGGAGAATGAGAAAAAGCAATGATAAATAATGCTGTTAAAGTATAATTAGAAGAGAAGGACCGGGACTTTCCTGGTAGTGCAGTGGTTAAGAATCTGCCTGCCAATTCAGGGGACATAGGTTTGATCCCTGGTCCGGGAAGATCCCACATGCCGCAGAGCAACTAAGCCTGTGTGCCACAACTACTGAGCCCCCGTGCCACAACTACTGAAGCTCACAGGCCTAGAGCCCGTGCTCCACAACAAGAGAAGCCACTGCAATGAGAAGCCCGCGCACCTCAATGAAGAGTAGCCCCCACTCACCGCAACTAGGGAAAGCCCATGCACAGCAAGAAGACCCAATGCAGCCAAAAATAAATAAATAAATGAATAAAAATTAAAAAAAAAAAAAGAAGGACCAGACAGTTCATACCATCCAGTCCTGTGATTTTAAACCTCATAGCCCAGAAGTGCCTGTATAACTATCTTGGCTTCTACTTCCCAAAGAACTCCACATTTTCTGTTGTGCATACTTGTGTCACAAAATAAAAAGAAAAAAAAGGAAAAGAAATCCACTAGCCACATCTGGCTTCATTTTTTAGATGGGAAACGGATGCCAAGAACGATACAAGAGGCCCAGCCGGCCTCCCATAACTAGTTAATGGCAACCCAGGACTAGAACCTGAGGTTCTGGCTCTTTCCACCTCCCAGCTTCTCAGACAGGAATGCTAATATCTTCCGATCTGTAGGGCAGTGCACTAGAAATTAGGTTGAGCTACAGAGTTAATATGGCCCATTTCTGGGAATATAGATTTAATTCAAATGACAAGTAAGTAAAAGCATTTTTTTCTATTAAAACAAAATGCACACATTTCAAAGATAGAAGTATATTAGGTATCTCAGACCCTTGGGGTATGTCATGATTTTCACTGGCAATAGAGGTACTTGGATGGAACATTTTACAAAGCATTTTAGTGTAATGAGGCTGGAAAAGTTGGTTGCTGCCAACTTTTGGAAGTCCTTAAACATCAATCCAACCAGGGACTGGATTCAATTCATAGGCAATTCATAACTATTAAAGTTTTAAAATTGTGGAATGCAGCTATTGGACCTAACATGTTTTAATTGCCTCACTTTAAAGTCCCTGTCGCTTACGTCTTTTCGGTGAGATATGAGCTTTCTCTTTGCTGTTGCTGTTGTTGACCTGGAGCCAAATTGTCAGTTTAGTTGGCTGAGTTTTGGTATTCTCTTTTTAAAAAAAGTTTTTTTCCATTCTGTTTTGGTTTTTGCTAATTTATAGGTTCTTTGAACTTCTTTTGGATTCGATCTGAGACTTGAGAGTAGTCATTTGAGAGCAGCACAGAAGCTCTAAAGATTTCTCCCTGCTGAGTGTGAGAAAACTAAAAAAAAAAAAAAAAAAGAAAAAGAAAAAAAACATGGCTGAGGGAGACACTCCTGTTGAAGGAGGTTTACAGAGTTAAGAGCTCCTGAGAACAGGTGATCCGGACTTGCCTCAAAGTTTTGATTATGGCATACTGTGGTTGCTATTCCACTGTCCAGCACAGTGTGCATGCTTTGGAATTTAAATTTAGAAATCTTTTAGTCTCTGCATCTGTGTCTGGGGAACCTTCCAAATCAACAGTCTGCTTTCTTTCAAAAGCTGGACAAAAAAATTGCAAAACGTAGTCCCAGTTGTTCCTTTATAAGTTGAATAAGGTAAATATGCATATTAGCTCGAAGAAGGCAAGCAAAATTCAAAGTTTCCTCTGTCACAGTGCCAGAGTCCTTTAACCTCCTGGATGAGCTATCTTGTTACGGTCTCTGAGGAAAAAAGGGTCTGATCAAAAAACTCTAATTGGAATCGAAATCGATTCTTCTTTATTTAAAAAAAATTACAATATTTTCATATAATGCTGTAATTATATTAGCCAGGTCTTTCAACAGGAATAAGTAATTTTTATGTCTAGGTTGATGTTTACTTTGAAAACAATATTTTTATATGATTTAAATAAAATATAAATGTAACTTATATAGAATCAGTTTCTGAAATTTTCACTGTCTAAAAAGTTTAAAATTTGTGGAAATTCATACAAATGCAATCCAAGGGTAGTAAGTGTCAAAATCCAAGAATCCTTTCACTCTTGTGAATCGTTTCTTAAAAGAGAGAATTCAACATCTGTCTCATTTGAGGTGCTGTGTTACATTACACAGAGTAACTTTCAACCAATGGATGTTTTTTAACTTTATTAAAAATTCTGAATTCTTGTTTCTCTTACTTTTCAAATGCCATACATTTTATGTTGCTTTCTTATTAATGCTATTGTTTTAAAATGAGGCACAGAGACTCCTGATCTCAGCAAATATCTTGGTGAATATACTTTTGCTTTGGGGCAAGTAAAACTTAATATTCATAACTCTTGGAATGCAGAAGCAGAATATGAAGAGAATCATTGTTATTCCTAAGCTTTAGGTATCAGGGCTAAATAGCTGATATGAACAACTTATCAGGGGATTGGCAACATTATTCAAGTATCATGTAAAAGCCAAGATCACCCTGAGCTTCAAAAATCCAGGGAAAGGAAAACTGTACTACTAGTTGACATTTCAATAAGATATGGCTGAGAAGAAAATGCCTGTATCAAGAGATCTCAATGGGCTAGTTTTGAGAAAAACAATGAAGCATAGACAAAGCAGTAAAATAAAAATATATCCCAGTGATGACCCTTAAAATCTGAAAATCAATTAAGGCAATTTTGAAATGACGTAAAATTAAGTAATTTGAGAAGTTCAAATGAGAACCAAGTAAGTGAGGTGCCTGTGCATAAGCAATTCAGAGTTTTATTGTTCTCTACCCACAGCATTCACCAAAATCATTCAAGACACCAAGGGATTCCAAAGCTATATTTTTCTAGTTCATAAAATTACTGTTATGTAGTGTGCATCACAGCATATAGCACAAATAAAAACGGTAAAGAATTTTTAGAATTTTAGGAATATGGGTAAATTTTTTTCCTGGAAAAGCCTCAAACTAGGTCTTTAGTTTAGAGTAAGAATATTTCATTGCAAATCAAGAAATATCAAATGATATCACACATGAATATTTCTGTCTCTGTTTCATCTATTGAATATTTTTGTATTTCTGTTTGTATTGCACCCTATGGCTGTGTACCATTTTACATACTTATTTAATAAATAAGATCATATACCATTTATAAATTCCTGTATTGGGAATAGGACAAATAAATGCATTGATTATGTTGGAAAATTGAATTCCTGAATACTGAAATACAACAGAATACTGAAATGGACTTACCAGTATTAGGAAAAAAGATAACTTTACAATTCCTAAGATTATCCCCTAATACTGTACTTCCCACCCCAATTTGGGGAAATTTGGACTAAAATTGAATAGACAGACTTAACGCCAGTTATCTAAATTAGTGTCCCTAAAGTAAGGAAATCAACAAAGGCACAGAAAAATGTTTCAAAGTATAATCAAGCAAAATAAGGAAGAATTGAATTGCAGAGCCGAAGCATATGTAGGAAAATATCTGACAACAATCTGCACTAGGAAAGATCCTGATGAAGTTTTAAACTGTGGAGGTTAAATAAAGAATTCTTCAGTCAAAACCAATGTGTGTGTGTGTGTGTGGTGTGTGCATGTATGTGTGTGTGTGCATACATGTGGATGTATATGCATGTAGGAATAAAAAGAGGTGAAATGTCAGACTGGTTCCAGACCTATACCAAACCTAATCTAATGCAGGAAGACATCAGAAGACGAGGGAACATTAGCAACATTCAATGGGAAAGAAAGTGTAATTAAAGATTATTACATACAATCAAGTTATCAAACAAATATTAGGGCAACATGAAGATATTTTATGAATTAAAAATGGCAACAAAGACAAAATACTCAGAGAATATACAACTCACGAACCCCTTTTGAAAAATAAAGAAATATTAAATATTTAAAATGATATTAAAAAGCCAGCCAACTAACAATGCTTGATGGGAGATGCTGAGGTAAAAGAAGAAAGGCATCTGTCAACACCCAAAGATAGTGAAGCTGTAAGTACAAAGCAGTGAGGTTAAAAAAAAAGCATGAGTCAAAAATGTATACTCAACCAAGTTATCATCCAACTACCAGGGAAACAGAATTTCATGGAGGAAATGCAGCAGGCATGAACTTTCTAGAAAAACCAAAAACAAAATAAAGCAAGCAAAATAAACAAAAAAAGTATTTCCTAAAATCCTGTTCCAAGGGGTGAACTTTTTATTTTGAAGTTCCAAACTGAGAAACAATGCAACCGACAATGGGAAAAGAACTGTCAGCGAGTTTGAATGCACTTAAATATAAAACAAAGATTTTAAAATGTACAAATCAGAAAAAAATCATATTATTAACTTGGATAATGTGTTGGGTTGGCCAAAAAGTTTGTTTGGGTTTTTCCGTAACATCTTATGTAACAAGGTGGTTTACAAAATATGAGAAGAATTGATGTTCTAGAAAATAGCTCTTTAGCTATTTTCACTTACCACTCCTCCAAGATATTTTCCTATATAGAAGTCATCAGTGCTGAATTTTCAAGATAGGAAGCTCCCAGTTCTCCAGTAATTTGAATCAAGAGAGGAAATGTGAGAGCATGTTTTTTTTGTTTTTGTTTTTTTTTTTTTTGCAGTACACGGGCCTTTCACTGTTGTGGCCTCTCATGTTGCAGAGCACAGGCTCCAGACGCAGAGGCTCAGTGGCCATGGCTCACAGGCCTAGCCGCTCCGTGGCATGAAGGATCTTCCTGGACCAGGGCATGAACCCGTGTCCCCTGCATCAGCAGGCGGACTCTCAACCACTGCGCCACCAGGGAAGCCCTATAGTAAATTTTGAAGTTGGATAGTGTCAGTTCTCCAACTTTGTTCTTCTCCTTCAATATTGTGCTGACTATTCTGGGTCTTTTGCCTCTCCATAAAAACTTCAGAGTCAGGTTTTTGATCTCCATAAAATAATTTTCTGGGATTATTTTTGGGATTACATCAAATCTGTAGATTAAGTTTGGAAACACTGACATCTTGACAATATTGAGTCTTCTCTTCCATGAACATGAAATATCTCTCCATTTACTTAATTCTTTGATTTCATTCATCAGAATGTTTAGTTTTCCTCATACAGATCTTACATATATTTTCTTAGATTTATACCTAAATATTTCATTTGTAGTGTGCTAATGTAAGTAGTATTGTGTTTTAATTTCAAATTCCACTTGTTCATTGCTGGTTTATAGGTTAATGATTGGCTCCTGTATATTAACCATGTATCCTGCACTCTTGCTATAATCACTTGTTTTTTCCAGGTTTTTAAAATTCTTTTGCATTTTCTACATGGACAATAATGTCATCTAAGAACAAAGATGGTTTTAATTCTGCCTTCTCAATCTGTACACATTTTATTTCATTTTTTAATGTTATTGTGTTAGCTAGAACTTCTATTCCCATGTTGAAAAGGGGTGGTAACACAGGAAACCCTTGCCTTGTACCTGATCTTAGTGAAAAATCATCAAGTTTCTCACCAGTAACTATGATGTCAGCTGTAGGTTTTTGGTAGATATTCTTTGTCAACTTGAGGAAGTTCCCCTTTATTCTATTTTACAATTATTGTTATCATGAATGGGTGTTGGATTTTGTCAAATGCTTTCTCTGCATTTATTGATATAATCATATGACTTTTTTAAGCCTGTTGATGTGATGGATTACACTAATTGATTTTTGAATGTTGAACAACTAGCCTTGCATATCTGGGATAAATTCTACTTGGTCGTGGTATATGATTCTTTGATGCATTGTTGGATTTGATTTGATAGTATTTTGTTGAGGAATTTTGCAATTCCTATAATCACAAGAGATATTTGTTTGTAATTTTCTTTTCTCGTAATGTCTTTGTTGGTTTGGGTATAAGGATAATACTGGCCTTAAGAATGAGTTGGGAAGTATTCCCTCTGATTCTATCCCATGGAAGAGATCACAGAGAATTGGTAAAATTTCTTCCTTAAATGTTTGGTAGAATTCACCAATGAACCTATCTGGGCCTGGTACTTTCTGTTTTGGATAAGTTATTAATTACTGATTAAATTTCTTTAATAGATACAGGCTTATTCAGATTGTCTACTCTCTTGTGAGTTTGGGCATACTGTCTTTTTTCAAGGATTGATAGTTTCATCCTGATTATCAAACATATGGGCATAGAGTTGTTTAAAGTATTCCTTTAACTCTTTTTAATGTCCATAGGATCTGTAGTTAAATTCCCTCTTTCATTCTGATGTTAGTAATTTTTGTCCTCTCTCTTGTTTTCTTAATCATCCTGGAAAGAAGCATATCAACTTTATTGATCTTTTTAAAGAAACAGATTTTTGTTTCATTGATTTTTCTCTATTGATATCTTGTTTTCAATTTTATTGATTTCTTCTCTAATTCTTGTTATTTCTGTTCTGCTTATTTTGGATTAAACTTGCTATTCTTTTTTCAGTTTCTTAAAGTTGAAACTTAGACTACTGATTTTAGATATTCTTCCTTTTCTATTATATGCAAAATATCCCTTAAGGACTGCTTTCACTGCATCACACAAATTTAGATAAGCTGTGTTTTAATTTTCACTTGATTGAGATATTCTTTAATTTCTCTTGAGCTGTCTTCCTTGATCCATGTGTTATTTAGAGATGTGTTATTTAATTCCCACATATTTGGGGATTTTCTAGCTATTTTTCTGTTATCATTTTCTATTGGGATCTGAGAGCATACAGTGCTTGATTTCTATTTATTTAAATTTGCTAATGTATGTTTTACACGCAAGAATATACTCTATCTTGGTGAATGTCCCATGCGAGCTTGAGGAGAATGTGTTTTCTTCTGTTGTTGAATGAAGTAGTCTATCTATAGAGTATTGACCATAATGTCAATTATATCCAGTTGATTGATGGTGTTGTTCAACTATGTCCTTACTGATTTTCTGCCTGTGCGATCTGTCCATTTTTGATAGAGAGGTGTCGAATCTCTTACTGTGATAGTGGATTCCTCTATTTCTCTTTGCAATTCTATTAGTTTTTTGCCTCACATAATTTGACACTCTGTTGTTAGGTGTATACACGTTAAGGATTATTATGTCTTCTTGGAAAATTGACCCCTTTATCTTTTTTTTTTTTTTTTTTTTTTTCTTTTTGCGATATGCGGGCCTCTCACTGTTGTGGCCTCTCCCGTTGCGGAGCACAGGCTCCGGACGCGCAGGCCCAGCGGCCATGGCTCACGGGCCCAGCTGCTCCGCGGCATATGGGATCCTCCCAGACCGGGGCACGAACCCGTATCCCCTGCATCGGCAGGCGGACTCTCAACCACTGCGCCACCAGGGAGGCCCGACCCCTTTATCTTTAAAATGTTATTCTTAATCCCTGATAACTTTCCATGCTCTGAAGTTGACTCTGTCTGAAATTAATATTCAGCTACTCCAGTTTTCTTTTAATTAGTGTTAGCATGAGATACATTTCTGCATCCATTTATTTTTAATCTGTGTCTTTATATTTAAAATGGGCTTCTTATAGACAACATATAGTTGAGCCCTAATTTTTGATCCATTTTGACAATCTGTCTTTTAATCAGTATATTTAGACCATTGAAATTCAAAGTGATTATTGATATAGTTGGATTAATATCTACCATGTTTGTTACTGTTTCCTACTTGTTTCCTTTATTCTTTGTTCCTATTTGTCTTCCATTTTTTGTGCCTTTTATCATTTTAATTGAGCATTTTATAGGATTCCATTTTCTATCCTTTCTTAGCATATTGTTTATGCTTCATTTTTTACTTTTTTAAATTGTTTATAGAGTTTGCAATATACATTTATAGCTAACCCAAGTCCACATTCAAATAATACTATACCTTGTTACAGATAGTGAATAACAAAATAATCCTAATTTCTCCTTTCCATCCCTTGCATCCTTGCTGTCATATATTTCTTATTTATAAGCATGTATAAGTCATATATATATATATATATATGCACATAAGATATATGTGATAGATAAGCATACATACATAGTCGGTAAAGAGTTTGTATTTTTTACAAATGGTTATCTGTTAGATCAATTATGAATAACAAAATAAAAGGTTTAATTTTACCCTCACTTATTCCTTTTTTGGGTGCTCTTCCTTACTTTATATAGATCCAAGTTTCTGACCTATATTATTTTCCTTCTCTCTGAAGAACTTCTTTTAACATTCTTACAATGTAGGTCTACTGGCAACAAATTCTTTCAATTTTTGTTTGAGAATGTCTTTATTTCTCTTTTACTTTTGAAGAATAAGTTTATAGGGTACTGAATTCTAGGTTGTTGGTCTTTTTCTCTCAACTTTAAATATTTCACTCCATTCTCTTCTTACTTTCATGGTTCATGGTTTCTGAGAAGTTCGATGTCATTCTTATTTTTGTTCCTCTACAGGTAAGGTGTTCTTTCCCTCTGGTTTCTTTCAGAATTTTTTCTTTATCTTTGATTTTCTGTAGTTTGAAAATGATATACAAGGTGTGTTTTGGTTTTTGGATTTTTGCATTTATCCTCCTTGATGTTCTCTGAACTTCCTAGATCTGTGATTTAGTATCTGACATTATTTTGGGGAAATTCTCTATCATTTATTGTTTCAAATATTTCTTGTTTCTTTTTCTTTCTTCTCCTCCTGTTATTCCTATCATGTGTAATTTATAACTTTTATAGTTGTCCCACAGTTCTTGGATATTCTGTTCTTTTTTTTCAGTCTTTGTTCTCTTTGCTTTTTCATTTTCCAGGATTCTACTGATATATCCTCAAGCTCAGAGATTCTTTCCTCAGCATTGTTCAATCTACTAATGAGCCCATCAAAGGCATTCTTTATTTCTGTTACAGTACTTTTTATCTCTAGAGTTTCTTTTAGATTCTTTCTTGAAATTCCCATCTCTCTACTTACACTACCCATCAGTTCTTGCATGCTATCTATTTTATCCATTAGAGCCCTTGGCATATTAATTATAGTTGTGTATGATCAGGCCACTCAAGATGGCTGTTCTCTTGCTCTCTGTACATCCCCTGCTCCACCAGTACCTGCTTCACCTACACCCTACACGCATGACTGACCTTCGTATATACTTGCCCCAGGCCCCAGCTGGTGATTGTTCTTATCAAAGAGGCAGTGAGGGGCTTGCCCCTCTACTGGTTTCCCTGGTAACTAATGAGCCCACCTGACATCAATTCCCTGTAAACTGGTAATCTCCCCTTCCCCCAGGAGCAAAGCCTGCAGCCATGTCCTGCCCGCTATCTGTGCACACAGTGGGGTGTCGCTCCAGGACCTTGCTTCAGACATACAGGCTGAACGTGTAGGCTCCCCCATCCATTAAACCTTTGACATCTCTGTTGCTGACTCCAGGCTCTTTCTTTGGTCTTAAATCTGGGCAGGTGCAGGCCTTGTAGGACTCTGGTGTGCAGCCCAACAAGTTGTTTCAGATTCCCTGTCTGATAATTCCGATACTCTTCAAACTGTGTTTTTGTTTTTTGGTATGCCTCATAATTTTTTTCTTGATAACCAGATATACCCAGTAAAAGGAACAGCTATAAATAGGCCTTTAGTAATGTGCTGTTGGGGGAGGGAGAAGTGTTCTATAGTCCTGTGATAGGGGATCAGCCTTTTAGTGAGCTATGCCTCTGGACCATGAACTTCACAATTATTTCTGTTTTTTCTCTCTCCTTCGGTGGGACCAGATGGCTAGTATTGGCTGTAGTTGCTTTTGTCCTTTCTGTCACATGGAAGGCTAAAGCTGGCTTATATTAGGTATTTCCCTTCCCCCAGGTCAGTTAGGCTCTGATAATACCCCAGCAGGTTAGGCTCCAGTTAATTAGTTTCCCCTGAGGGCAGGCTTTATTAAGGAGGTCTGCATGCTCTAGTGTATTTCAAAATGGTTCCTTTCCTCTTCCCCTTGCTGGATCAGGAGAGAAGTTTTTTCCAACGTGGAAGCTTGGTCACGCTCCTGGAGGTAAGTCTTATAATACTGCGCACCCCCCTCGCCATGACTGGGTGACCCTGGAGATTTTAACTGTCAGAGTTGCCCATGTTGAGCCTCCAGCAATTTGTCGATTACAGTTCAGGTTTTTCTACCCTCGCGCTGGTTCCTGCGCTGGTTCCTGTGGTGGCGTCTGCTCTGAGTCTCTGCCCTGCTTCGTCCTTACTCCATGTAGCCTCCTGTGTGTAACTGCAATCTTGGGAGCATCCGTTTGCCCTGTGTCCTCCCCCTCTCCTTAGAACCCAAGAAGAGTCGTTGACTCTTCAGTCTGTTCAGCTCTTCACTTGTTAGGATGGAGTGGCAACTTCTAAGTGCCTTACATGAAAACATGGAAAATTAATGTTATTTTTAAAAGTAATTCTGGAACAAGAAATTTAAAAACTATTGAAGTTTAAAATATATTAGAAGTGAATCACTTTACAACTGATACCATTGTGTAAGGATATATTATTTTTTAATCTATAAAATAATTTTCCTTAAAAATTGTGAAAATCGTATTACTTCTTCATGAAACATCTACATTGAGGCTTTTTTTGGTTTCCTACATGCTGCAACTTAAATCTAAGATTTTAATCTCTTAATCATGAATAATATTTTATATCTGAGTCAGTGATAATAGATTTAAGTCTTTCAGACTTTAATTTCATTTGCCTGACACCAAATTCTTATTCCATTAATAAATTCATTCAAGACTATTCTGCTCATTTCCCATCGCTTATGACCTGAAATTTCTTTATGTTTAGCCTACTATTTGAAAAATTAACAGATGATATGTTTCTAACAGAAAAACAGGATCTTCTTTCTTTTTTTCCCTTTCTTTATGTTTAACTAAGACCTACCCAGAATGAGAATGTTCTTGCCAAGTAAACTATGTTTTGCAGCATGCCTGACATTCCCTGTCATTGCTTTGCCTATGTCAAGTTCTTAAGCATTTCTCAAACCATTGCATAGTCTACCCCCATACAAATTACTGTGTGGAGAAGAGCAGTTAGACACTGAAAGTAGGTTGCCATCTGTCCGTTCCCCAAAACCATGATGAACAAGATCATGAACTACGGAGGAAACTGGTTGAGTTTGAATCCTGGCTCCACTACTCATGATCACACTCAGCTGTGTGACCTTGAGCTAATTATTTAACTTCTCTGCACCTCCATTTCTATCTCTGTAATGAAGATAATAACAATCCTTACTTTATAAGGTTGTTGTGAGGATTAAATGAGTTAAAATAAGTCAAACCCTTAGCTATCACCTGGTACATAGTAAGCATGATGTGTTCATTTTTATCTTTATCATGGTAACAACTACCAAAATATAACTTACTCTTCCAAAATTTAAGAGCATACATGAAATAATGTGATTACTAGAAATGTCATGTATTAATTTGAAAATTATTTTAGAGGCTTGAAACAGAGTTTGTAACTGTAGAATATAATTTAGTCAGCTAACCATGCAGTTTGGGTTGCCCAGGGCAATCTCAGTGTATGTTTGTTGTCCTGGAACACTTTTTTGAAATTGAAGTATAATTGGCATATAGCATTGTGTGAATTTAAAGTGTACAACATGTTGATTTGCTACATTGTATATTGCAATATGATTACCACCATAGTGTTAGGGAACACCTCTGTCATGTCACATAATTATAATTTATTATGGTGAGAACAACTAAGATCTAGTCTCTTGGCACTTTTGAAGTTTATAATCCAGTATTGTTGACTCTATAAACACTATGCCCTGTGTGTCCAGAACTTACCTATGAGTTGCAAGTTTATCCCCTTAAACAAAATCTCCCCAATTCCTATTGACATATATACACTAATATGTATAAAATGGATAACTAATAAGAATCTGCTGTATTAAAAAAAAAAAAAAAACTCCCCAATTCCCTCATCCCACCCCCAGCCCCTGGAAACCACTATTCTAGTCTATGTTTTCATGAGTTTGGCTTTTTTAGATTCCACATATAAGTGATATCATACAGTATTTGTCTTTCTCTGTCTGACTTATCTCAGCATAATGCCCATAAGATCCATTTGTGTTGTCACAAATGGCAGGATTTCTTTCTTGTGGCTGAATAATATTCCATTATATATATGCTACATCTTCTTTATGCATTTATCTCTTTATGGACACTTAAGTGTTTCAGTATCTTGGCTATTGTGAATAATAGCCAAGTGAATATGTAGTGAATATACTGCAGTAAACACAGAAGTGCAGATATCTTTTTGATATCCTGTTTTCATCTCCTTTGGATACATATCAAGAAGTGGAGTTGCTGGATCATATGGTAGTTCTATTCTGAATTTTTTGAGGAGCCTCAATAATGTTTTCCATAATAGCTACACCAATTTACATTCTACCAACAGTGCCCAAGGTTTCCCTTTTTCCCTCATCCTCAAAAACACTTATCTCTTGTCTTCCTGATGATAGCCATTCTAACAGGTGTGAGGTGATATCTCATTGTGGCTTTGATTTGCATTCCCCTTAATGATCAGTCATGTTGAGCATCTTTTCATGTACTTGGTTGGCTATTTAGATTCTTCTTTGGAAAAATGTCTATTCAGTTCCTCTGTGTCCTGGCATAATTTAAACAGCCTCCCTTTCACTCAAAAGTAATTCATTTTGAATGGTAAATGTTATGAATACTCATTAAACAAGAGGACAGAACTGTGTCACTTGGAAAGACATGGTTAAGTTTAGAACTTAAACGTATTTTTTTTTTTTTTTTTTTTTGTGGTACGCGGGCCTCTCACTGTTGCGGCCTCTCCCGTTATGGAGCACAGGCTCCGGACGCGCAGGCTCAGCAGCCATGGCTCACGGGCCCAGCCGCTCCGTGGCATGTGGGATCTTCCCGGACGGGGGCACGAACCCGTGTCCCCTGCATCGGCAGGCAGACTCTCAACCACTGCGCCACCAGGGAAGCCCTAAACGTATCTTTAAAATTAATGCTACCTGATAAGTTGAAATAAAATGTTTCTTTTAGGCTTAAAAAACTCCTATTGGCAATTAGTAATTCATTCATTAGTTCATTTAAAAAATAGTATGTAGTGCCTATTTTCAGGATAAAGCTTTGAACAAGACAGAAAACCCCCTGCCCAAGGAGTTTACCTTTTTGTGAAGAACATAGATAATAAATAAGTAAACAAGTATGTATCTAGAATAATGACACAGAGTAGGCATGAATAGATACTCTTAAATTCTTTTTTAAATAAATGAGATAAGATTGATTCTGATAAATGTTCAGAAGAAAAAGAAATTATAGGAGAGAGTATCTGGATGTTTTACAAAGAACAAGACTGTCCAAAAATAGCCTGGGTGTTCATTCTGGATTGCCTGAATGTGGACAAGATAGCTGGGACCAGCCCCTCTTCCAACGGAGGATAGGACTCTGAGCTCAACTTAACAAGAAATCAGTCTTCTCCACCTGAGCCCCAGGGTCTTCATCTGCTGTCACCTGAAGTTCATAGACAATTCCCATCTTTATAACACTGGCCCTTCAAATCGATACTCTCTTGTGTCGAGACAGCTTGATGTCCTTCATTAATTGGGTTGCTCTAATGCCTGACTTATTAAAAGGGAGAGAACTGAGGGGACAAGTTTTCTCCACTGTAATATAGACCCAAATTACATATTCGGCATTATTCCTTAGCCCAGTATCTCTCTCATGGTGGTGAAAGAATCAGGTGTATCCTTGCCTTATCTCTTGATGATGCTGACCCTAAAGCTTTTGTATTTCACTTGAAAAGTAATGAGAAATCATTGAAGAGTTAAAAGCCAGGGAATAACATGGTCTGATTTGATTTAAGTAGATTATTCTGATGGCTATGTAGATAATGGTTTTAAGAGGAACAAGAATGAATGCAGGAAGGTCAGTTAGGAAGTTACTGCCTTTGTCTAAAAGAGATGGTGTGGCTTGGAAAAGGATGATGGTGGCAGAAATTGGAAGAACTGGACATATATTTGGCAAGACTTGTAGAAGAATTATATGTCAGAGGTGTAAGGAGCGGAAGAGTCAAAACTAACATATGGGTGGGTTTTGTTTGTTGGTTTTTTGTATTGTTCTTTGAGCCAGTGGATGGTGGTTTGGACACCTAGTTCCCTTCCCAGGAGATCTCAGTGGTATGCAGGTCTGCAAGGGGGAATACTGACTGAGTGGCCACTATACCTTATTCTGCATCACCATTCAGCAGTAGTAATTATCCCACAAAAACACATGAAAATCTTTCTTTGTAGTATTGGCATCAAGGAAATTGATTCATTTTAGAGAATTTGAATATGGATAGTGGGAATATTCAAACCTAGGCCCTCAGATCAGGATCACACAGTGCCTACCTGGTCACTAGGATTCACCTTTTCAACAGGAGTTGTGAGATGGGGACTTCCAAAGAAGGGACGTGGGTTTCGGTCAGGGTTTCTATTTATTTCAATATTCCTTTTGTCCTTACTTATTTAATTTTAGCTTTTTTAGTTAAATTTCCACAACACTAAACCTAATTTTTAATGATCTTTTGCTCTTTAAGTTCTTAGCTATTTAACCTACAACTTTCTCTTCATAAGCAATCTAAAGTGACTCAGCTAAGGAGAAAGATTGGTTCTGAATGGGAGAGACATTTGGGTCTCAACTTTTTGACAGTTTACCTCGTTTAAAGCAAAGAACTATAGAGTTGACCCTTGACCAATGCAGGGGTTAGGGACACTGATCCTTTGAACAATTGAAAAACCACATATAACTTTACAGTCGGCCCTCCATATCTGTGGTTTGGCATCTTGCAGATTCAACCAGCTGTGATTGTGTAGTACTGTGGTATGTATTCATTGGAAAAAAATCCACATATAAGTGGCTGGACACAGTTCAAACCTGTGTTGTTCAAGGGTCAACTGTATTTATATATATAAAATTTCCTAAATATAATTTAGCATGACAATTATTTGGATTAAAGATTATATTGTTAAAAATATAGGTACTAGTAAGCAAAATAATTTTACAACTTTAAAATATGATGCAATATTGACAAAACATGTTGAAGTACCCTGGTATGGGAATTAACATGGTTAATGAAACTCTATAGATAATGTTTCCCCAAGTGTCTCTCTACATTGCACCAAATTTGGTAGTATTAAATGTGATATTTCACCTATCATTTTTTAAGCTTCTTCCGGGATAAGAAAAAAATACAGCAAATTTTCTTTTCAGGAGTGAAGGACCAATATTGTGTTGTTATGGCAACCAAAGCTGCAAAACATTTAAGAGAAGGGTGGTTCTTCAGAAGTTACTCTAACTTGGTAATCATGCATGCACAATGCCATTTGTTTAAAATGCACTCATTGTTACATGATTATAATTGTCCCCAGAATGTTCCAAAGGATTTCTAGAAGAATTACTTCCTCAAATCCTTTTAAAAATTAACAGGCCAACTATTTATTACTATTAAGAAAATTATTTCCAGCATTGCACTGGATCTAGTATATTTAAATTTATTTTCCAGTAATCTATGCATATCTAGAAACTTATATTGACAAAAATATGCATCTCGTATAGCTAGGCAGGAATCTATAAATTATTTATCACCTATACTTATACCTATTAAGTGGGATCTTAGTGGAAGGGTGGATATCAATATTTTAGGTGACTCTTTCTCTGACTGCTTGGAATCACAAACATATGATATAATTTTAATGTATAAAATTTAATGATTATGTAATACACTATTTATATGTGTAGTGTGTATTAGTATTTGTCAATAAGTTGTCCCATTTCTATTTCTAGTCATAATCCTTATATTTGTATTATTTCTTTAATATATGGAAAACGTTTACTAACTACAAAATAGTGAATATCACCACATTACTTAGAAACTTGATAGAAATATTTACACTTATCAGTGATTTTAGTAGCGAAATATAACTGAAACATCCCAAAGACTAATACAGTTAAGTAGTTCTCAGCTATGTGCATGAATCTTTTCTAAGCACAAATGTCAGGTCTACATTCCTGTATATTCTGATTCAGTAGGCTTGAGGTGGATCTCTGATATCTATATTTTTAGAGTTTCATAGGTGACTCTGGGTGGCATCATCATCATTCTTTAAGGTCCTTTGGACTAATGTATAAGAAAGGAAGCACCTTTTGCCAGCAGAAGTTCTAGCAGTATGGGGCCTCCTTACCCTCAGACTAGACTATGCTGTCCTTTCAGATACAGGTAGGCTCTGCAAGTTGCCTCGGCCCCCGCCTCTTAAGCTGTGTGTGTGGGAGAACTTGCATACATCGCTCTCTGCCATGGCAAGCTTTATGGGTATGTGGCCCATGCAGTTGCACTGGGCTTTGCAAATTATGTAGCTGGACTTTCCCTTGGCCAGATCCATGACCTACCCACCTCCTGTGGGTGTGAGGTCAGCATACCAGCACCAGCCATGTCTTTTCTTACTAACGAACTCCTCTACCACTTTTAGGATTCAGCTCAAGCATTTTCCTCCAAGAAGCCTTATCAGAACTACCACATTAATTTGAGTGCCCCTCTTCTGGGCTCCCAAAGCACCCTATTTATTTCTGAAATGTAATACAACAGTATATTGAAAATATTTGTGTATTTCTCCCACAAAAAACAAGGGGGCCAGGGGTGTTCAATGTGCAAACTATGAGTAGACAGCGAAAAGGTTGGTAACAGTGGTATGGAGCACTGGTATGAAAATCCACATATAACTTTACAGTCGGCCCTCCATATCTGTGGTTTGGCATCTTGCAGATTCAACCAGCTGTGATTGTGTAGTACTGTAGTATGTATTCCTTGGAAAAAAATCCACATATAAGTGGTTGGGCGCAGTTCAAACCTGTGTTGTTCAAATGTATTTATGACTAGAAAAATTGTAACATGAAGCTTATTTTTTGTTTTGTTTTGTTTGCAAAGAAATGGGAAAAAAAGGAATGAGGCAAAAGAGAAAGGGAAAAGCAGATGTTCACCTGAGGTGGTAAATATTTAAATAGAGCCAACTTTCACTTTTAGAGCTCTATCCAGGTGACATCCACTGAAACATTTTCAGGGATAAATTAATACTTTGGAGAGGATGGTCTTTTTTTTTTTTTTTTTTTTTCCCCAACCCTTCCCAGTTTATCAACCTGGAACCTGTGGGAATCACATGAGGGTGGTCAATACTCAACAACAATGTCAATTTCAGAGATTTTTCCTCCCTGGAATCTGACAGACTAGATGCACACAATTTGGAGTACTTCACTGTTAGATAGAGTATATATATATAGTCAGTTTATTTTACAAAGAGATGCTCCAGTTATATCTGTCTGCTATTTTTAAACTCTGTAAGATAAAAAAGCAAGCCAAAATTTTGAATCTTAAGTTTTAACCTGTGTTTTTCTTTTTTTAAAAAAAAATATTGCATACGCAATAGAAATATAGAAAACACAGAAAATTAAATGTTTATTCATTATTATATTCTCCTTTTATAAAACCTATTTGTATTTTTGTTTGTTTTTCCAGGCTTAATGACAGAAGTTTTAAGACAGTTTTCCCTTGCCAGTACATATTCTTCTATATCAGCAACTTAAGATTCATAAAGTTGCATCTTTTTTTAATGTAAAATGATTTACTTAACCAATCCTCTACTTCAGAGCATTAGGCTGCTATAAATTCATTATAAATGTAACGAACCCTGCGATATGAATTCTTCTTTCTGTAATCTTTATGTGTGCCTCTGAATATTTTGGGGGGATAGCTTCAAAGGACTATATGTTTCTTTAGGGCTTGATTCAATTTTCTCCATTGTCCTTTAGAAAAGTGATATCAATTTATACTCCACACTGAATGAGAGGGCTTATATCTACATAATCAAACCAGCACTGAAGAAGGGCATTCTTTTTCTTTAACACCAAACATATGCTTTTTTTTTGTATAAAATAATAAAAATAATAACTTTCATGGTTTCCATTTAAATTTTAGTTATTACTGATTCCACTTAATTACTAATTACTTGTGTTCTTTTTTGAATTTCCTATTTGTCTCTTCATTTGCTATTGTGTTTTTTTATTATTTTAGTTATTGGTCTAATTTTTTTACTCTTTGAGTTTATCTTGGCAAATTACGTATTTTCTAAGAAAACAATAACTTTACTGAGATTTTCCAATTTTATGCATGATGTTCACTTTTTTAATTTAAAAAATATCTTCCAAGCCTGTGGTTTTATTTCCCATCTCATTTCTGATTTAGTGTCTTTGCTTAATTTAGTATATATTTAGTGTAGAATGCTTTTTGTTTCAAGTGACAGAAAATCCCAGCTCAAATTGACTTAAGCAAAAGTGGCAATTCATTGATTTTCATTGCTAAAAGTTCAGTTAGATCTCACTTCAGGCATTACTGAATACTGGGGCTCAAAATATGTTTTTAGAAAAAAAGTTTTTTGTCCTTTTGTATCGACTGCCTCTGTTTTGACTAGACTCAAATGGGCTTTCTTATGCGACAATATGGAAGCCAGTATCTCCCAGGAACAGATATGTCCAGCTTCAAATAAAGCATACAACAGCAGGAGCTTTTGCTCCAGCAAATATCCTGAGTGCTTCTCTCAGGACTAACATCAGTCATGTGGCTGTATAATATCCAGGTTACTATAGGCAACACTGACTGGCTTGGATCTAAGTTACCTGCTCCTTCTTTAGGGTTGGGTAGTAGATGTTGAACTGGTGGTGGGGGAAGCTATCTCATTAAGTGAAAATCAGGGCTAATGTCATGAGGAGGTGTTGAGGTAAATTACAAATAGACTGTATAGTATGGTCCCACTCTGTGTTTACTTCTTGATAACGTGGATTTATGGTTTGTCTATATTATTGGTTTTTCAGAGAATAAGTGCTTGTATTTACTTGAAAAACTTACCGTTTTCTAAAACATAAATTTCTACCTTTAAACAATCTTTTTCACCTGCTTTCTTTAGTTTTAATTTGTTAGTGTCTAACTTCTTGACTTGAATGCTACAAATCTCTTATTTATTTATGTATTAATTTTTGAGTTAAGGTAAAACCAATTGGGCAAAAGTATCCAAAATTGATGAAAAGTAGCTTTATAGAATGAATTCAGTCCTACATAAATCTGAGCATCTTGACTCCAACTCAGCTTCTCATGGCTGAACAATTTTCAGTTGTCCTGTGGCACAATACTACCCATGGAAAGAGGTATCATCATATTCAAGTAGAAGAAGGTCAGTTCCCTATGAAACATGCATAGGAAAGTGACATCCTGAGGGAGTCATTTTGGAACCACTCTAAAGGTAATATGATTTATAATCACAAATTGAGGGTCTTTTGGCACGGCATGAGATAGGGTACAAAGTGAGGCTAATGGGTGTAATAAACATATATAAAATTTCTTCACTGAAATAAGGACAGACCACCATGAGTCTAATGCAGATCATTTATGTAGACATACATTAAGCTCTTTAACGTCCAGTTTATAAACTAGAGTTCCGCACTTCTCTATCTGCCCCTGTGTTTGTGATGGCACTTATTTAACTTATATGTGCTAACTGCTCTCTTGTTACTCCTTAGAAAATAATAAATTGTTTAATATTAAGAGTAGCCCCCCTTGGCTAGAGTGAGACACAGTGGAGTGAAGCTGTTCATAATTCTTTTACTGAGGCATTTAATTTAACAACAACGATACCCTTTGTGTCCAAGACAACCTATTTTTTTCATGGAAATAACAACACAAAAGGTCTTACAGGCATATGCTTTCTAAAGAACCCTGATATCCTTCTCACTGAATATTTTTGAGCATTTTCTTTAAGTTATGCTCCCAAACATCACCAGATCCTGCTGTATTTTTGTACCCCCCAAGCCTATATAATCACATTTCAGTCTTCTGACTAAAATCATTGTAATCTTATAGCAATGTTCCGTTAGATATTACAGACAAGAAGTAAGCCACTTGGGACACAGCTGGCATTGCCTGTGAGTAAATGAGGAAGACCCAAGATGAAAAACCTTTCATTTCCCAATGCAGCCGGACTAAAGCACAACCAAGGTTAATTTACAAAGCAGCATGATAGTTGACCCTGGTGTTGCTTCAACACATTAATCTTGTGTCTAAGTGGCAGGCTGTGGAAGACCTTACCTCACCCACCTTATGAAACACTCTACATAAAACAAACACAGGGTGAAATTTATAAATTACATTCAGATAAAACTTTCTGCGGAGTGTAATGGTTATGAACACAGCTGGTAGAGCCAAATTTCTTTCCTATGTTCAAGTCCTGCTTCTACCCTAAGTAGCTCTGTGACCTTGGGTGGTTGCTTTATCTCTCTCTCTGTTTCCACATCTGTAAAATTGGAATAATAATAGAACTTACTCCATAAGCTTCTTAAGATTGAATGAGTTAATATATCTACAGTCTGTGTAACAGTGTCTGCCCTAGAGAAAGTGTTGCTCTTTTGCATTTCTTTTTTTAGTGAGGCTGCCCACACATATCCTCTATCTTTGTCTAATGTTTGGGGCCCCTATACAGTTATTATATATAATGCCTGGATATTATATATAATGTTTAAATATATTTAAAGCAGTGGAGCCTGTGGACTTGAAAGGGCGTTCACACGCTGAACCACAAAGCAAATAGGTGTTAGGATTTCTGTGACTTGGGCTGCTCCTCAGTCTGTGGAGGAAGGTGGCAGAGGTGAGAGCATCAGGGATTTGGTGCCTGATTCCCCAAGTAATTCAGATCTTCTCTGGCCAGAGAAAGTGACCCACAAAAAACAACAGGCAAGAGTAATGAGAATACAGTAACTCCTCAGGCACTTCCTGCTCCAAGTCAGAAGGCTACACTTGCTCTGAGGGACTCTCAGAACAATTACTGTGAAGTTCGGTCCTCTCCTGATTTCTCAGACCTCAGACCCCAGAACCCTGCTGCGTTATTCTCTCAGCACCCGTCCCTGACCCTGCTATCTGGCTTCAGGGTAGCAGAACCAATCAGCCTAAGCTTACTGTTTTCTTGCCCATAATGTTTGACAGTGTTTCGACTGTGTAACCCTCATAAGGCATGTAGCATAATCACAGACATGAAATTCTTCAGACAAAACCCCGAGAGCAGGGAGGCTGTTAGTCTTCCAAAAAACAGAGAGAACGCATCAGAGAACACACCTGCTCTCTCTGCCAAAAGCAATTGGCTGTAAAAAGCCTTTTTAAAATCCTAGTTCAGGCTTAGCTTTCAGATTAGAAGCAGAGCAGAAGCCAAAGGGTTAAGATCTTAGCCCAGTGCCAGACAGGTGACAAGTCTTCTATAAATTCTAGTTGTAGTTTGATGGTGATGATGATGACGATGATGACTAAGGGGACAGAGTAGCCATTTACAAGGACATAAAAAAATAACCAGAGAATTTTTCAGGGGCATTAGAGAAATCAAATCTCCTTAAGAATAGCATCAAAAAAGTTTGGACTTAAAGGGGATGGGACTACTAGAGCAAAATTATATAAATTTTCTTGGATAAAAAGTATCACTGTTTCAGCCTTTCCTTAGACTTTCAGATGCATCTGCATCTTCAGCCTCCATAATCTGCTTGCTCCTTGACTTGTGGAATTCTTCCAGATGGCAGCCAACTCATGCTTCCAGACTCACTTGGCTTGGAATTTTGGCTCACACTACTTGTCTTATTCCATTTGGACTTGTTAACAAGGATCCAGATTGTCTACTTCATGAATAGCTTATAAAGCACAAGACTTCCTAACACTAGAAACTGCCCTCAGTATTGCCTCTCTCAGCCCTAAGTGGGTCCTTAGAATTCCCACCATAAGAGATCTGACAAAGATGGCCCCAGGAAAGGAAAATGACATCTCAGCACTGTCAGTGTGGACAAACACCCAAGGGTTACCAATATCTGGACAATTTATAAGGTTGAGAAAGCCTTTTTTGCCAGAGACTGTGCTTCAGGAACAAGGGACTCAGTTTTCCTCAATCCCCAGTAAAGAATTGGATATTTGCATTACAGCCTTATTGTACAGTATGGACAATTGTTTATTTTGAGTTCAATCATCCTAATCTAATTTTTTGTTATGTTTAAAGAGTCTGAAAGGGTAGATTATACCTATTTTATCAAAACATGGGTGTATAAAGTGGGGGAAACAACGAAGCAGAATCTCTTAATGCTGCCACATAAGAATTTTCAGTCTATGAGATGCTATGCATTAAATATGAAGACCTTCAGGAATCTATTGTTTTCCTCTACTAATGTGGTCTACCTTGTTAATTTTTACAAAATTGAGACCAAGATCATCTAAAAAGTGAGAATCATGACTTCTTACTATTTTTACTATAATGCTTATCCCCACCCTAAGTTTTTCTCATAATATCATAAATTATTTCCTTCACAGTTTTTATGGTAACTTGTAATTACTTTTTTTTTTTTTTAACATATTCACTGTATCTCATGCTTTGTAAAGTTGATTAGAGCAGAGACTTGTTTTCTTGTTCAGTGTTAAATTTTCAGCTTCAAATACAGAGCTGAGTACATAAGTGCTATGTTAACATTAAATTAACCTGGTCCAATTCTTTCATGTTGCATTTATAGAGGAGGAAGTGAGATTTAGTGGAATTATTTGATATATTAAATATCTTTTGTTCAATGGCCAAATCCAGAATTGAGCACTAGTCTCCTGGCTCTTAGGAGGTATTATTTTCCCTTCTACAACAAGTTATCTCTCTTAATATGTTGTTTTTAATGTGGTTCTCAGCCCTGAGTACACATTAGAGTCACCAGGGGAGTTTTATAAAACCCGAAGGCTCAAACCACACTCCTCAATTACTCAGAGCCAGTATGTTTGAAGTTCTCTGGAAGATTCCAAAGTGCATTAAGATTGAGAACCTGTGTGTGTGTGTGTACCTGCAGGTGCAAAAGGGCAGAGCCAGAGTTTAGATTTCATTCAGGAACCAATCAAGAAGCGAAGCTATGTTTTTTTTTTGTTTTTGTTTTTGTTTTAATTGAAGCATACTTGGGTATAATATTATATAAGTTACAGGTATACAATATAGTGATTCACAATTGTTAAAGATTATACTCCATTTATAGTTATAAAACATTTGCTATATTCCCGGTGTTGTACAATATATTCTTATAGCTTATTTTATACCTAATACTTTGTACCTCTTTTGAGAAGGCTGATCTAGCGGCTGCATAGGATAGCTTGGGGTAGATGTCAAATGACAGCAAAGCAACCTATTGCTAATGTAGTAAGAACCACCTGAACTGAGATGTTAACAGTTGAAATGCAATAGAGGAAATAGGGAATGTATGTAAGATACATTGTGGAAACAGATCTATGAGATTTGGCAACTGATTGAAATTTCTCTCCCCTGTAGCATTCACATTCAGAGAGCCTGGCAATTGTGCCTAGCCTGATTCCAGAAGTAATTTGTTACCCACATGTGGTAAATTAATACTTTGAGTGACAGTATACCAATTTGCAAATTACTTCTTTCAGGGCATTAATGACTGAAGAGCATAATCACCATAGCATTATTTTTATTGGCATTAGCATTAATAAATATTTCATGAGCAACCAAAAGTTACAGTGCCTATATTTTGAAGAATAGGTATTCCTCCAAAATACGAAATACAAACCTCAGGCTATCACCAGTGCCGAAAATTCTATAAATATTTATAAACAAAATAACAATTCATTTGAGTAGAAAATTAATTGAGATGACTTGCAATTATGCTTAATGTTAAGTAGTTTTGTTTATGTCATTATAAATTGGAGGGCTTGAAGAACTGAGCAGCATGAATTCCAGCAACAATTTAATTGTAGCATTGGGAGAGTTTCATAAAGTCTCTAGATTTCAGTTGCCTTATCTGTAAACTGAAGAAAATAATATTTTGTCTATCTGACAGCAACAATTTGAGCCAGACTTTTCCCCCTTACTTTAGGTCTTCAAGGTAAAAAATATGTGATTGGAAAGTGAAATAGTATGGAAAAAGCACTGGATGAGGAATTCAGTGTTTTGAAATTCAGTCTATTTCAAACGATGCAAGAATTAGACAAATAACTTTTTAGTTTTCTTTTGCACTCTAAAGTTCAAAATTCAATATGGAGTTGACACTTTCAGGAGGATGGGTGTAACAAGATATCAAGGAAAAGTAGCAGACTGAGTTTCTAGAAAGATGAGGAGATGGTGGCCTGGATCCAAGAAGAAAAGATGAGTCAGAATTGTTCTTGAGCCTTTCTTCATCCACTGATGTTGTGAAAGTGCATGAAAACATGATACCAATTCAAAGCCTTTCTAAAATATTTTTTTAAAAATTTTCATTTTGATTTTGTTGCCATTTTCAAATTTAGGGAGACAGACTTTTGTTTTATAGAAAAATTGAAGAGAATTTGCAAGAGAAGTCTTCTGCTCTATACAAATGCCAGGGATGAAATAAAGAAGGCACTTTATTTTGTGGCATTTATGCAGATTCCTTTTCACCATGCCTATGTAGGCATGTCAGTAAAATAAATTCATGATTTAGTAGGATTGGGTTGATGAAGTGCAGCAATAAATACTGCCAGGTAGAGGAATAATTCAGTCTTTTATTTTAAGCCACTCAAAAGCTTAAACACCAGAGGGAAATAGTCACAGCATCAGCAAACCCTTAGAAAATGCTTTCACACCATTGGGAAAGGCTCTGCCAAATTTTTCAAGAAATTATGAAGTGAACCAGACAAAATAAGCCAAGTCACCAAACATTAACAAGACAGGTGTGAGTGGCTGGTAAGCACCATTTTCCTGACACATGTCATTTAGACAAGCAGGCCAGAGGATTATATAAAATGCAAATGCTAAAAAATTTAACACCAGGATGACTGCGTCAGTAAGGTT
Source organism: Mesoplodon mirus (assembly GCF_964341445.2). NCBI lineage: Eukaryota > Metazoa > Chordata > Mammalia > Artiodactyla > Ziphiidae > Mesoplodon > Mesoplodon mirus. The sequence goes on along the minus strand of NC_138985.1, from coordinate 80,983,171 downwards.
ACTTTGAGAAAAACAAGGTTAAAAATAGAATTCTTAAGAACATGGTTCTGAGTTCTGGTAAAAATGGCCAAGTTACTTAACAGGAAAAGTAGAAAGAACAGAAGTTATTCAGTGTAGAGGAAAGAAACAATTCAACAAATATTTATTGAACCTCTACTATGGGCCAGAGTGTGCTCAGATCCTTCAGATGCCTTGGTGGGGCTTACATTTTGGAGAAAGAAAAACAGAAAATTAACATAGTAAATTAGACTTGTACATGAAAAGGGGATATGCAATAATACAAAGAGGAAATAAAGTATGGTTCTAAAGTTTCAGTTTTACTCAAAGAGGATACAGAGAGAAGAGTCAAGGTAAGTTTCATTCAAACGTAAGCAAAGACTTAAAATCTTAGAGCATTAGCCAAGTGATAAGGGGAGAGATGTGTTCCAGGCAGAAGGAACAGATAGAGCCAAAGTCCTAAGATGTGAGTGTGCATGGCATGTTGTGGGACAGAAAGGAGCCTAATGGCTGGAAAAGCAAAAATGGGTGGAGACTGTAAGCAACCAATGAGGTCAGAGAGCAAGTAGGTGTGCATACACTGTTGAGCCTAGTTGGACATCTTGGAAAACACTTTGGTTTTCACTCTGGGTTCTAGGCAGAGGAGTGCTGTGATTGGCTCAGAGGCTTTAGAACTTCCATGCTGAGAACAGACTGGGCGTGGGGCAAGGTAACCTGCTCAGAGGCTATGGCAGTATAGAAAGAAAAGAGCAGCATCACTTTCATAAAGATGTGCTCTGAGCTGCTCACCTGGGAAAGGAGAGAGTTGTGTGGTGTGTTACCTATACCTGCTTGATCCTACAGAAGACTCTCCTTCTAAGTGCATAAAGAACAGTGTGGATTTTGGAAGGGAGGAAAGGAATTGGCCAAACCAGGAGATTTTACTGCTCTCTCTTTAAACATCTGCTTCAGAAAGTTCATCCATTTCTTAATTCAAGTGTTTTCTTCCTCCTCTGAATCCAATGCCATTTTGCTTGTTCTTACCTCTAAACTGAGCCATTATTCCTTGCCTCCAACCCTGCTAGTTTCCACCTGGTCATGTGCCTATTTCCCCATATCAGTGTTTCTAAACTTACCTTGTCGCCACACAACTTAACTGTCTTAATCATGAGTCCACAGATGTGTCAGTTATTCTGGGTTAAAATCAGAAGACACTCTGATTCCTATCTTTTGATCCCATATACCTAGACAATCTTTGAAAGGTGTTAATGATTCCTTCAGAGTATCTCTTGCTTCTCTTTCCTACATCCATCACCTAAAACAAAGTACACCTCATCCCTGTATTATTGTAATGGTTTCCCAAGTGTTACCCCTTCCATCCTACTTGATCCTATGGAAGACTCTCATAAACACTATTTTCTTTGACACGCAGAACACTTCAACGGTCGACAATGTATACACGTGTCATCTAAAGAAGAATCATTAAATGTACAAATATTGTTAGAGCAAAAGAAAAAGTCAATAGTTTGGGTTGTATGAAAATTAATATTATGGCATATCAAAAAAGCTTTGAAAGACAGAAACCAGGAAACGTAAAAGTTTTTAAAAATGAGATTCCATGTTTCCATAATCAAAAGTTGTTTTCAGTGATGACATTCATTGTTAATGGGTATTGGTGAGGAGGGGGGTCAAATGGGTCCAACCTTCCTATAAAGCAATCTGGTAATACCTACTGAGAGCTTTTTAAAAGTCCCACTGGCAGTACAATTAAAGTTCTATTAATTTTTTAAGGAGAATTTCAGGAAAAAATATGTTTATAAATATATTTTTCAAAGAATTAGTTACAAAGAATGTCTTTCATATCTATCCCATCTTCTCTATCTTTACTGCTTCTGTTTCATAGAGGCCTTTGTCTGGACTCCCAAGATATTCTTCTAGACTCTAGTCTTGTTCCCTTCCAATGCATCTTCCATACCCGCCACTAAAATGAGCTTCCTAAAACACTGGTCTCAATGGTACATTCTGCAATGATGGGAAAGTCCTGTATCTGGACCATCCAATATAGTAGCAACCAGACACACATGACTGGGCAGGTAAAATGTGGCTAGTGCAACATAGGAAATGAATTTTTAATTGTATTTAATTCTAATTAAGTTATGAAGTAGACATATCATCTCCCATTTTACAGATGAAGAGAATGAGGCTTAGTTTAAGTCATTTACCCATTATTATATAACTGATAGTATGAGAGCAGGAGTAATGGATGAGATATGTATAAGCAGCATGATTGGACCCTAAAAACTTGATCTGAGGGGAAAATATAAATAATCCAATGTGCAATAATTGGATAGTAAATAAGCACTTATAATTAAAAGCTATATGTGAAAGAAACACTCAAGACACACTTAAAATATGTGCACACATACTACATATATGTATACTTATTTATATATATGTTAAGATGATTGAGGCAGAAGGGAGTGGGGGCTGTGGATAAAAGAAATTGAATGAATGAATGAATGAATGAAAATGAATGGATGAATGAATGAGTGAATGAACAATAAATGAATCTAAAGAAGCCTCTTGTTTGAGCTAATTATAATATGCCTGGACCTGGAGAGAGAGGAGAAAGAACAGGAGAGAGAGAGAGAGAGAGACTGACACAGGGAGAGAGAATAAAACAGTGTGTTAATTACAGCAAATGGTTTTCATTATGTTGAATATGTTAATAAGAGCAATTGTAATTGCCCTCAGAAGTTTTAAAATGGAAATCCATCACACTGTGTGCATTACTGAATGAAGGAGGTAGGATCCAAAGTTGAGATTTCAGCAACATTCCTGTTACTACTCACAAATGCACTTATGTTTTGCTAGGGAACTGAGAAAAGAGTTAATTTTTTCAGTTTACCATTTGCTCATTTTATTTTACAGTTGTCTTACTTGTCCACCACATGTTTATTTTTAAGCATTGATTCTCTTAGAATGAACATTTCTGAAGAGTTGTTAGCTATTTAATTCACTTGATGTATATCTTCATGTATTCATTCATCAAAATTATATCTATATCTATATCTGTCTCCTACTATGTGCCCAAAGCTATGCTAATCTCTTTAATGAATGTAAAATACTTCTGATGATGAGTACTCCCCAAAACTGATTTTATTTTTTTCTTTAACCATCAAAGCTTATCATGGTTAGTACTAAATTTAGTCCTAACATCTAGAACAATCAAATCTATGGTAGCACATGCAGTTGTTCTAATTTTATAATTCCAGCCAGTCATTCCAGAAAATGATATCAAAGAAAGATTAAACTGAAGCCCTGAATAGCAGAAAGTGATACTAGAAAGATCCTATGTGCAAGAAATTTGATCCCTATTAAATTATTCTTCAAGATGTTTGTCAACATTTTGCTTCCCTTTGAGTTCATTTGTGTATACATTTCTCACCAAAATGACTGGCAGAAGAAAAATATTTTAAAAGTAATACCTAGTCCAAAAAAACCCAATATTCTTTTCCTTTATTGTTGTTGACTGACTAAATCTGGTTCTAATACCAAGTGGAATTTCTAAACATGACCTGGGTCAAGACAGAAAGCAAAAGTCAACATATTGCCCAAGGTATTAAGACTATCAGAAGGAAGCTCTAATATTTCCTTAAACACACACAATGCAAAATGAATCAAGATATGATGTCATGCTTTATTGAAATATTTATTTTCATAACAATTCGCACAGTTCTTCAAGGTCAAAATGACACTGGTCTTACTAGAAAATATGGGATTTGTGTTGCATAAATCATTCTCTACTGTTTAGAAAACAAATCATGAATTTTCATGAATTTGGGACACCACTCTAGGAACAAGATGGTATCAAACTTCAAAGTTAAGTGACAGTATTTCTTTTCTAAAGGCTTCCTTGGAAAAAGTTTAACTTTTGTGGTTATATTGGAGAAAAAAAAAATGCAAAGACCAGTACAGCCTATCCTTTTTTCTTTTAGAAGTTGTGGAGGCCTTTTTTTCAGCAGTGTGATTCCCTGACATCCCCCTACTCTGTCATTCTACTAAATTTCCTCTCACATCTTCTATACAGCCCCCTCCCACATACACAGGACAGAAGTGGAACAAGTGGAGAAGAAAATGATGAGAGTAATGCCGAGGGAAGACAGCAGTGTGTTTAACATCACAAGATCAGAGGGAGCCCGGAAGCAGAACCTAGAAAAATCCTTTCACAGCATGCAATATAGAACAAAAATCCCCAGAAAACTCAAATACTACTATTATCATGTTTCAAAACAAGAAAGCTAAGAAAGGTGACAAAAGGACCCAAGAAAGGATAGCACATACTTTCAGCCACCTGTGTGTCAAGTGGAAAGTTTTCATCAGAACCCTTTAATTCTTCCCTTTGATGTATAAGCCCAATCAAGACAATAATATGTCCTTGAACCCAAATGAATCCTCTATGATAGACTATCACTCTCCGTGATAAACAAAGCTTTAAAAGACATAAACTAGCTCCGTAGCTGGCCTTCACTCACTCCAAGAAAGCTTTTGATTAAAATAAAAATGTATGTAGGAACAAAGCTGAATAAAGACATACCAAAAGTTTTATTCCATTTGGGAGAAATAAACACAAAAATGAGACCTCTTCAATACCTCTGCAAAAGTAGGCAAATTGATCGAACCAAACGGTAAGATAAAAGGAGAAATAATAATTTCCCTTCAACTGCCTCAAGATTTTTATTTTTAGGAGAATTATCATCAAGGGTTGAACTACCCCTAAGTAGTTCTTTTCTGTACTGTTGTCTAACTTGTTCAACAACAAATATGACCATCTGCTCATGGGCTTGGTTAAGGAAGCTGAAAAGTGAACTCAAGTTAAAGGAAGCTGTGACTTCTGACCTAATAGCAATCTATTTTGAGGAAGTCTCCTCAAAAGAAGAGATGAATAATGATGCAAACAAGTAAAAGAGACCAAAAGCAAGTGAGAAATGGAAGAACAGTGGGAAACAAAGGGGAAGAAATGGAGGCTGTATTTCAGCATTAAGAGAAGAAATTCAAATGGTAGATATTTCTTCTGGCTCATAACTATAGGAAGCTACAATAGAACCAGATACCTTACTGCCTAGTAAAAATGGAAATATGGAAGCACTAGTTGTTGGATAACACAACAAGAAGCAAGTATAATTATTGTGAATTTAATCACCTAAGAGAATATTCTGTTGGGTGTTGAGTGTAGCTTAAGACTTTCTAAAGGCAGCTCTCACAAAGGCAATTTCATGGGCATGATCACTAGAAGCTCAACTGTTTTTCAGACTTTGGAGTAGGTAAAAGAAATTCAAAATAGAGGATACTATTAGTAAACTCACCATTTAATTTCTCAAAGAATACTAGAATACTTGAAGATGTCAGAGAATAGTGCCAAGCCATTCATTTCAAGTCCTCTGAAAGCACATTTTTAAAAACATGAACCATTTGGGGAAGAGAGAGGTTGACTTTGGTTAAGTTTGGTTAAATTTAGTTAGTTATTGTGTTTCGGGAGAAATAAAAAAACTTAAAACTGTACATTAACCAACATTTTTAAGCTACTACACAGAAGTTCTGCTGATGGGTTTGATGGTTTGTGGAACAAAAATGTTATAATCTCACTCCACTGCAGAGAAGAAATAAAATAGAATGTTTTATTTTTTTCATTTTAACTTTTAAATTTTAATTGTTAAAAATTAAGGCAATATTAAAATGTTAAACATGTAGATAAAATTTTAAGAATTCAAAATATTCTTTCTTATCTTGTAGTGAAATGAAAGTGAATGTAATGAACACAACAAACTACTCAAATTCTTCTACAATTCAGATGATTGGACCAATCTTTCAAATCATATGCAACCAGACAGTAACAATTCTTGACTTGTCTTAGTAATAGGGGGCTGATAAGACAAGAAAAAATAAAATCAATATTCATTACCCAAACCTATTTAAACCAATGTTTTCCATGTTTCTTTTATCAAGTATATTTATTTTTTTATATCAGAACTGCAAATAATCAATGACATTTATACATTTTCTAACAACTGGGACTGTTTTTGAAAGTTATATATATTTCACTGTTGACAAAGTGCTAAGTGCTTGAAGGAAGCATCAAAAACATCTATAATTATTAGTGTCCATAAGGAAATCATGTACCAATGAATTTAGGCAATCTTACTGTTTTATTCAAATAATTTTAATGATTCAGGATAAGTGATGTTTGGTTTTGCATAAAGAATACCAGTATAAATGAATCATCAGATTAAAAATGATTTTTAAAATGTCTGGCTTCTAAACATTGTTAGCATTTTTTTTCTGGCATTAAAAACTAGAGATTTGGGAAATACAGATTACAAAAAGAAGAAGAAAAATCATTAAAAGTATCCTAATCTCACCAATTAGAGACAACCACTCTTAAGTATATTTTCCTGACAGAGGAAAAGTGTGAGCAAGATGGGAGTGGGGAGCAAGAGAGAGAATATTTTATGAAATTGAGGATTGACTATTAAAAATGAAAAAAGCAATGTATTCCTATATATAAGATAGTGATACTTGGCCTGTAAATATTTGTTGTAATAATCTTCCCACTTACACATTTTGCCTAATAATTGTGTATGTGTTTTTGAATCGTAGTCATTTCATTGTTTTGTGCATTCACACCAGTTGCTCTTTTTCTTAATGATTTCTCCATTTCTTTTAAGCCTAAGTCACTAAAGATTTACGTAAAAGGTATGACCTGTTCAGAACTGTCTTTTGGAGCAACACTCCTCTAACATTTACTTCCAAAGAATGTTTATTTATATTGATTATATCTGTCAATAGTTTCTAAGTTAGAAATTAAAATCAAGAAATTTTAAAAATCTGTATTTATTAATTAATTCATCCAAAAATAGCAATAGTAAGCCTTCATACATTAACACATATAGCATGTTTTTGTGAAGTATTTTCCAAAAGAAAATAATTCAGGAAGAAAAATTTCATTGATTTACACGTTAGCAAATCTCTTTCATGCCTGACTTAATAGAAGAAAGCAAGAGTCTGATACCTGCTTTTGTATTCAGTCTGTTGCAATATGGTCTTTGGTTGAAATATAGGAAGAAAACCCAACCTCACATGAATATGTCAATGGAAAAAAGAAAGAGTATCTTATACTCTTTTATCTCTTTTATACTCTTTTATTTTATCTTATAAGAGCCTTTTCATGTAATCATGGATATTCTTTTTTTTATGCCTCACCAAAAAAAAAAAAAAAGAAAATTACAAGTAGCAGTAATTTCTTAAAGATTAGTTGCAAAGAGAAATCTAAAGCCATATCAATAAACTTTTTGTACTGTCGCATTAAAATCCATTGACCTGTCTTACACTTTGAATGGTCTTTGACCCATACATGATTTTTTTTTTTTTTTTTTTTTTTCCTTTTGCGGTATGCGGGCCTCTCACTGCTGTGGCCTCTCCCGTTGCGGAGCACAGGCTCCGGACGCGCAGGCCCAGCGGCCATGGCTCACGGGCCCAGCCGCTCCGCGGCATATGGGATCCTCCCAGACCGGGGCACGAACCCGTATCCCCTGCATCGGCAGGCGGACTCTCAACCACTGCGCCACCAGGGAGGCCCCATACATGATTTTTAAACATTGTTCATTGGTCTTTGGAAAACTTGGCTCCCTGAGTTTACAAGATCTTCCAAGTGTTGACACATTTCATTATAAACTATTTAAAAACTCACATTCATTGCTATCTTGGCTGATTTAATTTTAAATCTTTTTTAAAAAAGATTTTGAGTATTGGATACAAGTTTTCAAAACTCAAATTTTCACTTGAAAGCTCAAACGTTGTTATTGGCAACAAATACCAGCAGTTGTGTTCCTTGACGTGACAGATTTAGTTCATCAATTTTCAAGACACTGTCTGCCAGATACCTAAGTCTGGATAACAATAGTTTGTCTACTAGTAATTCTTTTATGTAAAAAATGGTGTACTATGAAAAAGGTGGCTTGTTCATCTCACAATTCAATCATACAAATGTTTTTCCTCAAGACAATCATTTTACTGCAGCAGGCAGAAGTGTTCTTCTAATTTTGTCAAGCAGTATATTTTAAAAGTCTTATGCCTAAGGGTTGAGATTTAATACTGCTAATAATTATTACTGCTTCTTCAAAGATATTCTCAAGTGAAAAGTCACCTTCTTTTAATTTATGTGGAGGTTCATTCCAGTTGGGCAGGCAGCATCACTCTCTCTCCTTGTTTACAGCATCACCCTCCCAACTGTCTCCTTGCATCTACTCTATTCTCAAAATAGTAATCAAAATTATCCTTTTAAAACATAAATCATGCTTCCAAAGCATGGCATATAGAAAGGAAAAAATAGTAACTGTAAGTGGAGAAATGTGGCAAATACTACCATAACCAAATGATGAAGTTCAGTATCATCAATGAGGTCATGCAGATATCATAAACCCTTTGATATGACATGACAGGATGGGCACTTCACCTCTGGGAACTCTTTCCCAAAATGGGTGACTTCATTCTAATCATGAGCTAAACATCAGACAAACCCAGAATGGGGGATATTCTACGGAATAATTTGGCCACTACTCCTCAAGACTGTCAAGGTCATTAAAAATAAAGATGGAGAGACTATAATGGACCAGAAGAGACCATGGGGACCTGCCAACCTAATGCCATTCAAAGCATGGCCTGGATCATGGAACAGACAGAGGACATTAATGGAGGAACTGATGAAATCCAAATAAGTCTGGAATGTGGATAATAGTAGTGTACAAATGTTGGTTATTTACCTTGACAAAGAAACCATGTAAGATGTTAACAATGGGGAAACTAGTGAGATGTACATGTATGGGAACTCCCACTGCTACCTCTGCAAATCTTGAGTAAATTTACATTGATTTACACGTTAGCAAATCTCTTTCATGCCTGACTTAATAGAAGAAAGCAAGAGTCTGATACCTGCTTTTGTATTCAGTCTGTTGCAATATGGTCTTTGGTTGAAATATAGGAAGAAAACCCAACCTCACATGAATATGTCAATGGAAAAAAGAAAGAGTATCTTATACTCTTTTATCTCTTTTATACTCTTTTATTTTATCTTATAAGAGCCTTTTCATGTAATCATGGATATTCTTTTTTTTATGCCTCACCAAAAAAAAAAAAAAGAAAATTACAAGTAGCAGTAATTTCTTAAAGATTAGTTGCAAAGAGAAATCTAAAGCCATATCAATAAACTTTTTGTACTGTCGCATTAAAATCCATTGACCTGTCTTACACTTTGAATGGTCTTTGACCCATACATGATTTTTTTTTTTTTTTTTTTTTTTTCCTTTTGCGGTATGCGGGCCTCTCACTGCTGTGGCCTCTCCCGTTGCGGAGCACAGGCTCCGGACGCGCAGGCCCAGCGCGTCCGCTAAACTTTTCAAAGTGAAAAGTTTATTGGGAGAGAATATTTTTAAAAGGCACATCATTTTACACCTCTGCTCAAAATTCTCCATTTGCTACTCATCTCACTCAAAGCTGAAGTATTTAACAATCCGTATATAATCTGGCTACCCATGAACTTTCTGTTATCTTTTCCTTATAGTCTTTCCCTGGCTCTCTTTTTTTTTTTTTTTTTTAAGAAGATGTTGGGGGTAGGAGTTTATTTATTTATTTATTTATTTTTGCTGTGTTTGGTCTTCGTTTCTGTGAGAGGGCTTTCTCTAGTTGTGGCAAGTGGGGGCCACTCTTCATTGCAGTGCACGGGCCTCTCACTGTCGTGGCCTCTCTTGTTGTGGAGCACAGGCTCCAGATGCGCAGGCTCAGTAGTTGTGGCTCACGGGCTTAGTTGCTCCGCGGCATGTGGGATCCTCCCAGACCAGGGCTCGAAACCGTGTCCCCTGCATTAGCAGGCAGATTCTCAACCACTGTGCCACCAGGGAAGCCCCTCCCTGGCTCACTTTGCTTCAGCCATGCAGAGCTCTCTGCTATTGTTCCTAACATATTAAGCATGTGTTTCCCTCAGGGCCTTTGCACTGCTTTTTTTTCTGCCAAGAACTTACTTCTTCCAGATAGCAGCATTATTTATTCCCTGACTTCTTCAGGCCTCTGCACAGATTTCACCCTATTAAAGAGATCTTCTTTGACCATTTTATATCAAATAATAGCCACCTGTCACACTCTGGCAAGGCTTATTCCATTTACTCTGCTTTATTTTTCTCCATCTGCTATAACATCAGATGGAGAAAATTTATACTTGTACATTTGTTTATTAATTCTTCTCCCTGGAATTTAATCTTTTTGAAAGTAGGGACTTTGTTTTGTTCACTGCTGTTCCTTAGCATTTAGAACAGAACCTAGCACACTGCTCTCAGTAAATATTTTTTGAATAATAAGTCAACAATGATTAAATTTGTTATAAAGCAAAAAATAAAAAAATAAAAAAAAATTAAAAAAAAATAAGTCAACAATGAAGTGTTCATGGGTTCATTTCAAAACAAGAAATGCAAGTAATATATATTTGTTTCTGCCAACCACTACTTCTTGAGAAAACTTGTAATTTATTTTGATATTATGTCTTTGATTAATTTTGTTTGTTAAAATCTTTGATGATATTAACAGGGGGTATTTTTGTAATGTTTTTTCTTAGCAAAATAAAATAGTTGAAAATCTTATGTTTGTTCTCACAACTGTTTCTGGAAATTTTACTGATCTAAGAAATCCAAAAGTCTGATTTTAAACTTCTATATACTACGAAGTTCTAGAGAAATTCAGAAAAAAAATGTACCAAATATCGGTATGGAACTGCATTTCAATAAGCACCATCATTAATTTAAATATTACATGTATGAAATAGCAATACAAGTTTTATGTCTTATAATTCTGGTCGCTTCTCTCAAGAATTAGGTAAAAAACACCTCTCAATAAATCTTATCTTCTCAAAGGGCATTGTTTTCATCTATTTGTAGAACAGGGAAGTTGGCTGGGGATAGGTTTTAGGTTTTTTGCTAAGATAAAGATTTAGTTAAAGGATGGAATTTTTTAGGTTTATCTAATTATTTACCATATGAATATGTAGCTCTGCTATTTTTAAATATATACGTTCCTTACTTTAATTCACATTGTCACTAGGTAAGTGACAATCTAAGTAAAAATACACAATATTAGAGAAAAAAATCCTTCAAAATCTGATTGCATTGTCCTTCATTAATTGTGCTTAACAATTTATTGAAAGTTTGAAAGTTTTTTAAAAAAGATTATGCTTTACCCCATTTATAAATAACAATAGGAAATTAAAAGCTATGTTATTCTATTTTGAGTTACCATATTTCTTAAAAGACAAATTATTTTTTTACATATTTTTCAGATTTCTAAATGGTAAAACACTTTCACTGGATTCAGAGCTTTATTCAAAGGTAACTTCTTATTTTTTAATTGTTTTATTTGGGATCCACAGATGGTTATGATTGGCCTGAAAAAATGTTCATTTTTAAATATTTATAGAACTGATACATTTAAAAATTAAGCATACTGATTCCCCATCTCTCCTGCCTCCATGGTCCCCACCTCCCAGAAAACTGGGTCTAGATTCCGAGTAATTGGTAGACTTGGTAGACCTGATAATAATATTTTATATATGGCAAGTATGTAAGTATTTTAAGGTCATCAGGTCATTAGGGCATGGAAGAAAGTTCTGAGGTTGGAAGTACATTGAATAGTTGCTCTTCTAATAGAAAAATTCTATTGATTTAAACCCAGCTCAAAAATAATCCTAAACTTTAGGTGTCAATTTATAACCTTGTAAAAGGCTTATATGCATTTCCACAATTCTGTATAAATTACTTTTTTTTTTTTAACTGGAAGTTTGTACCTTTTGATCACCTTTGCCCATTTTGCCCACTCTCCACCCCCTGCCTCAGGCTACCACCAATCTGTTCTGTATCTATGAATTCAAGTTTGCTTTTTTTTTTTTTTTTTTGGTTTCATTTTGTCAGATTCCACAAATTGGTGAGATCATACAGTATGTCTTTCTCTTTCTGGCTTATTTCACTTAGCATAATGCCCTCAAGTTCCACGCATGTTGTCTTATGGCTAAATAATATTCTGTTTCTGTGTGTGTGCGTGTGTGAGTGAGATATATATTTGAAAAAAATATACATATAAATATATATATGACATATATATAGCACATTTTCTTTATCCATTTTTTCATTGATGAACACAGGTTTTTTCCATGTCTTACCTATTGTAAACAATGCTACAATGAACATGAAGGTGCAGATATCTTTTCAAGTCAGTATTTTTGTTTCCTTCAGATAAATACTAAGAATTGGAATTGCTGGATCATATGCTAGTTCTATTATTAATTTTGGGGGGGGGGGAACCTCCATACTGTTTTCCATAGTGGCTGAAGCAATTTACATTCACACCAAGAGTGCACAGCATTCCCTTTTCTCCACATCCTCACCAACGCTTGTTATTTATCTTTTTGATTATAGCCATTCTAACAGGTGTGAGGTAATATGTTATTGAAGTTTTGATTTCCCTAATGATTAGTGATATTGAGCATCTTTTCATGTACCCATTGGCCATCTGCTTGTCTTCTTCAGGAAAATGTTTATTCAGATCCTCTGCCCATGTTTTAATCAAATTCTTCGGGCTTTTTTGCATTTTGACGTTTTTTTTCTTTGGTTGGTTGGTTTTTTGCTTTTCAGTTGTATAAATTAGTTTTTATTATGTTATAGTTGCTTCCAGTCAAGCTGTCAAGGTAGCATTTTAAGTTCATCCTTTGAGGTCCCCCATGCTCAAAATACATAGCAATGTGGAAAACAAAATATAATTTTTAGAAAGAAACTATATATATATATATATGTATATGTATACACACACATACACACACATATATAGCTTTCTTTGTGTATCTGAGCTCATAGCAAGCTGAATGGCTCTGTGGAATAGACTACTGGAACAGGTACACATAGTATAAGTAAAGCTGAGGCTGTGGGCATGCTGGGCTCCACACCCAGATCAGGTCAAGACAGCAGGAGGTTCACTTACTGTGATGTAATGAATATTACATCAGCCTCAGTTCTTAAAACAAAGGTTTGGGATATTGTTTCCTACCCTTGCCCCCTGCTTCCACTGTGCTTTGAGAGGACAATGAAAATAGCTGCTTTGGATCACTAAGGACTGTGATTTAAAAGATGACACATACTTTGAGAGACTGGAGGGAGGGAACTCAGATTTGAAGCCAGGTCTGAACCCAAACCAGATATTGGCTCAATTAATCAATTTGAAATATCCCCAGTTGGGAACAGCTAGTCATCAGCCTAAGACCTGATTCTGACAAGGTGGCCCTAGGGGACCAGATAGAGCAACTCAAAAATTCTTAGACAGCAGAGAGGAAGACCTGGAATTTAGAGAGAGAAAAAAATTAAAGTGCATTCAAGAAGATTCAGAATAAACATTCAAACACACGAGAAACTGCCATTAAGAAAGACAACAAACAAAATAAAAATTTAGAAAATGAATTCACATCAAATAAATATAATTGAACAACTAGACAATAACTTAAAAAGTTTGGTTCATTCAGTAGGTAACCCCAGGAAAATAATTATTCGAGAAATAAAAACTTGTTCTACCTTTCCTGTTAATGACCATTAATAGGAAAATATTTAATGTCTATGAAATTTTTTAAACTTGTTTGTTGGGAGACAATCCTCCATGGCACCGCTCACATTTCTGCATGTCCTGCAAGAATGTTTCTGTAATGAATAGCCTTGGAAGATAGAGATCGTATCTCCCTCTGGAGCTCAGGCCATGTTTGTTTACTCTCCAGTATAATAAACATAATATCTTCCTCCAGGGAAAAAGTATAGCTGGTTTGCTCACAGCTGATTAATAAAGATTTGGGCTCGCTAAGCTTGGGTCACTCAATCTTCTGCATATGCAGGCATTGCCTGTTCTTCTTTGTGTTACCCTGTGGGAGTTGGAGTTCAGGAAATTCTTATAAATGCTGATACTCTGGATGTTGCTCTCGCTGTTAGTAAAAAAGTTCTTTGTTTCTAACAAAGGTGTCTGTTGTCTACCAGCATCCCTGAAATTGTGGCAAGCTAGATTTAACTTGCAAATAGACTAAAGTCTCAGACCCTTCACAGCTGCGGACATCATTAAAAAGTTGAACTAAGTCTCTATAGAATGATGTGGAAAGATCTCTGAGCCATACTGTGAAGGACAAAACAGAACAAGAATGTATATACGAATACACACATACCACGTAGAGTATAAGCCCATATCTGAGCCCAACATACACAAATAGAATGTAAATATTTAAAGAGAATTCTGGAAGAATATACAGCAAATAATTTTAAAAAGCTTACTTATCTACTGGAAGAGAAGTATGATAGGCATTTGAGTTAAAGGTGGGTGGGGCAATGAATAGGATACTATGGAGAAAAGTTCAAGCAGTTGGCTTATGATCCATTCAGTCTCCTTTGGAGTGCGGAGTACCCCTGGGTAAAAGAAAATGAGGGAAAGTGAATTGATCTAATCTCCTTATCAGCTGGACTTACATGTAAATAGACTAATAATATTTGCTGGAAGAAAGTGACCTTATTCACAGAATTCTCTCAGCAAGATGCTCCTGACTAAAGGATTACTATAGTAAATAAATCCAGGATCTATGTATGGATTTATAAGGCATGACTCTTGGAGAATGTCCCATAAATTATAGAATTCTCTTGGGTGTAAAATGGAGATGTTTCATAACTTATATGTTCCTGATTGTGTCAGGTAACACTGTAAAACCTTTTTTGGAGGCCTTATGTTATTTGGGGCCGGAGATAGGATGTCTATTGCAGGAGGAATGACTTGGAAAGCTATGTGGAAGTCCCAGACCTCTCTGTTTCATCTGTGCTTCTTTTCGAGAACATCCTTAAAATTATTTATAAAGCTTGATACTGGGTGAGATATCAGATTTGTATGAGTCTGCTTTATAATCCAATACTTTACTCCTCAACCCACTATTCTCCTGACCTTCTCTACCCAATGTATTTTGATTGTTCTTGACAAAAATCATCAAAAATTCAATGAACTCTTTTCAAATTCCTCTTATATATTTGCCTAATGAAAATCATCATTTGCTTCTTTTTCTGTGACTGTTTCTTGAATTCTATTACATAGTTTCTTCCTGGCATTTTTCTACTTTTCTAGTAACTCATCATTTAATGAGCATTTACGTTATCCTAGGTACTTTGCACATATTTATAATACTCATAACACCCCTGTGATCTAAATGTTATCTCTATTCTACAAAGGAGCTCATGAGAATCAAAGAATGCAATCATCTGCTCATATTCAAATAGAGCCTAGATTAAACCCAAGCCTTTATGATCCCAAAGCCTGGGCACTAACACTTCTTTCCCCATCTTCTCCTCTCTAAGCCTTAAATGTTATTTTCCAAAACTTCTTTTCTTGTACTTCCACTCTTGCTCCAAATTTGTGTTTCTTAAACTTTTCTGGGTCAAGGAATACTTTGAGAGTTTGATGAAAGCTTTGGACTTATTTCTCAGAAAAGTTTATCTCAAAATAAATACAAATATATTTCATACTTTTTATAGGTTTACTGTGAAATCTGACCATGTCAAGGGGTGCTGGTCTGTGTGTTTACTCTGTGATCTCATTAAGTTGAGGAACTTCAACTAGCACCTATTTGTGGTTATCTTTTATAGCAAATACATCTGGTGCCCTGACTCACATTTGCTAAGTGACACCTCTGTTTTTAGCTATGCATGGAGCTGATAGTTCCGAGGGGTTTCTACCTATCTCGTGCTGACCAAATCTGGCATCAAGTAACCCCTTACTGGCTTTCTGCACCAGAGTTTCTAGTTCAGACCTGTGAGAGTTAGGTGGGCCAGAGCAAGCACAGCTTGGAAGTGTGGGTGTCAATACCCTCGGGGAATGTCGGCCAATGGAATAGAATGTTATAGATGAATGCCCTGACCTCTTGTCCTCAGATACACATTTCTGGGAAACATTCTGTGCTGTTCTTAGCTGGTACTAGCAGAATTGAGGCCCACTGCCCACAGTGACGACCTCAGTAACACCTTTAAATTGGTTTTTCCTCTTCGCCTGTGTCTCTCTCCCTGATCCCTCAATCCTGCTCTCTGGATCACCTCCCAAATAAAGTAAATACAAGTTCTTGCTTCAGACTCTGCTTTCAGAGTAATGCTATCCAAACTAAAATAACACTCAAATTTACTTTTCTTGTCCTGACTTCTTTTTAGAGCTCCCGTTCCCCGTGTCAGGCTGCCTGGTTATTCCATGCGTACGCGACCCTTATTCTTAGCACATTGCATTCATCAAACTTCCTTTATATTGGTTACTGACATGATCATAAGGCGGTTCAAGATAAAACCTTTGGTGTCATCCTCGACTCTTTCCTCTTCCTCATTCTCATATCCTGTTACTAAGTCCCATATATTCAATCATCAGTTTATCTCCTGAATGTCTCATCCCCCATCCTTTAACCCCTCTACCATAGACCTAGGAGCCTTAAGTATTGGACCACCGTTGACCTCTCTATAACAACAGACCAACATATCTGGTCTCGCTTTCTTCCTTCTCTCTCCCTCATTTCCAGTATCTTCCCATCTATTTGCCTAAATGACCTCTCTAAAACACAAATCTGAAACTGTCTTTTCCTGCTTACAATTATGGCAAGTAGAATAAGATCTGAATTATTTGGCATAGCATAAAAAACAATTTAGCCACAGCTTATATTCTCAGTCTCATCTTCCACACTGTCCCTCCCACGTAAGTTGTTTTTTAGCCACTTGAACATTCTCTGGTCTTACTAGGACATGCACGCTCTTCACAGCTTCCTTTATTTGTAGATGCTGCTCCTTCTGCTTGAACTGTCCTCCCTCCTCTCCTTGTCTGCCTGGGAAATGTGAAATCATCTTTCAAGAACTGGCTCAAATGATATTTCCAGCCTAATTCTCGTTCCTCCCAAGCCTTGGTCTTCTGCAGTCCCAAACAGTTTCACGTTTCTCTAAATCTCACAATGCATTTTCGTAATTTCTTCACGTCTGTGTTTCCCTCCGTCTAGCGTGTGCTCTGGAAATGCAGGAGCCAACTCTGATTTAGCTTGTCTTCCCAGTGCATAGTAGAAAGTGGCCAGTTAAAAGTGTGTGCCGAGGGACTTCCCAGGTGGCGCAGTGGTTAAGAATCCGCCTGTCAATGCAGAGGACACGGGTTCGAGCCCTGGTGGGGGAAGATCCCACATGCTGCGGAGCAACTAAGCCCGTGTGCCACAACTACTGAGCCTGTGCTCTAGAACCCGTGAGGCACAACTACTGAAACCTGTGCGCTTAGAGCCCGTTCTCCGCAACAAGAGAAACGGCTACAATGAGAAGCCCGTGCACCGCAACGAAGACCCAACGCAGCCGTAAATTAATTAATTAACTAATTAATTTTAAAAAGGGTGTGCTGAACTTAGCTGAATGGTATAAGAATGTCGAGAGAGACATTGAAGAGAAGCACCGGGGGAAGAGGATGATGGACTTAGGAGAGGATATTATAAACAGGCAGTTTGGAGGAAGCAGTGAAGAATGATGAATGAAAATGGAACTTGAATATAAAAGGAAAGTCAGAAGAAGAAAAACATCTGCAGATAGAATGCCAAGAGAAGAGAGATACAAATGATACAGACAGCTGTTCAGGGCTGTTGCTATAGTTTAAAAAAATATCCTACAGGTTATTAGCGCTAAATTTCCTAAGTACTATTATTGTTTATACAAACTGTGGTACTCTCAGGGTTAATTTAGTTTCAGATTTCAATTTATTCTTTAAAAGTTTTCTCTGTGAAGACAACATGTACAAAATAATGTTAAATGATTTAAATGATCATTTCTATTTTGAAAATATTTTACATTCTGGAATTTCCCTTTTGAAAATCTTGATGGTTCAGGCTTCTATATCAGAATGTTGAGCATCACTCTGAGTATCTCATATTTTTCCTGATGTAAAAGCCAGAGGTGGAGCCCAATGAGCAGTAGTATCGGGTTGCCAAAAAGACTCTGAAATTTTCACAAATGAAAAACTCGACATGCTTTCATCATACAAGTTCAGCAGAACTTGATTTGATTTATAGTGTTAATTCCCCTTGCTAGACTATATGGAGCAAGTAGAAAAGATTTGAAACTTTTTTTGATTTTAATATAGAAGATATGTTGGAGAGATACCAGACCTATTAGACTGTCCGAGATTTCTGAATTCATATGAAAAAGGATTTCTCATAGTTCTAATAAAAGAACTTACCCTATGAGTGCAGTGTTCTTTGTCGCTGTCTTGCAGTGACATGATATTCTTTGTGCCACGATACGATGTTCTGTGAATCCTTTTTTTTTTTTTTTTTGATACACTGTCAATGGTCTCTGTTACTATTTTCTTAATACAGTATGATTGTATTTTTCTGTTCTCTTCCTATCCATGTCTTCTGTTTAGCTGGGCTATTTTGCCATGAGTTTTTCCTTTTAGAAGGAGACAACTAGGATTCTAATGCCTGTAATATAATCAGATTTTGCTAGAGAAGAGTCAGCAAACCTTCTTCAAAACAGTTATTCTGGTTATTCTTCCAGGATATATAGGTGATTACATCAAACAAGGAGGTACACACACACACGCACACACGCATATATTTTAATCAACACAACATAAAAAGCTTACTTCTGGGATTACTTTATACTTAAGTCATATTATTATACTTAGCTTATGTGACTGTGATAGAACTTTTTATTTTAGCTGAATTGGAAGCAATCAGAAGATACAGAAGGCAAACTGAAAAATGATATAAACTGTTTCTAGACTAACTGAATACTATTGCTATGTTGCACATATAAACTTAGATGTTATATGATTTTTATTTTTCCTTGATGAAGTTCAATATAGGTTATTAATATTCTGTCATACTTTTTTAATACATATATACCAGTTTCTCCCATTACCTTGTAGGAGTTTCTAGACCATAAACTATCCCTGCGAATTGATTCCACACTCCCTCAAATAAGACTTTTCATAAGCCCAGTCCTTTAAAAATACAACATTTCATATATTTCTCAGACTACATGTCAAATCAGTATCATGCAAACATAATACTTTTACTACTTTCTTAGAGCATGGTGTTGAGAGGAAAAAATTTAATATATCTGTGCTACATCTACATTAATGCAGTGGTGCAATATTGAACCTGCTCTTATCTGCCACATTTCTCAAATGAAAGCAGCAGCTAAATTTTATGGTATTTAAACTGTGAACCTTGCACACAATCTTGCCTGTGTGGATGTGGCCCTTTGGTATTATTAAGGCAGTAGTCTTTATTTTGTATCTTAGATGTTAAAATTTGCTGTGGATATAAGAAACCTATCATGTGGTCATGTCTACACCATAAAATCTTTCTAAAGTATGCAGCAAATTTTTGATAGAATTCATAGGCCTTTCAAGAAATTAGAGCAAAATTTTGCCTGGCATTTCTGAAGCTGGCTATAGAGGAGACTGCGGTCTACCTAGGCTCCCAAAGACCATAGACATAGACTTATCAATAGTTCTTGAGTGGATTGGGAATAATCTACCAATTGTTTGCATCTCCTGCTGTCTACCTTATAATCTTATATCTCACACACAAGGAAAGTGTAAATTCCACCATTTGAACCAACAATGCCTACAATTAAATGTTTTGAGATAAATATGGTCTCTATTAGAGTTTAGTTAAATCTTTCAGAGAAGTTTACCATTAAGCTGAAAAGGGGGCTGCAGATAAACCACTTCCCATGCAAATGTGTTTAAATGGCTTAGAAAGGGATTATGTTTTAAATATTCTTATACCTTTATGTAAATTGAGTATGCTAGCATCCTTGCTGTGATGCTGATAAACTCCTCTATCATCCCCAGTCAACAGTATCTTTTCTTTAGCTGTCCTGATTAAATGAGAGACATTCAATATTGGCAAATCCCCCCTGGAGTAACGTGAGCTCATGTGTGCCTAGCCACAATACCAGTAATGACATGATTCTGAGGGGATTTGAAACCCTACCTCAACAAATTTATTTCTGTTTTTCAACATATATTCAAAGCAATACTTTGGCATTGTAATGCGATTCTTGACAGGGCTAAGGTAAATTCATCATGCTAAACTGAAATGTTTCTGGCAGATGTCTACTCTGTAACAATCAAATTGTGTGTGCTGTAATATACGACAACCACAGTGCTACTTCTAGTTGTAAAACTTCTTTATTAATGCAAACGTGGCATGTAATTATGCAGTGTATTATCCCACCATATTTTTCATTTAGAAAAACTTTTTGAAGACAATCTGCCATCTTCCAAATGATGGGAAATTTTGAGTGAATATAGAAAGAATACAACTTTTTTTGTCACAAGTATAGGCAGGCATTTGATACTTTTCAAAATCAGACACTTGTTGAAAATTAAGAAAGCATAAAAGTAACACGTTTTCTCTCATTAAATATGAACTTTACTCCCCATGGAAATAGTCATTTGTCCCAGGCAGATACTCTTCTTTAAAGAAGAAATGATTAAAATGCCAATACTATGCACTGAAATATTTTAAAAATAGATGTTTTGAGCTAGCCTCTGACTAATTACTAGTACCACCTATATACTTCAGTACAATTTATCATATTTTAGGTCAAAGAACCTAAACAACAAAAAGTTTTGTTTAAAGGAAAATGTAATCTAAATAAATGGCAACCTTTTAACTTCATAATATATGAAAAGCCTTAGCATATGACTCCTTTTATTCTATGATGTGATCTCTGAAAACAGAAACACTCAAGGAATCAAAATAAACATTTTAAGAATCTAGCCAATTTAAGCTTTGGTTTGGATTTCCATTGCCTTGTCTTCCATACTTTCAATAATTAATAAATATTTTCATGAACAGATAAAAGCCCTCAGTTCATATTTTATGATCTAGTTGCCAGATGCAAGTCAAACTTCCTCCTGGGCAGCTGTATTGTGATTCCCTTCAAGTACCAGCCTCCACCACCAGGGACAAGTAGCTTCCTTTTGTCCTGGTGACTCTCCTTCTCCTTTATGATCCTTAAGACACACCTATATTTTAAAGACCTCCTTGAAAATTCATTAGTATTTGCAACTTGAATTTAAGTATTTACATTTTAACGTAATTATTTTGTAAAAAACCAGAATTGAATTCTATGATCCTTTTGCAAATTTCTTGCGAAGAATAAAATAGTTAAAGCAGGTTTGGGTCACTTTATTAGATAGAACTAAGGAAACAATGTATTAGGTAATGTATGACCTAAGAAATGATGGGAACTGGACTTACTCACTAAGCCGATTAAAGAATGACTCATTTAACCAGTCAGTAATCAGTGACTGGTTAGGGATCTGTCAATTTAGTTAAAAATGACCCATCCATTGTGTGCATAGCCCAGTGAAAATCTCCCCTCTCTTTCAGTTATTATGCTCGTAATTTTCATCTAGTGTGTTGTAGTAATACAAATCCAATTCTGCACATTGTTATTCATGATATACATATACATATACGCTCATTTATTTACTCATTTGTTCACATATTAATTCAGTAAATATATAAATGAGCACCTCTTATATGCCAGGCACTCTGGAGATCCTTTTTCCATGTCTCTTTGCTTCTGTTTTTCTCTCACTTCTTCCTGTTAACCCCTGGCTTACATCCATTAGCATACATCTCTAGCATACTAGGGAAGTGGAAAATTTTACTCTAACATTTTTCTCACTGGTTCACCCACTTGAACACTATGTATACTACCATTCTCATCATGTAAACCCTAAATGGAATTCTGACAAAGTTTCCTGATATTGGTGAAACTATTTACAAGTACTTTCAGATCCATTAACTCACTAGTGAAGACATGACACTGGTGGCCTGAAACATGTATATACTTTAAAATTTCTATGAATTTGACTTTGATTTAACATTCATACAGTTGGTTTTGTATGCAAACACAGGGCACATTTAACATGTTCATTCACCTGGAATAGTCTTTCAACTCTCTTTCAGAAATGTGTTTAATTCAGTCCCTCCCCATGGCGCCCCCCACCCCAATCCGTTTCTACAGTCAATGCCTTAGGTCAGGCCCTCACCATCTTTTGTGCAGATGAACCCACAACCTTTTAACTCCTGACCCACATTCGTCCTCAGTCCCCTGTAATCCACCATTCCTCTGCTGCTCCAATAAAATTATATCAAAATATAAATTTGATCTTGCCATTTCCTTGATTTAAATCCTCAGAAGGCTTCACTTTGCCTACAGGTCAGGGTTCAGAAGACTTCAGCAAAGCAGTTAAAGTGCTGCCTTGTTGGACTTAGTTCTACTTCTTGCCATAATCACCAACTCTATCCTTTCCAACATTACTGCAACTTCAGAATGCACCAATAACTATTTACTTTCTCCAAATCCCAGTTCAAATATTACCTCTTCTAGGAAAACTCCCTGGCTCTCCTGGGGAGCATTAGTCAGCCTCCATTTCTCCCCTCTCGTAGCAATTATACTGTCTCTATTATAACTCTTTAATTCTATCAAATTAATCTGCATTCTCTCTCTAAACTGAGAATTCATAAATGGATATCTTGCTATCCCTATTCCCAGCACAGGGTCTGAACAAATAGGTTATCAGTAAAGTCTCCTTGACTAACTGGGTGAATATTGAGGCATCAATTAAAATGTTGTCAGTTTACCAACTTGGGGGTTGAACTGGAGGACCAAGGTTGATACTGGACCTACTTTAGCTTAGAACTGTTTGACTCTGAAGGCATACAGATGTCATATTCAGTTGTTTTATTACCACTGGTTACAATCACATAGAGTTCCCAGATAGGACATTTCTGGAGGGATTCATTTCCAGGCTAAGGTTTCTATTGTGGGTCTGCTTATGTCAATAATGTTGAATCATTTTAGGTTATAGGGAGACAGGAAAACCTCATTATCTCTAGCGATCCTAAAGCTTTATAAACTCAATAAACTTTGGACCATTCATGCTAATGATACCCTCTTTTTTTCCGTCTCCCACCCTCAGCTTGTTATAGTCTCAAATATTAGCATGGAGAGGTGTGATAATTGAACCTGAAGTTGTCAAGTACATTTCTGGAGTGTCCAGGGTAGTTCTTGCGATATTAGATTAGACTGTCCATGTTAGAGACAGACATCTAAGAGACCACCAGGATTTACGTTACTTTGATAAATCTTAGAAACACATGATAACAGTATTGGATTCAGACAACATGTGCATTTGCACACACACAAACTCACTTTTACTCATTAGTCAGAGTACTGGCAGGAAACAGATGGCTCACTCAAAGGGCTTAATTGAAGAGCCTTTAATAAAAGAGACTGTTTACAGAGGAACAATCAGTTGAAAGGTAACAAAACAGGAATTTTTGAAGTGCCAGGGACCAGCAGAGTTGGGAAATATTACTTCCCCATGCCAGAGGGTGCAAGATCATGGAGCTGTAGCTACGGGACAGGGGTCACTGCACAAGATCACCTTATATGGAGGAATGGAGTTGTTAAAAATCACTGCCTGGCAGGAAGGGGCCCTAGGAGCACAGTGGGAATTAGTACCTTGACCTCTCTCTCCTCCCACCTTCTGATTTCCCATTAGTGCTTGCCATCAGCCAGAGCCAATTAGAAATCAGAAAGCAAGGGATCCTGGCACAATGCAGGCAGAGACAGAGAACAGATCTGCAGGGACCTATGGAGAATGACCAGCAAACGGTCTTATGAAGAACATGTAACTCTTGACTCCTCATCCATCTAGGAAAAAACAAAAAGACTCATTGATAAGTAGGAACAGGACGGTGAAATATTGTGAGTTGATTGACTTTGGGTCAACGTGTATAATAAGAAATAAGTAGCACATATAAGTATCTTCAGATAAGTAGCTATGATTTTCAGTCTCCCTTGGAGCCCATGCCAGGATATCCATTGAAGGTAGGAAAGATGGGAAACAAGGAACAAGGCAGGTAAGAATTCAGATCCCAACTTCCTCACTCCAGTTTCAAGCAGAGACATTGTAGCTGAATCTCTTTACTATATTAAGTTGTATATAAGATTGCTTAAAAATATATACCTCTCTAATGAAAAGACCTGGGAATAGAAATCAGGTTTCCTACATTCTATCAGGAACTGTGTGGCTTTAGGAAGTGAACTTAAGCAGTCTGCCACAGTTTTTTCATCTGTACAATGGAGGTAAAAATGTATATCTTGGATAAATCATGGGGTTGTGAAGATCAAATGAGAAAATGTATATGGTTTCCTTTTGAAAAGTTAAACAACCTCTACAAACGTCAGGCCCTATCACTTTTGGATACTATCTTATAAAGCTTGTCCCTGAGTATAAGCTTGCCAATCATCACATCCTCTCTTCTGGGCTATCTTTCCTCTACACATGGAGCACTTCACTCAACTCCAACTGAAACATCACATACAAAGAAAAGGTAAGCAGTAGGAAAATCCAAATGTGTTGGCAATATCACTGCATGTTAAAAAGAAAGAACTAAACTCAGGTTGAACTCCGTTTTCGTGGTGCATAACTCCCCTTTCCATAGGTCCTATTAACTTCAAAGGGAGCTCTGTGCATGTAAATGATTATATTTATTGGATGCGCCAACTCTTTCCTATCCTCCGGGCACAATTAGAAATATCATAGAAAAATGAATGTAGAGACTTGGATCCATGTTTGATATTTTATGGGAAATTTCCCATAGTTACAGATGTTAAAAATCCTGCCCAATGGTCCAGTTACAAATTTGTAGTATTTCTTCTTCTATCATCCCTAGAATTATTTTTTTCTCTGATTTTAGAATATTCTTTTTTACATTAAAGGAAAAATATTCTCTTTTATCACTAGCTTATCTGGACCAGATAAGCTAGTAATAAAATTTGAGCTTGTTGTACAACTTGGTATTGTAATACAAATTTAGACTGCAAACCCCTCTCTCTTCCAAGGAACTATTAGCACTTACCTGAGAGTATATCATTAATACTTACAGCAATCCTATTCCCACTTCAAGTTCACTCTGGGAACTGCTGGTTGAGACAGTGTCTAGGAAGTAAATTCCTGGGTGTCCAGTTTAATATTACATTTCACTAAACCATACTGTAATTTCAGTGTTTGTTATAAATTCAGGCCATTATCAATATTCTTGTTATCTAGTTGTAAACTCGGGTTTTTTTCCAGTTGAAATTGCCACTGTTAGCGGAAACAGATGGTAGGTATATGGAGAGCTGTACTTTTCATAATGATTTATTGTTTGTTCTTTTTAAATTTTTAAATGTCTCGTGGTTCTTGGTAGAACCGTCTCTAGAACTAATTCTTACAAACAACTTAATATCTTCACCCCATCTTATCAGTGAATATAAGGGCCTTGCAAGTGTTACAGGCATGGCTTCTCAGCCATGCTGTGTATATTATACACCCAAGAGGGCAGGTCAACTCTTTAACTGTACACTTTTTTTGGTAAGTGACAAAAAAGGAGAAAAATGGAAAAAGCCCCTCAAAGTGAATATTTAGAACTATGATGAAAGAGAAAACAGATACTATTCAATGATGAAAACCTTCACTGGAAATGTACCCACATGTGATGGGTAGTGTGAAAGATACAAAGATTTTTTTAAATACTATTTTGTTAGCAATATGATTTACAAAAGATCATTCTAACTAGCCTTATAGAGAAACAAATAAAACCACATGCACAAAGTAATTCGGATCCACTTTGAATTATTTGTAAGAAATAAGTAAGCAAAGGCAGTTTAATTTTAGTAAATATTTATAGGGCAAAACAATCCAAAGTATATATAACAATCAAATTTCTAGTGAAAATGTGTGTAAGTAGGTTTATTTTGAAAGGAGAAGTCCTACTCCCAGTGTCATAACCAATTAAATTCTCCAGGTAATGACCCCATTTGCATAGTGAGCGGAACCCACAAGTGGGAATTTTAATGGGCACACCACCTGAGTACAGTAATTGAGAGTGACACAACTTGAACTAGTTTTGTGCTTACCCCACTGAAAATTCTACTCATATTATTTTTAATGTCAAGCTACAAGTCAAATTTCAAGATGATGGATTTGTTCTTTTTTAAGCACCGAGTTTGAATAAAAGAAATGCTTTAATTCTGTTATGCATTGCATATCTTTGCTTTAACTAATCTGTAGTTCTGATTCTCACCATTGCTTCATTTTCTTCAGTGATTTGAATTTAATTTTATTCATTAATTTGTGAATAATTAGATAAAAAAATATAATGTCCTCAGCAGCTAAATTGCTTTAGGATTGTCATTTAATGTACTTTTACCAGAATATGTATTATCGTTAAGCTGGCATAATAGTTTACTAAAATGTAATTGTGTAAATATGCCCAATTATTCTTCCTGATGATCTAACAAAATCTAACATAATATGTATTCATGGGCATTTCCCTCCTCCTTCACCTCAACACCAATAAAACGCAGTTCCTGCAGAGCTGATCACAGGTGCCTTGTCATCTGAAGGTGTTACTTTTAAAAGATATTCTCCTTATCTCTCAGGCACTATTCATGTCCTTGAAAGAATTGTGCATTCTGATTGAGGGATCATATGACGTCCACATTAAATTATATAATAAAGGTGATCTCGAGACTCTGAGAGTCAGACACATATGATGAACTGTGCTATCTAGGTTTTGAGATGACATTTTAAAACTTCTTTTGTTTCACTCTAAGATTGCTTGAGATCCTAACTATTTGTAGGTGTTTGACACCACTCCGCCACATCTGTAATTGGCATAGCATCCAGCAGACAGGCTCTGTACATCTTTACACTGCAACCTACCAAGTTAAGAAATGTATTGGTTCAATATAAAACAGCAGGCTGTTTTTAGACATAGTTACTAGTGCACAAGCTTTAATATGGCTTGGCTTCATCCTATAATGAGATCTTTTGGTTCCCTGCTCAACGGGCTTTTATTCCTTTGCAAAAGGCTATGAACTATGTCAAGTGGATCAGCTGCTTTTGTACACCCTCTTTCTTGGCTTTGGAATGTAATTCCTTTGCTCCTACCCCTTTATGCATCAGACAGAACTTAAGAACCTTTTCAGTTTTTCAAGCTAAACTTAGAATTTGTTTGAATTTGCTTTTCACTATTTTCCTCATAATTACATTCTCCACTGAACCTCAAAGACCTGCCTGAAAGTGAACACTTAATTGCAGAGCTATACTTTGTCTTTAACACATATAGCTATACTCGATGTTGGTAATATGTCCAGGCATGGTTATTTAAAGTGATTTCTTCATGGTCACCTCACAAATAAATTCAAGAGTCTCTTTTAGCAAGGGCTGAGGTGAGGGATCAAGGGTATACATAATGGACAAACAACAGAACTGGAACTAGTGGCCGCTGTTCAGTTGGAAGGCAGGGAACTACTCAGGTTGACATTTGGCAGCTTAGGGGCTATAGTTGTTGCCCTAGTGGGAGACGTCACACGGTTGTCCCAGTTTGATAAAGAATGAGGTGGTGCAGATTTCTGCTTGCCTAGATAGAGATCCTGCTTTCCAGGTGAGGCTCAGATGTGGCTTTGCTTAGAATCCTTTTCACGTACAGATTGCCGGTTGACTTTATTAAAATTTGATCATTCGGTGATACTGATTCATAGTCCTTTAAAGTAGAGGGAGCAGCCATTGTTCACTGGGAATTTTGCAGTGTGAAAATGCATGGTGGATTTAGTCACCAATGACAGTTTTTGCAAAAACCACCCTCTACATCAGGGCTGCATCATAACGGTTTTCCCTCTCCACAACCCCTCCCATTTTAACCAGAATCTCTAAAAGTAATCTGAAATGAGCAAGTAAATATCAGTCGCCTCACTGTTGGAACTAACAGTTTTCTCACGGGAAGTGCCAAACTTCTTCCCTAGGATGAAACATCCTGAGGGTTTTTTGACTCCCTTGAGGGGCTTAGAGAAAATAGTCACTATAAATTTATTGGTTATAGGGGACATGGAGATGAAGGGTTAAAAAGACTGCCTTGTAGTAAGTACCTAATCCTCGATTTTAAAATGTAAGTAGTGTAGAATAAACCCTATCCCTGATTAACTGCTATTTAAAACAAAATTGTATGATTTCCTATATTAGTATTAAAATAAGAGAAAAATGGATATTATAGTATCTGATTAAATTTTATCTTGCCTGTCAGATTAGATGTAATAAACCTACAGGCCTACAAATCGCAAGTAATTGGAAAGGGCATAAAGGTCTTGAATAATTTGAAAAATAATCTTATTAATAAATAAACTTATTCATTAGGTGGTTGGGTAAATCTAGGTATTTAAACTGGAATTCAAGAAGGCCAGCCACAGAGACTCTGGACTCAAGTCTTATTTATGTTAGGCAGTGAGTTTGATGTTTATAACATTAGAATCTAGGGCACTGATAGAGTTTGTATGGATAAAGAATGAAAAATTATTACATAAGGTTGCCTTGGTTACTCCTTGAACTGTTCAGAGAAGCACTGACTGCTTCAGGTGAGGAAAATGGATATAGTCGATATACTATAAAAACACAAAAATAAAATTATTATATTCCTAAGTAAAAAGGCTTCTCCTAAATAAAGTGATTTGGGGGGTTAAATACTAACAGTAAAACATTTCCTGTTACTTAAAAATTGTGACACTAAAGGCCCTAGTTGAAAGTACTTCTGATGATTTACTCTTGGGTGAAATTCGTTAAATTTAATACCCAACTGCACGGCTATTTTGTGTTTAATTTCAGTACACATATTTAAAAAAACCTACCACAGTTTTTATAAGTTGGGAGATAATCCCAAAGCAAATGAATAAAAGAAATTTACTAAAAAAATGTACAAAACATGCATTTTGCTCTATTGTGAATTTTTAAAAGAAAAGTATGTTTTGAAATAGTTTGTCAACTATGATTTGCAGTATAAACCGATCTGAATCTTTCATAGTTCATTTATGGGCATGAGTCATGTGATTTACATAATGAGACTAGGAAATCTTTAGAGAGGGATGTAAGGAGAAAAGAAAAGCTTAAGGTTTTAAATTATAGTTGAATTCGTTTAAATATCAATATATCAATTAGATTGAAAATAGGCTAAAGAATAATAGTCATTTTTTTAATTTCAAAATAATATATTTGGGATAATACAGATCCAGTTTAAAAAGATTTAAGATTAAGTTTCCACATTTAAAAAGAGACCAAATCTATAACTGTAAACTAGAGCACTTAGTCATGATGGCCATATAATTCAACAAAACACTTTACATACAGAAATTCTAAAATACATATTGAAACTATTTTCACATTTGCCTACTTTTGTTTTTTTCATTTATTTTTTAAAAATCATACATGGTACTTCATGGAATGACTGCAGAATAGACAATAGAGCAAAAGTACTATGAATATAAATATGAGAATAATTCTGCTATCAACTAATGCTCTCTGTTACAGAGAAACATTATTTTAAAAGTGCTAATATCATCATCGCAAATAGTAGCAGAATACACTTAAATATTAGTCAAACCATTTGGCTGAAAATTTTTGCAGGACAAAAAGTATATTTTAATGATTCCAGGTCATTAGAGGTTTTATATGTCAATATAAAGTTGATACTCTCACATCCTAATATATATGCATAAGTTAACTTTGGGTATATGTAAATACTCAGACTCTGGTTACTATGAAATAGTAGAAAGATGTTCTTATATTTCATTTGTTACATCAAAGACACTCTTTAGACAAGGAACAGAAAGACAGCTGTTTACTAGAACTCTATTTAAAATGGACAATTTAACAGTGTGTGTGTGTGTGTGTGTGTAAACAGTACTGAAAGGGGGATTCAATAGTCTGCTAACTTTTTTTTCTTTTTTAAGCCTTTTAAGTAATAATATAAGTAGAAACTAAGTTTCAGCTCAAAGGAAAACCCATGGGTCTCATACTCATGCTTTAGGTTTAAAATCTTTCTTAAAAGCCTAAATTTGCTAAAAGGCTTCCTAAAAGTATGCATTTGTTTTTCCTATCAATTTGATATTCAACCGGAAGAATCAAAAATAACTATTCATCCAAAGGTATACTTTCAAAATTTCTACAAGGAATTACATTAAATCAAACCAAACTACAATTTGGGGACGTCCAACTTAGTAGGAGAGCAGGTAGTATGAAAATTTACTCTCCCTTTCATCTGCATCACACAAAGTCTCT
The DNA here is from genome assembly GCF_964341445.2 of Mesoplodon mirus. Taxonomy (NCBI): domain Eukaryota; kingdom Metazoa; phylum Chordata; class Mammalia; order Artiodactyla; family Ziphiidae; genus Mesoplodon; species Mesoplodon mirus. The sequence continues at coordinate 80,952,907 of NC_138985.1, read as the reverse complement.
ATGTATTAGTAACTTTGTAACTTACCAAGTCGCTAACACTTAGTAAGTCTTGTAACTGACTAATTTCTTTATACTTAAGGATATTTATAACCTGCCATAATGGTTTAATTTAATATAAAGTTGCAGTACTGAAATTCGGTCATAGTAGTGGATGTCAAGATTCCTACTGAATTGGAAGGAATGGTTTGCACTTAAGATTAACTGTGTTTATAAATATTGGGGGGGTTTCAGTTTGTTTCTTAACAACCCCCCCGACAAAAGACTTAAAGCTCTCAAAAAGAAAAGCTTTTGAATAAATCAAAATTAGAATGCTGAGATTTTAATATTTAAAAATCTCCTAATTTAAGTGCAACTTTTCAAAAGTATTCCACATTCTTTAAAAAATATAGCTATTTTAATAAAGCATTGTTTTTATCAAAACTTTATCATAATATCTAAATTATGTAAAAATGCATTTTATTAGTTAATTTTATAGTTTAAAAAAAGAAAATACATACTTAAGGCGTTTTTCTTCTAACTGCTCAAGGGCACACACAGCTCAGGCTAGTCACCTCAAACTTGGTCCTAAATCTAATTCATTCAAGCAGCAGATGAATCACTCATCCTAAGAGGCCTCCTTCAAATGCCACATTCTCCTTGAAGCCTTCTGAATATTCCAGTAGACATTAGCTTTCCTTTCTGTGTATTCCCATAGCCTTTTGAGTTTCTCTCTCTCATAATCCTCACTTCAATATGCCTTGTGGGCTGGTTTATTCTCTACAGGTCTCTTTCCTCTTCTAAACTTTCCTATACTCCTCTGGATTGGAGTTGAATGACATCCATCTCTGTGTTGCAGCAGGAGATTACACACAGTAGGCACTCAGTGTTTGCTGAGCGAGTAGAGAACACGGCATGGAGATGAACACTGGGTCCCCAACAACTGTGTGGGTTTGTTTCCCAAAGTTTAAAGAATACTTACTTTTAACCATTAATAAACCTCACAAATAAATTGTCTGATTTAAATAACCACTGAGAAATAATACATTTGGAGCAAGGGGCTCCTAAGAATGGTTAAAAGAAATAGAAATAAGTAAACAAAGGAGGAGACATTTTGTCTTTTTCTTTTTCTTTCTCCCTCCCTCCCTCCCTTCCTCCCTCCCTTCCTTTCTTTCTGTTTTGTCAAAATGTCCCTCAGTCATTGTAACCTATCAAGAAGTCTAAAAGTAGTTAAAATTTCACATATTAAACCATGTAGATTTGGTTAGAGGGAAAAAAAGGCTCTCAGAGATTTCCTAAAATAATGAGTTAACAGTGCAAATACTGGATTGTTTGATGAGAATCTTACTATGTACTTTTCTTTCCCCTTAAAAGAAAAATTTTAAAACACTCTCCAGTTTTAATGCAAACAGAAGATAAATATTTACGAAGGAAAACAAATTCCACAGCATTCCATACAGATTTCCAAACAGTCTGATGATTCACAACAGGCATCCATGATGCCACAATCCATGTCACAAGGGCAGTTACAGTCATCTCCCATTTCATCTCCGCAGCAACAGCAGCAGGCTTCTGAGGTGCAGATGCCACACGAAGCTTGTCCCAGGACAATATTGCAGAGGGTCAGGAATTCACAGAACAGGCAGGCCAGGATACAGTGGACACAGCAATCTTCATTTTCAGTTGGGAGGAGGCCACATAGTCAGAAAAAGGAGGAACACAAAATATATAAATCATCAATATACTGAATAATAAGAATTGATGAAAATAATTAAGTAATCCAGAACCTAATGACATGCAGTCCTAGTAGTCTTTTGTGGCTTAGAAGCATAAAAAGAAACAAGTTAAATTCTAGATGAGCAATCTTTAGAAGTAGATACTGGATCTGGAAAAAAAAAAAAAAAAAAGATCGTACTTGTGTATATGTGTGTGTGCACGTGGGTTAGAGTATTACTCACACACTGTGCACTGGTCCTGGGTCCTGAGTTCCACTTTTCTATGCCTCTCATCCATCTTCCCTATTTACTGCTCTTTGCTAAATGACTCCATGACATTATAGTCCTTCAGAAAATAGAAATTGCGTTTCCACTTCTTGTGTGGCAAAGTACTTTACATTTCTATTATTTCCTGAGACATCTATAGTGATGCCTCTCTAAACAATAAATTTCATGAACTGATACAAAAAAGTGAGAAATCAAATGGATTACAATCTAATAAATTTAGTACACCATGTTCTAAACTTCTTTCCTGTAGAATTTTGGGGCAAGTAAAAGGAACAACTGAAGAAAATTTCTATTTCTGGAGGACTTTAACACATACAATAAAAATAAGACCAATGTTATAAGACATTTATCTATTTTCAGAACTATTTGTGAATTTTTAGCAGGATTATTTCTGGGTTTGTATTTGTGTTCTTTTCCTTCTTTTCTTTTTTAAATTTCATACAATGCAAGCTTTAATGAGGGGATTCTGCTTCCAACAACAACAACGGTACAGAACAATCCCTACCTGCATCCCACTGTCACATGACTTGTGTATTTCTGTATTTGGCTTTACGATTGAGTGCCTTTGATGGAGTTTCATCAAATTGTGTATTCCATCATAAACTCCCCAACTCCTTGAACATTCCCGTTTCTCTGTAGTCTCTAACTTTGTAGAGAGTCTGTAACTTTGTAAAAGGGGGAAATGTGGGAAATACATACTCTACATGCCAGATGGCAAAAAGGGGAGTGAGTCAGAAAAAACTCAAAAAGGAAAACTCCAGAGTTGGCTGTAGAAATAAAGTCTAGGAGTTCTCTGGTGGCCTACTGGTTAGGATTCCTGGCTTTCACTGCCATGGTCCGGGTTCACCCCGTGGTCAGGGAACTGAGATCCCGTAAGCCATGCAGTGTGGAAAAAAAAAAAAAAAAAGCTAAAAAACACACCAATGTTTCCTCCCAATCCTCTCAGTGCCAAGCCCACTCTCATGTAAAATTGTCTATGGAGCAATTGGAAAAAGATCACAGAACTGTAAGACTGTGAGTTTCTCTCCATCTTCCCCTAATGTATTTAGTGGTACAGTAGTCCTCCTTTATTACTGGGGGATACATTCCAAGAACCCCAGTGGATGCATGAAATCACGGATAATACTGAGCTCTATTTATACTATTTTTTTCCCATGTATACACACTAGTGATGAAGTTTAACTTATAAATTAGGCAAAGAGATTAACAATAATAACTGCTAGTAAAAGAGAACAATTATAACAATATTCTGTAATAAAATTTATGTGAATGTAGTCTCTCTTGAAATATCTTGTACAAATTTAATGCTTTTTCTACCTTAACTGCAAACTTATTAGGTACTGTGGCCATAATTTTTACAGTTTGAGGTACGACAGCAAAATTATCACAAATTTCTTTCTCCTTCTTCACAATTTCATGGATAGAAGAGTCATTCTTACCATAGACGTTAGCAACTTCAGCATATAATTTTTTTTCTTTCCTTACTGAGAACTTTCACCTTTTCACTTAAAGAAGTACTTTACAGCATCTCTTTGGCATATCTGAGTTGCCAGCATCACTACTCTTGTGCTTTTGAGCCATTATTATGTAAAATAAAAGTTACTTGAACACAAGCACTGAAATATTGTGACAGTCGGTCTGATAACCAAGAGGGCTGCTAAGTGATGGTCAGGTGAAATATGCTGGACAAAGGGATAATTCATGTTTCACGTGGGATGGAGTGGGAAGGCATGAGATTTCATCATGCTACTCAGGGCGACATGCAATTTAAAACTTATGAATTGTTTATTTCTAAAGTATTCCATTTAATACTTTGGTATTGCAGTTGACTGTGGGTAAATGAAACCATGGAAAGCAAAACCACAGATAAGTGGGGATTATGATATCCAAACATATTAGGAGAACACTAAAATCAACTTCATGGATCCAAGTCCACAGCCTTGGAAAGTTCTTTGTTTATAGAGTCTATAGTTTCCCTCTTTCTACATTCTTTCTATAAATTTTTATCCTAATGTCTTATATGTATCTGTTCAGTAGAGTTTTTCCAGGATTATGTTATCATCGTGATTTGTAAAATATCTGAAATGTTATAAAGAGCTGGCTGTATTATTATTACTCCTATTAAGAAACTAGTGTTTAACTGGCAAGCAACCCAGTTCTATTCAATATGCCTTCAAACAAATATCCATATTAACTAATTCTAAGGACACTTCTAACCTTAACTTTGTATTCTACTGTGGAATGCTTATATTTCAAGACTAAGAGGAGGAATTCACAAAAACTCACTTGATACTGAAAAACATTAAGTATAGTTATTGAGCATTAGATTCTTTATGTATTAATCATAAAATATACATTGAACTGTATGTAGTGAATCTATCAATCTTAAAGGGGAAAGAATGGCCTTCCCACTCAGCCTTAGAAATAGAGGGTAATGATACCTTTGAAGCCTCCTTTGGTCCCTTCCTAAATCATCTTCCTCTTCCCTTGCTTTTCATTGTACTTTATACAACAGTGAATGTGTAAATATCCCTACATAATCTATCAGAAAGGAAATGATACCATATAAATTCCCATAAATAGCATTTTTCCTCAATATTATGTGTTTCAGATTGACCCTTCTTGATTCATGTAGCTAAAGTTCACTTGTTTTCTAGATGTACAGTATTCCATTGATTTAATACACTGTAATTTATTTATTCATCCTACTTAGGAATATTTTGGTCATTTCCAGTGTTTTGCTATTCCAAACATTAATGTTTGAAACAGTTTTGTGCAGGTCTCCTAGAGTACACATGCCAAATAACTAGCAGTAAAATTGTTGGGCCACAGGATACGCATATGTTTAATCAAGTTAGGTAATACCACATTTGCTTTCAAAGTGATTGCTCCAAAATGTATTCCCACCAACCAAGTATGAGAATGCTCATTGTTCCACATCTTCACCAATCTATGAAACTGGCATATTTTCATATATGCCAATTCATTGAGTGTGAAATGGCATCTCATGGTGGTTTTACTTTGCATTTACTTGTTTACTAATAAGTTTGAACATCTTATCATGTTGTTGGCCATTCATGTTTCACCTTTGAAACAGGTGTTCATGTATTCCCCTCACTTTTCTACTGAACTGCCTTTTTCTCTTATTGATTCGTAGAAGTTCTTAATATAATCAAGACATCAGTCCTTTGTCAAATATGATTGTCCTCTCTCAGTATGTGGCTTTTTGTAGTTAAAAGAGATAAGATACAGATGAGTTAACATTTAGACCTTGAGAGTTTGAACTGATGAAGAGAAATTCAAATCAAATCTTGTTTTTAGCTGAAGATATGGGATAATATGGCTGAGGAAGTAAAGTGGCAGATAGCCAAGTTTGGCAAATGAGCCAGTGAAAAGGAGAGGAGGCATTAAAAAGATGATTCAGTAGCAGAATGAAATAAAAAGTTTTAGCATTTGATTCAAAACAAGGGAGTCCAGCCATTCGATATACAGAAAGGGAGGGGAAAACAATAAGTAATCAGGAGGGAGGGACTGAATGTAACATGTGAAATCAGCTGCCTTCAGGATGAAGAGGAATGGGAGTGACATTCCCAACTAAACAACTCATTGGTGCTCATAGAACATATTCATTTGAGAATCAAAGTCCCTTCCAGACCTTAGACAATAATGATGGTTGTTATACAAAAATCAGAAGCCCTAAGCCAAGAATAGAATCTCTCCAAACTCCTACTTTTAGCCAACAAGATCTACAAAGTAATTTAAGTCTGTTAAACTTTGCATTTTTAGTAAACAAGGAACATGAAAAAATAAATTCTTAGTGCAAATAGATCAAACACTCGTTTTCTAGACTGTCTTCAACAACATAGTGTAATTTCTTTTTTGAATTTTATTTTATTTATTTTTTATACAGCAAGTTCTTATTATCTATTTTATACATATTAGTGTATATATGTCAATCCCAATCTCCCAATTCATCCCACTCCCCACCCCACCCCCATCCCCCAGCTTTCCCCCCTTGGTGTCAATAGGTTTGTTCTCTACATCTGTGTCTCTATCTCTGCCTTGCAAACCAGTTCATCTGTACCATTTTTCTAGATTCCACATGTATGCATTAATATACGATATTTGTTTTTCTCTTTCTCACTTCCTTCACTCTGTATGAGTCTCTAGATCCATCCACGTCTCTACAAATAACTCAATTTCGTTTCTTTTTATGGCTGAGTAATACTCCATTGTATATATGTACCACATCTTCTTTATCCATTCGCCTGTCAATGGGCATTTAGGTTGCTTCCATGACCTGGCTATTGTAAATAGTGCTGCAATGAATATTGGGGTACATGTGTCTTTTTGAATTATGGTTTTCTCTGGGTATATGCCCAGTAGTGGGATTGCTGGGTCATACAGTGTAATTTGTATAATAGATACAAGCAGTGGTTTTACAGAGAATAAGAAGCCTGGCATTAATGAAGAAAAAAGCATTTATTAATTAAGAATGTGTAATCTTAGGAGAAGAGATATTTTCATTACTCTTTCATATTTTTTTAACTATTTAAGAAACTTGGTAATTCTGTTAAATTCTGTTTTAAGCTCTTTACAAATACTAATTCATTTGATTCAAATAACATCCCTAAGAAGCAGTAATGGTATTATCCCCATTTTACAACAGACAGATTGCAGAAAACTTAGGAAATCTTCTCAAAGTCACAGAGTCAGGAAGTAGTAGGCAGGGTCAGAACCCACACAATCTGCTTCTGTAATCCATGGTCTAATCCATCATGCTATGCTGCCAATACAGGGATGGGTCACTTCTAACACTTAGTTCACCTTCCTGGGGGGAAGATCTGTTATAAATTCAACTGATTTCTGCTGATTTGTCTTGCTGATCTGTTTTAAGCCTCGATTCACATTTCCTTTCTAAAGATTATTCTGAATTTTAGTTTTAATGAAGACTTGATAGTAAATATTATCCTTCAACAAGTTAAGAGCAAAGTTGATGAGTTGGAGAACTCATAAACTTCCAGTTACATTGTTGAAACAGACATAAGATGGTAGGCAGCCAAGAGAGAGATGATGTGTCAATCAAAAGAAGTCTAAATTTAAAACTTAAAAATTAAGGGTCATATTTATATGAACAGAAGCATTGTAGAGATTACATAGGAACTCTACTGGTAAAATATACGGTTATGACAGAGTTCTCAAAAGAATAAGCCCTTTATGTAAATATTAAAACTTACAAAAATAGTCATCCTCTTAAAACATAGGTCCTACATAATTTACTAGACAAGCACTTTGTGCTGCTCTGAAAAATCAAATCTATGAATAGGGCACGTAAAGAAGCCACAAACCAAAATTCATTTTAGAAATGAAAGTGATATTAAGCAAGGTGCATTTACAGAAACATCTACCAGAAACACATTCATTTTCTGTACTTTATAAGTAGAAAAATACTTAAGATATGACAACAAAAAAAGAAACCAAAAAATGAATCCCTAAATTCTATCAAATCACTTTAAGAATCTGGTTTGTATTCTTTTCCAAAAGCATTTTTCTTTTCAGTTGTGTTCTAGAAAGAGTAGTTTGATTGTGATTGGGGTAACAAAAAGGTTAAAATAAACTAAGAAGAAACAGCTGTTACAGTTTCTGTCACTGCCACCCCTCCCACCCCCAGGGGGATGGAGAATCATAAAAGGCATTATGTTGTTGGTTTTATTTGAAGCAAAGAGAGGATCATAAGAATTAACAAACTGAGAAGACCTAAGTGGAGAAACAAACTTTAAAAGAGACGAGTCCTCTGCATCCATGTAGTTCACTGTCAGAAATAATTGTTTTTCCTGCTGTTCTTGTGGTTTTTCGTTTTCATGGTTTTATTCGGTCATATTTGCAGTTTTTTGCCAAAAGTGTTTAACCTTTGAGAAGCCAACTAGGTTCTGGGAAGAATGCCTGTTCCAACCTAGGCCCAAAAGAATTGCACAATTCAGTGTATTACTGAGAGGAGAACTCAGCACAAGACTGACAGCTACTGTAAATTTAGGAAAACAGAGAAACATACCAGCAGCCAAGGAGCTAAAAAGAAAGCATAAAAGGAAATCTTTAGCACAACATTTGACTCTTAAAAAAACTGTTATGAATTACTTGCAGACACAAACCCAAACAAAATCTCTGAGTCCTCTGAAAGGTCATCAATGTTAAATCCATGCAGCTGGCATATCTGGCAAGTGTCTAGCTTCCCAACACCCTGAAGGTAACAACTGAAACTTACTTAAACAGCATCTTCGATGACTGGTGAAAATATCTGTGACTGATCTGAGGGCCTTTGTTCTCTTGAAATGAGATTGAAGACTTATTTTTATAAGAATACACGAATTTAATAATAAAATCCCAAATCGTTTTACCCAATCATAGGTGGCCCAAAATACTAGGCAAATGTAAGGAAAGCAGTTATAGTGAAATGAACCCTAAGAACCATCAGAAAACTCTTTGCACAGGAAACTCAGCTGTATTCTAAATAAGTCTATTTTTTTAAGTTTCCTTCTTTTAAGATGTGGTATGACAGGTGCTTTGAATTTCTTGGAACAAAGACACTGTAGAGCAGAGTACAGGGAAGGGCAAAGAACAGTGAATTCTGAGAATAACCCACAACCCATTTTTAAGCGAAGGTAGATTTGTATGTGTCTTATCTTGACTGATCTCTAATAACATTTCCTATGACTGAAAATGCTTGAAAATGCTTTCTTAATCAGGTCCCCATCATGTAGACTATATACTAAGAAACAGGGGTTCATTATTTTTTTCAACAGGTCAACAGTATGCCAAAGAGCAAATGCAGGTTAAAGCATGAGCAGTCAGTTATGTGTAATTAGTAATTTAGGAAATTGTATTGCGATCAAACCTGACTCTAGCTTTATAATCAAAGCCACAGAGAACCCACAGGTGTCCCCATGTCTTTAGCTGCTAAGGCTCACACCCGCCCTGGGAGGGCACAGGGGGACTCACCATGCAGAGCAAGAGGCATTCCTCTTCCCAGATATTGCTTTGCTGCAACTGTTTCTCAATACAAAATAAAAAAGCAGGCTAAAAGTGGGTTTTGGTCATCCTGAATTGCAGCCAGGATGGCTAAGTCAGTATCTGGCCCCTGTGAAAAGCCAGCTGTGAGGGACGAGACACAGACATCTCCAGGGAGTTCTGTTCCTCAAGTGATCACGGGGGCAGGAAATATTTACTAAGACGGCACGGTAGCTTAGCTCCAAGTAGCTGCATGTCTCCAAGCCAGAGGACGCACAGCATTCTGGCCTACAGCCCTAGAATGACCTGCTGCTTGCATAAATTGGCCCGAAGTATGCCTCCCACACAGAGCCCTCTGGCACACTGCTGTCCCCGCGAGGCCATGCATCTTAGCCAAAACACAGTCAACATTTTCCTAGTAGGGAAGAAAGTGAGATAGGTCAGGAGGTAAAAGAAAGAGAGGAGCTACATTTTCCACTGCAGCACAAAGAGGACCACACTTAACAGAAACTGAACAGTAACCTTTACTATTATCTTTCCTCTCAATAAACTCAAAAGAACTATAGAAAAAAACAGTACCATTCTCCCACACCCCACAAAAGAACTCCTCAATCATATACCTAACACGTGTCCAAATCCTAGAATCCATCCTCCTCCTGTGGGAAGTGCATTCATATTTTAAATTACAGTAAGTGGATAGCACAGATTTTTTTTGATTCTCTTATTTGTTTACCCTGCTGCCTGATCTGTTGCTGATTCATTAAATATTCCAAACTTTCAAGAGAGATTTGATCCAGTAATTGTTGGTCATGACTTAACTATAGCACTGATTCAAGTATTCCTTTCTAAAGAGTCACACTTTATAAAGTCTAGGAAGATAACATATATATCAGGTCACCTTTTGTTTCCCAGGAGCTTCACACAGAAATCTGCCAGGGAGTAAACACTCAGTTAGTAGAGGTGTTTATTTAAAACACTTAAAACGCAAAGTTAGTATGGGGACAGAGAGGCAGGGAAAGAAAAGTGAAAAAATAGCAATGGTGCAAGTATTATGCATATGAGTTTACTGAATCTCTACAGTACTTTAAGATCACACATTTGATAGCTGGTAATAACAGTACTGTCCTCATAGGGTTAAGGTAAGGATTAAACGAGACAATGTATATAAAGTACTCAGTAAAGAATTCATGTACATACTTATTAATATTACTGTGATAGCAACAAAGATAATGGCAAAATATTTATTCTAGAGAGGGTACAACTCTCTACCTTTCGATGTTTCATTCGCTCTGATTACCACAACAAAATAGGGCCATTCAATTTTAACCTAAGGAGGTTTATAAAAGGCTGTTCATAGTTCAAATACTTAAAAAGAGAGAATCAAGAAGGTAGTTCTAAAAGACACAATCTGCAGAAGAGTGGAGCAGAAATCTGCCCAGAAAGATTTAGTCAATCTTATGTTTGGTTATGACAGGAGATTTAAAAATAATAATCATTTCTCATATTTAAACTGTTATCCATTTATTTTCTCAGGAAGCTAGAAAGCAAAAATAGAGGAAAACCATACTTGAACGTACTCAATGGTAATTTTATTAAGTTGGCCAGTTGAAATATCTCTAATCCAAAAAGTTTAATTAATAGGACGGTTGAATATAACTTTTGGATAACAAAATCTACTTTAGATCTTAAAAGCATTTTCCTAGAAAGAGTCACTGTATAAACAGTCTGCTAAAGTTGGTCACAATATCATCTATGGTTAGGACAAAAACATAAGTAAATCCTCTAGGTTTAAGGAAAATACATATTTGTATAAAAATGATGTAAGAAATCTCTCCCAAAAGCTTAACTTAATATTTTCCTGTTTTTACTTTTGCAACTGTGTTTATTTAACAATTCACCTTTCAATTTCACTTCTGATTTGTGCTTGTTTAAATATTGTGCAAGGTATATTATGAGAAAAATCAGACTTTTTTTTTTAAGCCATGTAGTACTGCAGTTGGGTGATCATGTAAAAGGTGATGATGGTGATGATAGTAAAATAATACCTTTGCCATACGGGATGCTATTTATTCATTTTTACTGAGGTATAGTTGACATACAACATATTGGTTTCAGGTGTACAATGTAACGATTCCATATATGTATATAATGCAAAATGATCACCACAATATGTCTCAGTAACATCCGTCACTGTACAGAGTTACAACTTTTTTTTTCTTGTGATGAAAACTTTAAAGATCTAATGTCTGTCAGAGAAACTTTCAAATATGTAATACAGTATTACTAACTATAGTCAATCCATATGACTTATTTATTTTATAACTGGAAATTTGTAGCTTTTGAACCCCTGCAACCATTTTGCCCACCCCCACCCCTAGCCTCCAGCCACCAGCAACCTGGTCCTTGTATCTATAGCTCCTAGCTGCTGTTGTTTGTAAGATGCCACATATAAGATCATAATGGTATTTGTCTTTGTCTGATTTATTTCACTTAGCATAATGCTCTGGAGGTCCATCCATGTTGTCGCAAATGGCAAGATTTCCTTCTTTTTAATGGCTGAATAATATTCCATGGTATAATATACACCACATTTTCTTTAACCATTCATTGATCGATGGACACTTAGATTGTTTCCACATCTTGGCTATTGTAAATAATGCTGCAATGAACACTGGGTTGTATATGCCTTTTCGACTTAGTGTTTTTATTTCCTTCAGATAATACCCAGAAGTGGAATTGCTGGATCACATGGTAGTTCTTTTTTTTTTTTAATAATATTACTTATCTTTTTTTAAAATTTATTTATTTTTGGCTGCCTTGGGTCTTCATTGCTGTGCACGGGCTTTCTCTAGTTGTGATGAGCGGGTGCTACTCTTCGTTGCCGTGCATGGGCTTCTCAGGGCTTCCCATTGCAGTGGCTTCTCTTGTTGTGGAGCATGGTCTCTAGGTGTGTGGGCTTCAGTAGTTGTGGCACGTGGGCTCAGTAGTTGTGGCGCATGGGCTTAGATGCTCCACAGCATGTAGGATCTTCCCAGACCAGGGCTCGAACCCGTGTCCCCTGCATTGGCAGGTGGATTCTTAACCACTGTACCACCAGGGAAGCCCACGCATGGTAGTTCTATTTTAATTTTTTAAGAAACCTCCATACTGTTTTCCATAGTGACTACCAATTTACATTCCCATCAACAGTGCACAAGTTTTCCCTTTTCTCCACGATCTCATCAACACTTCTTATTTCTTTTTTTTTTTTTCTTTTTCTTTTGGCTGTGTTGGGTCTTCATTGCTGCGCGTGGGCTTTTCTCTAGTTGCGGAGAGTGGGGGCTACTCTTCACTGCAGTGTGCGGGCTTCTCGTTGTGGTGCCTTCTCTTGCTGCGGAGCACAGGCTCTACGTGCATGGGCTTCAGTAGTTGTGGCTTGCGGGCTTAGTTGCTCTGCGGCATGTGGGATCCTCCTGGACCAGGGATCAAACCCATGTCCCCTGCATTGGCAGATGGAGTCCCAACCACTGAGCCACCAGAGAAGTCCCAACACTTCTTATTTCTTGTCTTTTTGAAAACAGCCATTCTAACGGGTGTGAGGTGATATCTCATTGTGGATTTTTAAATCATATTGTTTGTTTCTTTGTTATTGAGCTATATGAATTCTTTATATATTTTGGATATTAATCCCAATTTGCATATACTTTCTCCCATTTAGTAGGCTGCCTTTTCATTTTGTCGATGGTTTCCTTTGCTTCAAATAATCTTTTTAGTCTGAAGTAGTCTCATTTGTTTATTTTTGCTTTAAAGGCAATGCCTTTGATTTCTGGATCAAATCTAAAAAATCATCACCAAGACCTGTATTAAGGATCTTACTACCTATGTTTTCTGCTAGGAGTTTTATAGTTTCAGGTCTTACATTCAAGTCTTCAATCTATATTAATTTTTGTGTATGGTGTAAGATAGTGGTCCAGTCTCATTCTTTTGAATGTGGCTATCCAGTTTTCCCAGCATCATTTATAAAGTGTCTGTCCTTTCCCCATTGTATATTCTTAGCTCCTTTGCATAAATTAATTGACCAATATCTGTGGGCTTATTTCTGAGCTCTCTATTCTGTTCCATTGGTCAATGTGTCTGTTTGTTATGCCAATACCATACTGCTTTGATTACTATAGTTTTGTAATATAGTCAAAATTAGAGCACATAATTTCTGAAGTTTTGTTCCTTTCTCAAGATTGCTTTGACTATTCTGGGTCTTTTGTAGTTCCATACAAATTTTAGGATTGTTTGTTCTATTTCTGTGAAAAATGCTATTGGAATTTTGATAGGGATTGCATTGAATCTGTATATTGCTTTCGAGGGTATGGACGTTTTAATAATATTAATTCTTCCAATCCATGAGCACAAATATCTTCCCATTTATTCAATTTCTTTCAACAATGTCTTATAGTGTTCAGTGTAGAGATCTTTCATCTCCTTGGTTAAATTTATTCCTGGGTATTTTATTCATTTTGATGCAGTTATAAATGGGATTATTTTCTTAAGTTTGATCGTTTATTATTAGTGTATAGAAATGGAACAGATTTTTTTATACTAATATTGGATACGGCAACTTTACTGACTTCATTGATTAGATCTAACAGTTTTGGGAAGTGTCTTTACACGGTTTTCTACAAGATCATGTCATCTGCAAACAGAGACAGCTTTAGTTCTTCTTTTTAAATTGGATGTCTACTTCTTTTTCTTACCTAATTGCTCTGTCTAGGGCTTCCAGTACTATGCTGAATAAAAGTGGTGAGAATAGGCATCCTTGTTTTGTTCCTGATCCTAGAAGAAAATCGTTCAGCTTTTACTGTTGAGTATGTTAGCTGTGCGCATGTCATATATGGCCTTTATTATGTTGAGGTATGCTCTCTCTCTGCCCACTTGGAGGGTTTTTATCACAAATGGATGTTGCATTTTGTCAAATGTTTTTTCTACATCTGTTGAGATGATCATGATTTTTATCCTCCATTTTGTTAATGTGGTGTATCACACTGATTGATTTGTGGATGTTGAACCATACTTGCATCCCTGGAATAAACCCCAGTTGATCATGGTGTAAGATACTTTTAATGTATTGTTGAATTCAGTTAGCTGATATTTTGTTAAGGATTTTTGCATCTCTGTTCATCAAGGATATTGCCCAGTAATTTCTTTTCTTGTGGTGTCTTTGTTTATTTTTGGTATCAGAGTAATGCTGGCCTCACAAACATTTGGAAGTTTTCCCTCCTCTTCTAGTTTTTGGAAGATTTTTGAGAAGGATTGGTATTAATTCTTCTTTAAAGGTTCAGCAGAATTCACCAATAAAGCTATCTGGTCCTGACTTTTGTTTATTAGAAGGTTTTGGGTTTTTTTGTTTGTTTTGTTTTTATTACTGATTCAATCTCCTTCCTAAAAATGGGTCTTTTTGGATTTCTATTTCTTCCTGATTCAATCTTAGTAGGTTGCATATTTCTAGAAATGTATCCATTTCTTTTAAGTTGTCCAATTTGTTGGTGTATAATTGCTCATAGTAGTAGTCTCTTATGTTCCCTTGTATTTCTATGGTATCAGTTATAATGTCCCCTCTTTCATTTCTGATTTTATTTGAGTCACCTCTCTTTTTCTTGGTGAGTCTAGCTAAAGGTTTAGCTAAAGGTTTATCAATTTTGTTTATCTATTTCACTTATTTCCGGTCTGATTTTTGTTATTTCCTTCCTTCTACTAACTTAGGGCTTTGTTTTTCTTCTTTTTCTAGTTCCTTGAGGTATAAGTTAGGCTGTTAGAGATTTTTCTTGTTTCTTGAGGTAGGCATTTATTACTGTAAATTTTCCACATAGAACTGCTTTTGCTTTGTCCCATAAGTTTTAATATGTTGTATTTCCATTTCATTTGTCTCAAGGTATTTTATTTCTCTTTTGATTTCTTCTTTGACCCACTGGTGTTTGATAGCATATTGTCTAATCACTACACATTTTTGAATATTCCAGTTTTATATATACATATATATAGTTGATTTACAATGTTGTGTTTATGTCTTCTGTACAGCAAAGTGACTCAGTTATGCAAATGACATTTTTTCATGCTTTTCATTATGATTTGTCACAGGATATTGAATATAGTTCCCTGTGCTCTACAGTAGGACCTTGTTGTTTATCCAACCTATATGTAATAGTTTGCCTCTGCTAACCCCAATCTCCCATTCCTTCCCTCTCCTAACCCCCCACCCCCACCCCTTGGCAACCATAAGTCTGTTCTCTGTGTCTGTGAGTCTGTTTTTGTTTCATAGATATATGTGGAATTGAAAATATGATACAAATCAACATAAGTTATATAGTATCTGTCTTCCTCTTTCTGACTTACTTCACTTAGTATGATAATCTCTAGGTCCATCCATGTTGCTGCAAATGGCATTATTTCATTCCTTTTTTATGGCTGAGTAGTATTCCATTGTATATATGTACCACATCTTCTTTATTCATTCATCTGTTGATAGACATTTAGGTTGTTTCCATGTCTTGGCTATTGTAAATAGTGCTGCTGTGAACATAGGGGTGCATGTATGTTTTCGAACTATAGTTTTGTCTGTGTATATGCCCAGGAGTGGGATTGCTGGATCATATGGCAACTCTATTTTTAGTTTTTTGAGGAACCTCTATACTGTTTTCCATAGTGGCTGCACCAATTTACATTCCCACCAACAGTATAGGAGGGTTTCCTTTTCTCCACACCCTCTCCAGCATTTGTTATTTGTAGACTTTTTAATGATGGCCATTCTGACTGGTGTGAGGTGGTACCTCATTGTAGTTTTGATTTGCATTTCTCTAATAATTAGTGATGCTGAGCATCTTTTCATGCATCTATTGGCCATCTGTATGTCTTCTTGGAGAAATATCTATTTAGGTCTTCTGCCCATTTTTTGGTTTAGGTTTTTTTTTTTTTGTCATTGTTGAGTTGCATGAGCTGTTTGTATATTTTCGAAATTAAGCCCTTGTTGCCTGCATTGTTTGCAAATATTTTCTCCCATTCTGTAGGCTGTCTTTTTGTTTTGTTTATGGTATCCTTTGATGTAGAAAAGCTTGTAAGTTTGTTTAGGTCTCATTTGTTTATTTCTGTTTTTATTTCTATTGCCTTGAGAGACTGACCTAAGAAAACATTGGTATGATTTACATCAAAGAATGTTTTGCCTATGATCTCTTCTAGGAGTTTTATGGTGTCATGTCTTATGTTTAAGTCTTTGAGCCACTTTGAGTTTATTTTTGTGCATGATGTGAGGGTGTGTTCTAACTTCATTAATTTACATGCAGCTGTCCAACTTTCCCAGCACCACTTGCTGAAGAGACTGTCTTCTTCCCATTTTATATTCTTGCCTCCTTTGTCGAAGATTAATTGACCATAGGTGTATGGGTTTATTTCTGGGCTCTCTATTCCATTCAATTGATCTGTATGTCTGTTTTTGTGCCAATGTAACACTGCTTTGATTACTGTAACTTTGTAGTATTGTCTGAAATCTGGGTGGGTTGTGCCTCCTCTTTTGTTCTTTTTCCTCAGGATTGCTTTGGCAATTCTGGGTCTTTTATGGTTCCATATACATTTTAGGATTATTTGTTCTAGTTCTGTGAAAAATGTCATGAGTAATTTGATAGGGATCCCATTAAGTCTGTAGATTACTCTGGGTAGTAGTGCCATTTTAACAATATTAATTCTGTGAGTCTGTTTCTGTTTTATAAAGTACATTTGTATCATTTTTCTTAGATTCCATATATAAGTGATATCATATGATATTTGTCTTTCTCTGTCTGATTTACTTCACTTAGTATGATAATCTCTAGGTCCAATCCATGTTGCTGCAAATGTCATTAATTCATTCTTTTTTATGGCTGATTGCAGGATCATACGGTAGATCTATTTTTAATTTTTTAAGGAGCCTCCATACTATTCTTGGATGGAATGTTTTGAATATATCTGTTAAGTTCATCATGTTGTTTAAGGCCAATGTTTTCATACTGATTTTCTGTCTGGATAAACTATCCATTGATGAAAGTGGAATATTAAAGTCCCCTACCATTATTGTACTGCTATTTCTCCCTTTAGATCTGCCAATATTTGCTTTATATATTTAGGTGCTCCAATGTCGGGTGCATAAATATATACAAATGTCATATCCTCTTGTTGGGTTGACTACTTATTGTAGTTAAAGTTATTTTTACTACTTTTGTCTTTTAACCTCATAATTGCTTTATAAGTGATTAATCTACCACATTTACAATGTTAGATTATTCTGAATTTTACTATATATTGACCTTTACCACTGTGATTTATACTTTCATATGTTTTCCTGTTACTAATCAGTGCCCTTTCTGTTCAGCTTAAAGAAGTCCCTTTAATATTTCTTATAAGGCCAGTCTAATGATGATGAACTTGTTTT
This sequence comes from Mesoplodon mirus, assembly GCF_964341445.2. Classification (NCBI taxonomy): domain Eukaryota; kingdom Metazoa; phylum Chordata; class Mammalia; order Artiodactyla; family Ziphiidae; genus Mesoplodon; species Mesoplodon mirus. The sequence goes on along the minus strand of NC_138985.1, from coordinate 80,935,495 downwards.
GCTTTAGCTTTTCTGGAAAACTCTTTATCTTGCCTTCAATTCTGAAGGACAACTTTGCTGGGTAAAATAGTCCTGGTTGGAAGTTTTCTTTCTGCACTTTAAATACATTGTACCACTCCCTTCTGGCCTGCAAAGTTTCTGCTGAAAAATCTGCTTATTGTCTTATGGGTGTTCCCTTATGAGTAACAAGTTGTTTTTCTCTTGCTACTTTTAAGATTCTCTCCCTGTCTTTAAATTTTGACATTTTCATGATAATGTGTCTTGTGGGTCTCTTTGGGTTCTCCTATTTGGAAATTTTGGGGCTTCCTGAAACTGGATATCTGTTTCATTCTCCAGGTAAGGGAAGTTTTCAGCCATTATTTCTCAAAATAATTTTCCACGCTTTTCCCTCTCTCTTCTCCTCCTGGGACCCCTATAATATCTTCACCCTTTTTTTTCTTTTTTTCATTCTGCTGCTCTGATTAAAGAGTTCCACTGCCTGTTTTTGAGTTCACTGACCCTTTCTTCTACTTCATCTAGTCTGCTGTTGAATCCCTCTAGTGTATTTTTCAGTTCAGTTTTGTGTTCTTCAGCTCTGTGAGTTCTATTTGGTACTGTCTCATATTTCCATCTCTTTGTTGAAGTTCTCACTATGTTCATCCATTCTTCTCCTGAGTTTGGTGAGCATCTTTATGACCAGTATTTTGAACTGTTATCAGGTAATCATTCATCTCTTCTTCATTAAGAGCTTTTGAGAGTTTTTTCTTTCTCATTTTGCCATTTGAAACGTATTTCTGTTTCTTCAATTTCTTTGACACCCTGTGTTGACTTATGTTATTAGAGAAAACAGCCACCTCTCCCAGTCTTGAAGGAGTAGCCTCATATAGGAGATAAACCTTACTGTTCAATCCTGCCCTAGCTTTTGGTTGTCTCTCAAACCTTTGTGATTGTTGAAGCAGCCTATTTTATTTTTAGCAGCTCCCGGTATTTGAGAGTGTGCCAAGACCTAACAGTGTTCCTAAGAGGAGAATTTCAGTCAGCACCTAGGTCCAGGATGATTAGAAGCTAGACCTCTGTTAGCAGCTTTTAAATATATTACACTTCTGTGGGACCCCAAGCATAAGTTCACTGGCCACCAATCTAGAGGTATCCCCTGGGTAGCAGTCACAAAATCAGGGCAGATGAGTCTACAAGTTCCTTTCCAGGAGATACTGGTGATCTGCAGCAAGGAAGAGAGGCAGTGCAAAGATGGCATCCGTTGACCTCCATACCCAAGTGTAGCTCTGCAGCCCCTTAGATAAGTGCCAAATCAGAAGCCTGCCCCTCCAGCTTAAGCTCAGTTCAAGCAAACAGGCATCTTTCACAAAAACACTGGGGGTGTGTTTTAGTCTTCTGTCTGTGAAGTGCCCTGTGAGTGATAGCTAGCCAAGAACTGTCTCTCCGTTTGTTACATACCATGGGACCTAGGAATGCAAGACCTGCTGGCCTCCCAAGCTAGGCGATCATGGAGCATTACCTGGCCCCTGGGTGGCAACCATAAAAACTGGCCACCAGATGTGTATAAAAGCTCCCCTGGCAGATATATGGGTGCTCCAGAGCACAGTGGCGGAAGAGCACACAAACAGTGCCTGCCCTCAGGTTTACAAAGCAGGCCCTTAGAAGTGTGTTTAATTGGAAGCCTGCCCCTCAGGCCATAGCTATGAAGATAAGCTAATAGGCCTCTTTCACAGAAAGATTTTCTTAGACTATTGCCTCTTGATGTGTCCGGAGGGGTGTGTGTGGGGCCATTTAAGAACTCTTTGTCCTTTGGTGATGGTCTTCTGGGACCCTTGAGCATAAGCCCCAGTGGCCACCAGAGCTAGGTGATCTAGAGATATCCCTGGGCAGCAGCCATAAGAATCAGGGTGCTAGAGGAGGGTACAGGTTCCTTTCTGGGAGATAACCCAGTGAACTGGAGGGAGGCGGGGAGTGGGGACACAGAGATGGAGCCTGCCCACCTCTGTCCCCAGAGAGAACTTCAGTAGGCCCCTAGATGTGTGTTAAATTAGATGCCTGCCCCTCAGGTTGCTACTTTAAGTTAAGTAAATAAGTCAAGTCTCTTTCACATAATGTTTGGCACCTCTCAGTTGTCTTTGCATTGGTCCCAGGTGACAGGTGAGTCAACAAACAAGCCCTTTATTAAGAGCTGTTTCTCAGTCACTGTAGCCTTGTTGGTCTCACGGAAATGAGTCCCACTGGTACTTAAATCTAGATGTTTTGGGAGCTCATCTCTCCATTGCAGGTCTTAAAAGTCGGTGTCTCTGATACGAGGTTTAAACCCCTCACCCTCAGGGAGAAACTCCAGGTTTTGAGTTCTCTCCTGACTGTGGGTCACTGCACCAGGGGTGGGGTTTACGGTGAGATTGTGTCTCAGCCTCTCTTAGCTTCTTTGATGTGTTTTTTTTTTTTTCTCATTTGCCTGATGTGTAGGAGTTGCTCAGCTAGTTTTTAGGGTTCTTTTTAAAGAGAAACTTGTCCCCTTTGTAGATGTGGTGTGTCTTTGGGAGGAGGTGAGTTCAGGATCTTCCTATGTCACCTTCTTGAACCGGAACTCCCCATGTACAATGTTTTTAGGCTAATATCAGTGACTATTACAGAGCCCCCAGGGTTGGCCATGTGACACGAAGTTTTTGTGGCAGTGTGGGAGTAAACAAACACACTAAGGAGAAGCTGACAGTACACACAAGGCTGGGGTCAGGCACAACAACTCTCCAGGCACTTGAGTGTTCCTTAGCAAGAGTCCAAAGGGCTGAGCGGCCCCAGCAGTGACTGTTCCTGCAGGCCCCCATGGAGGCAGGGCAGCATCCCCAGCAGGACGCACAGGCCTCACGCAGGCAGGGGGAGCCTCACTTGAGAAGGCCCAGGATGTGCTCCCTGGCCCTGACAGAAAACCCAGGCCCCAACCAAAGAGGCACAGCAGTCAACAGACACTGCAGGAAAGATGAAGGGAAACAAGCCGAGTAAAACGGTAGGGCGAAGTGAGATACCAAAGCACACTTCAAAGCTGTGCACAGGAGGTAAATCCTGTTATTTATGGAATTAATTTGTGAATCAATGATGCCACTGTTCCTATTTCCACATCGCTCTCTCTCCACCCATGTTATCTGTTAATACCGTCTGATTTTTTTTAAGGCACCATTACAAGTCTTAGATGAACAGGACCTTGAAATTATAAGGTATAAATACCTCCACCTTAATTTAGCGTACAAAAAACTCCAGAGCCAAGAAAAGTCTATGGTCTTGTTGGCTGCAATACTCTAGAATCGAGAACAGCAGATAAACCTGGTTTTCTCATACATTAAAAAAAAAACAAACAACTGTGTAGCCTTGTGATAATACTGTAAATTGTGGAAAAGAAGATAAAAACCCTGTTACTTAGCTGCTTCCCAATCCTCTGCACTTCATCAGGGCCACCCCCCCAGCTGAGGTTTCCCTGAGTCACAGCTCATTACCTACTATGACAATTCAGGCAGCAAATGGCAGAACTACCAAAAAAAATGCTGTAAGTGTCTGTGGTGGTGGTTGCTGTTTGTATGTCTGGTTTTGTGCCCCAAGAATGTTATTTCCCTGTTGCTGGAAGCCTCATAGAAACCAAAGATGTTTCCATTTATGATCACCCTGCCATCTTCATGAGTGGCACAGACAGCCAAGTATTATCCTATTTGTTAGCATCTGGAAAATTAAAACCTGTTTTCTAGTCTTGACTCTGTCACTAGTAGGCTTAGTGACCTTGAGCAAGTCATTTCACTCAGTGTCCATATGCATAGAATGTGGGGGAAAATGATCTCCAAGTTCTTTTCAAGCACTACGTTTCTATGATGATACAATCTACTATTATCTATCAACAAACAGTAGATTTTAAAGCTCGGGGTCTTTTCTTGGCCTTGAAGAGAGCCATTGCTTGATTAACACAAAGGTCAAAGCACAGTGGAAAGTTAATGCTGAACAGGAGTTGACTCCAAGCCAGCTAAGTCCCAGGAGCAGATGGTCAGATAACATGTGTTTGTTTGTTAGGTGAAGAGAAAGCAAAGGTGGATACAGGTAGTGGGGAGGCTATGCAAAGGCACACAGGCAAGAATATGATAGTTTTAGAGATAAGAGTGGCTCAGTATTGTTGGAGCAGGAAAACCAGGTAGAAAGCCTTAAATTTTCTATTTCAGAAATGAGGAGGTAGGGACAGCATCAGTGGTAATAATATGGTATCAGTGTGGGTCAGGCAGGATGACTCTGAGGAATATTAAAGAAGGTGGGGTTAGTAAGAGTTGATAAGACCCTGGAGAGGCAGTGATGGGAAGAGAAGAGTCAAGTGTGACTTCCTGGAGCTATTGACCAAGAAAGAAATAGAGGAAGAAAAAAATAGTCTTGTTGAAAATATTTTGAATGTAAGACAGGTTAAGCCTGAGAACACTCAAATAGAGATGTCCAAGAGGTGGCTGGAGACACTAGTTTGGAGATTGGGCGATAGTCAGAGCTGGGCTAGGGAGTAAGATGTAGCTGAAACTCTTAAGAGTGAATAAAATCAAGTAGCCCAGGGAGAAAGTCCCGAATGAAAAGAGAAGAGATGCAAGGGAACAACAGCATTTAAGGAAAGGACTGAGGAAGAGGAGGCAGAGGAGACTGAGCACTTAACAAGGGAGCAGGAACTACTCCAGGAAAGGGATGTGCATTGGAAGCAAGAGAGAAAAATATTTCTGGTGTCAACTCTGTTTAGCCAGAGAACTTTCAAGGATGGAAATGAATAGCAGTGAGATAAGGAGTGACGACTGAATAGAGAAGTAGGGACTACAAATGCAGATAGCTTTTCAAGAAATCTGTGAAGGGAAAGAAAAACCTGAGGAAGCGCTACAAAGGGATGCAGAATTGAGGAAGAGACATACACAAACACTTGGATACGCTCACAACATATATGCCATGAGACAGGAAAGGCTTGTGTAACTGAAAGAGTTAAAACAATATGGGAAGGGGTACTCAGAGGACTAAGTGGACAGCAGGACCTGCAGTAACAGGATGTGCTGCAGCAGAAGGGAGCCGTCTGTTCCTTTGAGATGGGAGGTAAAAACAGGTTCAGATTATTTAGGTAAGTTTGCGGGAGAGGCTCAAGGTAGAGAGATACTGAGGAAATGCTGGATGGCCTCTTCTCTCCAGGCAGAGTGAGGGCAAGTTTCAGAGAGCTTTGTTGAAAGAATAGCAACAAAATGAAGCAGTCATTGTGGAAAATGGGAGAGGGCAGGCCTGCCCAGTTTGCTGCTGTATGCTGGTACCTGAGGGTCTGTGAGAATCCAGTTGAGACCCAAGACCACACATGGGTAGTGACAGCAGTTTTTATGGACATGAAGGTTTCTTCACTATTGTTCAGTTCCCTGGTATAGAGAGAAGGTGAAAAGACAGTGTAGATTTGGGGTTCTGAAAGACAAGTATGTCAGAATGACAGGGTCTCAAGCAAGTTAGGAGATTTGTCAAGAGATCCAAATATATAAATAAATAAATATATATATATATTCCAAATACATATAAAAAGAATATATTAGAATATGTTTAAATGTATATTATTTGCATATATATTAAATGCCATCATATAGACACTATTGTGTGTGTGTGTGTGTGTGTATATATATATATATATATATATATAATAAAATGGTCAACTGGGTTTCAAGAGCCAGTATGTTCATATTTATTTATTCATATTTATTTCTGACTAAAACTATATTTTTTAAAAAAGTAACAACAGTAATCAAAGGCACTAGGTTAAAGAATAAAATGGCACTGCTGTACAGAATTTAGTGCACAAGGCTGGGCACATGACAGACCCTTAATAAATACCTGTTGACTTGATGAAATTCGTTTGTAGGGCCTGAGGCAAAGATTCCTTTTGGGTTTACTTTCACTTCTCCTATCACTCTACAGAACACATTTTCTAGGAGATAGCTACCATAGATGTTAAAAAGTTCTTTCTAAAGTAACTACTCTTCTGTCATTCCAAAATACAATTTCTGCATCCCTCACTGAGCATAATTATTAGGAAAAAAATAAACTTCAACTTCTAGTGTCAACTTTAAATTATGTTATGTTATGGGATGTTATTCCCCAAGAGGGCCAGTTCCTCCAGTTTGATTTCCCAAGAGAAGTCAGAGTAGAAATTTAGGCAGGTTTAATACATGGTTGGAAAAGTAGGATATTAAGCCATTTTGCTCTTTTCTTTCAATTATCTTCACATTTCCCCCAAACTCCTGGATTTCTCAGTCTTTAGGAGACAACTACTATTTATTTGTATGAATATTTTTTCCCTTCAAAATAGGAAATGATTAATTTCCCTGAGCAAACTTTTATAATTTTTCGATTTTTTTTTTTCTTCTAATTGCTTCCTATATCCACTTGAGAGCGGTCTACCACCTTCCATTTTCCCTTCTGTCAAATGTACAAGAAGTAGGGAAGCCCGTACAACTTACCAAGGACCTGTGCTGGGAAGGGGCCTGAGGCCACACTCTGCTGTATATCAATTAAAATCCCTTCGGAAGACTGATTAGTCTGAAACATTTTTCACCAGGTTGTTGACTTTGATTCTTTCTTCTGTTTTCTCCCATACTTATTTATGGAGAGTTACATTAAGATTATTCAAATGGTGGCAGGCAAAACCATGAAGTTAATTTTCTCCATGCCTCTGTGTCCTGGTATTGCTGATAATGCCTTGGCAAAAGAATATCATTAAAATGTAAAAATAAGTACAACAGTAACTTAGGGATTTATTATTTAATATAATTTTTAAGGTAGAAATTTGAATACGTCCTCAATTTAATATGAGCAAAAATTAAAAAGCTATTTATAAAATGTCCTCTGCATTATGAAAACTGCACACAGAAATGTAAGTTTACAAAACAAGTATGTTACAAAAGAAATTTATACTACGAAGAATGTTATACTACAAAGAATGCTTAGGATGCAAAGGGAGCTAGAGCAGGGATCCTTGTTTATTTCCAAGTGCTATGGACACGAAATAATATTTTTAAATGTGTAAAATGAAATATAAAAGATTTCAATGGAAACCAATTATGCTGGAATAGTTATCATAGTATTAAAAGTTGAGATAAATATGTTTTTAACACATTAAAAACAAGATCTAGAGATGATCTGATAACTACTATAATTTTAAAGTAGTGACTAACAAATAATATTTCATGATTTCTGAAATAACTGTAATGTAATGTAAAAATATCAAAGTCCCAGGTACTACTAACACTACTTAAGTTTATTGCTTTCATTTACAATTAAGTAAAATTTAGTATTTTCTTCAAAGTTTAGAGGTTACTGACATTAAGTTGACTTTTTTTTTCCCCCATCAAAGTCATGGGCTCCCCCCAAAGCTAAGAACTCCTGAACTGGAGGATCGTAAGTGGATCTTTCAAATAGCTTCCTTATGTATTCAACTGAATCCTTCTATAGAAAAAATTTTTCATCTTACAAGAGTTTTTCAGAAATATGGCAACTTTATACCACGAGCTCCCCTCTATCCTATTTCATACTATACTAGTTGAGAGTTACATAAATTAATTATAAAATGTCCTCAAAACTGTCATAGTTTAACACTATATGTAAGTATTAAAATTAATGAGAAAACTTCTAAGAGAAGCTAGTATTTTTGTGTTATCTCAATTAGTTTTAGGACTCAGGCAGGGTCATTTAAGAATGTGGTTTTTTTAAAAAAAAGCAAAGTAACTATGTATTCTGAAAGAAAAGAAATCAACTCAAATATCATGAGGATCTAATTCGACCTAGAAAAGAATCACCGTTAAAAGTCTTGGGTCTTAGAGAATTTTGGAGTTGTTTCTTTTAAGCTATATACCGATATTCACAAACATACAAACTAAGAATAGTTCCAGATAGTTTTATCTGAAAAGAGTATTAAAACATTATTATTGAAAATGTCATGAATCACTGCCATTTGAGTTCCTCTAAATTGCAGTAAATTGTTGAGTGAAATCATGCAAAAGTTCTAACTGAAATGAGTCAGGAGGGAGGAAAGACAGAAAGTAAGAAAAAGAAATGAGGAGGCAGCGTGTTGAAAGACTGACAGACAGGTGGACAAAGATACAGAAGGTATGCTTTAGAATAATAACCAAAATAAGACAACCAAAATTCTGGGCTTGCAGACCAGATCTTTAAAGATGGAAGCTTCTCTGATGAGTGTACAAAACAGACATGTTTCTAGATGTGTTCCTGTTCCTTAAGAATCTTCTTTTTCAAAAATTCTTTGTTCAAAGTTAATTTCCCTCCAATATTACAGTTTTCTATTCATAAACATTTTAGTGTCTATTTAGCCAATAAAACACTAGATCCTTTAAGTGTATAGAGAGAGCAGTGGCAGGCACACAAAGGAAGAAATTGGGAAAAAAATCTAATAATAAAACACTGGGGAAAAAGAAGGAAATTTACAACAGCACCAAAGATAACAATAAAAAAAAAACCATAGTATTACTGAAACAGTTTTAGTTAAAGACAAAGCTATGTGAATAATCTATTTAGGTTTAAAATTTTGAATTTTCTCTTTCCTCCAGATTGTCAATGGGCAGACCACATGGCATTTAGATGTGAACTGAGGTACAAATTATACACCAGTATTTTCTTCAGTTCATCAGCTGAGGTAAATATTTTTATTCTTCTATCCTTAAAAATGAAACTAATTTTTAAAAAGTGAAAAACACTTTAGCTAAAGTGGTAAAAATTTAGGCTAAGGTGAAACACAAAATATAAAGAAAATGTTTTGATTTGTCATGAGCATCTAAGATAAAGTTTTACCCTAGGTGGTCACCTCAAATATTTGATGACAAATTATATTAAATGAAAATGCTCTCTGATACTATTTTTCTTTTGTATATACTTCATAAACTACAAGAGACTAATGAGTCACCAGCCAGCAAATATTTGATGACAAATTATATTAAATGAAAATGCTCTCTGATACTATTTTTCTTTTGTATATACTTCATAAACTACAAGAGACTAATGAGTCACCAGCCAGTTTTTGTCAGAAGATTCAAAACATCCTGCATCTCTTCCCAAAAACTTCTTCCTTTGGGAATTGTAGTATTATGCAGTGTCTAGTGCTATGATTATAACTAGGAAATAATATTTTGAAATCCTTCTAAAATGAATGAAAAATTCTAGCACACTTTACATCATTACAAATGATAAAATAGTTTCTTAGATGGAAGGTTCGCAAAACTGTAAATCCACAATGTCAACTCCTACTGGTCATTTGAAAGATCACCGGTTAAATAAATACAAAGTGCCTCATACGTGTAAGCCTACTAAAGAGGGCACTGTAAAAGATAATGTCAAAATGTGGCCACTTTCTGCTAATGATCTAAAATCTGAGAGGGGTGATAAGAAATAGATACAGATATCAATAACTAAAAGATAGGCACCTTCTAATGGATCTCTTCTGCTTCACCTACTCAAGGACATCCTTGTCCTGCAGAATCTACCAACTTCTTCTCCTCTACTAGCTCATTACCAACAACACTCAACCAATACAGCCCATTTCTAAAAATATTCCCCTTTAGCTCACAGCCCTTTTACTATTCTCCTCTAGGAAAACTCCTTGAACAGAGTAGCCTAGGCTTGCAATCTTTAATTTTTCTCTTTTCATTCTCTCTAGAACCCACTTCAATCAGACTTTTGTCCCCATCACAACATCAAAAGTATGATGGTCACCAATGACCTTCACAGGACAATGTCAATGGTCATTTCTTATTCACCTTACTGGTCTTCTCAGTTGCCATTTGACACATGATCACTCCCTCCATCTTGAAATACATTCTTCATTTGGTTTCCAAGCAGCCCCCTCTTTATTGGTTCCTTCTCCATTGCTGACTACTCATCTCATTTTTTTCAGTTCCTCTTCATTTTCTGACACCTACACACTGGACTGGTCCATAGCTAAGTTCTTGGAATACTAATCAACTTTACTTCCTGGGCAGTAGTTCTCAACCCTGCATGTATATTAGAATCACATGGGGAACTTCTAAAGGATGCTGATGCCTTGGCCCCACTCCACTCCAAATGAATTAGATCCTCTGGGGTCTATACCCAGAGTGATATTGCACATTCTACTCCTTTTGCCCAGAAATTCTTACTCCAGGTACCCAGATGCTGGAATTGAGAACCAAAATCCTAGGGGATCTCATCCACTGAACACTCTGTACCCTGATGACTCACAAAACATCTCAGGATGCAGAGCTTTCCTCTCACCTCCAAACTCCTCTATCCAACCACTTATTTCACATCACCACTTGGAAAGACAATGGGCATCTCAAGTCCAACATGTTCAAACCAAACCCTGTTCTTCCCATCTCTGTTAATGGTAAATCCATACTTTCAACTGCTCAGGCCAAATAACCTGGAGTCATCCTTAATCCCTGTCTTTCTCTCACAGTGAAATATCATCCTTCAAGAGATCTTACACTGCCTTCAAAATACATCCGTATACAATATCTCACCACTTCCACCACTGCCCCCCGATCCAACCCCATCATCTCCCATCTGAATTACTGCAAGAGTCACCCAGCAGGCCCCCCTTCTTTGGCTACTGGGTACCTGGAGTCTACTCTCAGCACAAAAGGCAAGTGATACTTAAAAATGGTAAGTCAGGTCATGTCAGTCATCTGCTCAAACCCTGTCACTGGCTTCCCACCTCACTCAAATCAAAATCCTTACAGTGGCTCATTAGGTCCCCCATAATCTGCTCCTCACTTTACTGTTTACTTCTTAGAGATATTTGATTTTAGAATAAGACACCTGAAGGTATCCAGGGTCTTTTGTTACCTTCAAGAATAACACAAGCTCTAACAGGATTTTGTTACTACCTTAGAAACCTGAGGGAAAGAATCATAACTTGATGGATTTTCAAAGAAGCCCATGAACCAAATATAATCAGAATCACTCTCTAAGGGACTATCACAGTTAAATTAATTGGAATTTTGATTGTCTTAACCTTTTAAAGCCTTTGTTGGTGATAGTAATTCAGTGAAGAGTAGACCACATTAAAACACAAATTTACTTTCAAAACATTTTAAAATTAAGCTACTGGATTCTGCAGTAGTTTCCTTACTCATCTTTCCTACACTTTTCTTCTAACTCTTTAACTGTGTGTTTACTTGTTTATGTTCTATTTCCTGTCTTATTCTATACTGTGTGTCAAAGCTATGATTAAATTCAATCAAGGGCCTTAGCAATCTAAAGTATAAGAAGCTATCAACTTCCATCAACTTATGGTCCCAAACAGAAGTCAGGAATTTGGAACTCAGAATCATAAATGTCTGCCCTGTCAATGACTTCCATTCAAATGCAATTAATGTTCCTGGAATGAGGTACGAGTGGGGACTTGATAGGCTTTTTAATCATTTCTTCCTACCAATGTATTCCATAGAAGTTACTCAGAAAGCTTCTAAGATTAATCAACCGTACAACCCATAAAGAGTGGAGTTACCTAGGTTAACAATTCAGTAAATGCTTCTCTGGTTACTCAGGTCTCATGCTTTGATAATGGATGTGCATTTACATAATTCAGTATACTGAACTCTAGATCGAAACTCTAAAGAAATGACATGCTGGCATGTCAATAAGGGTATCATTATTACCTTCTTAAATCTTCAACCTTTCCCTCTCTCCTGGATCCTTTCCATCCAAATGTAAACACACACAAACCTTTCCCATCTTAAAACAAAACAACCCTCCGTGGACTCTGGCCTTTCTAGAGCTATTGTCATCAGTGTGTTTCATCCACAACCCCCATCATTCCGGCTTCTCCATAAAAATGGCTCTTAATTAGGCCACCTAATGACATCCACCTTGTTAAATACAACAGAATTATTTCAGTTCTCATCCCACTGAGGCTGTCAGCAATAACTGGTGCAATATTGGGTGCAGGCCTCTTCCTCGAGTTAAAACATTTCTTCTCTGGCCTCCATGACACCACCCTCTCCTTCTCTGAAGCTCCAGTGGTATATTTCCAAATGTTCTTGGATTGTATAGCATTATTTGAAATTGAACAGGTCTAAAACTCAACTCATGGTCAGTCTCAAACTATATTCAGCTATTCTTCATGATTTCCTAATTTCTATTCATTTTCCCAACTAGTTGAACAAGACAATGAATGGCAGTCCTGCTTAGAATGCATATCTGACTGCTGCTTCAGTTCTATTCAGCTTTAGTCCTGGGCCAGGACCCTTAAACTCAATCCTGAAACCCTAAAGAAAACCTTCACTGCCCACACCTGGCACAACTCTTGGGGTTGAAAACAAACTGTAATCTGAGTAATCCGGGACAAGCCTAGCTGCTGCACCTACCTGTTCCTGTTTCACCTAATAAAACATCACCTAAACTTACCATCACCAGATAAAGAAAAAATTAAAACCTGGATATATTAATAGGGTCATTAGATTTATTCAATTCTTCTTTCCACTTAGCCTATTATTCTGAAGCTGGGTTTCTAAATAGTCTCTTCACTCAGCTACCCCACACCCCAATGCTTCCTGGCCAATCTATCTGTATCTCCATTGTTTTATTTCCTCCCCACCCATCTCCTGAATGAATGCTAAACTAATTTAAATTCTTAGAGCAGTGGTCTAAGCGTGCCTACAAAACCAAAACACCAAAGGTGGAGTCCACATACAGTGGATAGCTGTGTCTATCTCTTCTTTAACATGGCCCACAAAGCTGTCAGTTATTAGAAAAGAAGCACTCCAAGATTTGAGGCATATTTTGAGGTGTTTCTATGTTTCAAATGTCAAATTTATATATATATATTTCAGAACCTTGTAAAATCTTTGCTTTTCATCAAATGCATGGATATGAGAATAATTTACTATATCATAAATTACAAAGTTAACCTATTTTCCTAAACTCAAAAGGAAGTGTTCTTAAATACTTAATTTTGGTCCTAAAGTAACACTTAGCACTTATAAATACTTTGATAGATAATTGTTTTAATTTTTTAAGGACAGCTGATTCAATATTTCAAGTAAATAAGAAGCAATGATTTATATGTGCAGAATGACATAGTCAACTTTGATCATGCCTGCTCTCCACACACACATTCAAACATCCTTCTCTTTGTATTACTGTTGTTCCAGTTAGCTTGCTGGCTGAGCAATGAAATTTATTAAAATCCTGTTTTCCAATGGACTGGCAAATATTGCATCGGAAAGCAGAATTCTAAACCTTTCTCCCACACAATTATTCTGACATGGAATGGAAGGCACTGTGCCTGAGAAAACAGAACAAAACAAAACACAACATCATCCAAGCAAATTAAGTATTTTGAGGGATGCAGCAATATATCTTGCCAAAGTTGAAGGAAATTTGTTTCTGGAATCTCAGATTATAATACTATGGTCACATCATGAAGTCCTATTATTATCATTCCACTAAAATACTAGTACTTCTACAAGAGAATTTTTTTATGGGGGAAAAGTGAATAAGATTTTATAATACTATTAAAACTAAGAATGAACCATTCAATTCCAAGTTTACCTTTCTAATTTTTTTTTTTTTTTTTTATGGTTTTAGGATTTGGGCATGTATAGTTGACTGAAAAACCATACGGAATAATGAGAAAACTTGATGGGGCTGGAAGACAGGAATTCTGAGTTCCAAGTCTGCCCTGCCTCAGCTGAGTTTCTTTTTTGCCTTTCTTTTAGCTCAAATATCTGCTCTCCCTTTTATCTCCCCTTATTATCTCCCTTAAGGCTTTCAACAATTCCTGAGGTTTCAACCATAATGTCTGTGAAATGTTAAAGAATAAGTATCTATGTTCTCCAATTTATGTTCCTTACCTGAAAAATGTTATGTTTCACCATTTATGTTAAGTCAGGCACTATGCTGTGTGCTCGAGGCTAAAAGATGAATAGAAGAGAATCTTTGCCTTCAATGAGATTACATTTTAGTGCGGAAGACAGAGAGTAAAAGAAACAAACTCCAGTATCATTTTGTATTTGGAGGATACTATGGGGACCCAAAAGAAGAGCAATTAGCCCAAAACTGGGGCATCAGGAGATGATGCTTGAGTTCTGAAAAAAATGTGTAGAGGTCAAGAAGGCAAAGTAAGTTATAAGAACATTCCAGGGTGAGGGAAGATAAGCAGCAAAGGCATTCAGCTGTGTCGTTAACCATGTGTGCAGGGAACTTCAAGCATGCAGAGAAGGCACAATTTCAAGTGCAAGGAGTTAAGTCAGGGTTTGCAGATGATGAGGAGAGAAGGGGAAATGGTGAGGTCAAGGAAGGAGGGGGAGGGATCTATCTGAATCACCTAGTGGGCTTTTCAAACTGTCCTGCTCAGTTGTGCTATATATCTCCTTTGAAGGCTGTGTGCCCCACCCAGACTGCCTCCCAGTCATGGCTGTACTCCTCCTACTGGTGACAGGATGCCTGTTCCTATGGTAGTGGCGAAATACGGCTACACTATGAATGCAAGGGGAAATACATGGAAAAGAAGAGGAACAGGAGTCTAAAAACAAGACTGAGAAAAGGTAAGAAGCCAAGAGACTAGTTTAAAGAAAGGGAAGCAGACAGAACGAGTAAAATGGGAGGACTGGGCTTAAGTCCATCCCTATAGGGCCAAAGCTTTCCTAAAGATCTTGTTAGCATCCCCAGCTCAACAAGTCTAAAACCAATTCATCATTTTATCTATGGTAATAGTTCATTACTAAAATACAAAAAGATTATAAAGGCAATCAAAGTACAGATGCTTAACATATAGCAGTATTCTGGGTTTACATAATTGCAACCATAGAATTTCTGCATCATGGAGAAAAAAGAAATACGTTTCGTGATATAAAATGATGTCCTTCAGAGAAGTTGTAAGTATGTGGCTACATAGTTTTGGAAGAACAGGGCATCCCAGGCTGCCTATGGACTGGTCCTTGCCAGTCTCATCTTTCTTACTTTGACTCCTCAGCAAAAAACTATTTCTGGTTCTCTGAACAAAATACATTATTTCACAAGCCCCCTTCAGCCTTGAATGCCTCTTTCAACTCCCTAAACTTGTGTTATCCTTCAGATCTCCATCCAGGCATTGCCCTGTCCAGAACGCTGACATTCCTGACCCTTCCTTCCCTGTGTGTTCCTTCATGATGATGATGATAACAGCAGCTACACTTAGAACAGAGCCTGGCCCGGATGAAGTATATGCTAACTCAACTGAATGCAACATCAACTCAACTCCTCTTCACAACCATCCTATGATACAGGTAACTAATTACATCCCCATTTTACAGATAAGACCCTGAGGCACAAAGAGATTAAGTAACCTACCCGAGGATACAACATGGACCACTGGTAAAGCCAATATTTGAACCCAAGAAGACTGGTTCTAGAGTCTGTGCTCTAATCACCAGGCTATGCTGCCTCTATGATTTAAAACGAGACTGTTCCTAGATATTGCCGTGTCTGCAATGCTCCTGACACTTTTGTTCAGCATTTATGTTCAATGAGCTGCTGGGATGGGATATGCAATTTCTCTATAAGTACTAAATCTATATTTTAAGATGAAGTATGTTAACTATCAAATATTCCTAAAAAGTATAAAAATCTCTTCCAAAAATATCTTCGTTGAAACTTAATTTTTACAAAAACATATAGCTATAACTGGCACACCTAAGATGTGTTAGGATTTACTATTCCTATAAGAAAAATCATCTCAGAGTCTAATGAAAACCCTTGGTAATTTGAATATTATGATACTAAATTATACTATAATTATTTCAAAGGTCAAGAATCTTAAACATTTAGTCTTAAAACTTTCTACCTGGGTGATGCAATCAGGAGATTGAAGTATGTATGAAAATGTTTAATTATATAAAACAAGTAGAAAACTACTAATTTAATAATCTTTAGATAAAATGTACAATATTTTCCCACATGGGTATTTTTTTCCTCTATTTCATAAAAGGAACTTCTTTAAAGAACATTTTTTTTAATGAATATGAGTACATATTTTAACTTTCCAGTGCTAGTTTCAAGGAAGTGGTTTGGAATAAAACATTGCATCATTTATTAACTCGTGCAAAACTCTATGAAGCTATAGTACTGAACACCACTGTAAATTTTTAAAAAATGGACTCAGACCCAATCCAGCCTCTTCAGAAATTTATGGTCTAGTAGGGAAGGAAAATGGACACAGAACACAGGTGTGAGACCTGTTTTTAAAATTTTAGAAGAATTTAAAGAAGGCCAATGTTTACTAATCAGAAGATCCCTGCCTGACCCACAGCTGCAATGATATCAACATCCCATGTGATGTTAGAATGGCCACTAAATTACCTTTTCCTCAGAGAACTTTAAGGCAAAATACCATAGTGGTTTCGAGCATAGACTATAGAGCCAGAATGATCTGGGTTTGAGTCTCCTTTCTATCATGTACTAATTTGACTTTGGTGGGTTCACTTAACCTTTCTGTGCCTCAGTTCTCTCATTTATAATTAAATAATTACATACAGTTCATAGAATTATAGTGCTATTAGGAGGATTAAATGAGTTCATGTGAGTGAAGTAGGTGGAACAGTACCTGGTATACAGAATGAACCTACATAACTAACACAACATTGTAAATCAACTATATTTCAATAAAAAGAAATAATTTTTTAAAATTTCTGCCACTGCCCTGTTCTATCAGCAGTTATTAGATTTCTACTTGCCCAGAATTCACATATTCTATACAGCAAGAGACCTGTTCCGAGAGTGAAGCAGCTTTGCTATAAAGAAAGCACCACAGAATCCTGGAATCGAACCTAACCTTTTAGATTTCTAATCCAAGGTATTTTCTAGAAAAAAGCAGCCCCAGACCCAAGTGCCCCCACTAGTTGGTGGCAGAGCGGAGGTCCTTTTCCTTTTAATTTGCCATCTACCAGTTCTGTGCTTTTTGTTTGTTTAAACTTTCCTTCAAAACTGAAAGTCAGAAGAAACAATAAAATTTGAAGGCACAACCTTAAACAGCAGCAAAAAGCAGGAAGATGTCTATCTTTGAGAAAATATGTAGCAGGACAATGGAATTTTCATCTAAATTCAACTAATCACAATAAAAGGAACCTACCATCAGGCTAAATTGTATATTGTAAGAGTGAAGTAAGTGGGTAGGACATTGTACAATATATTTAGACAACTCCATTGGCATTTCCTACTCCTCATACCCCCGATCCAATCTGGAACAGATTTTGTAATAAGAGAAGGATTAGAAGGGACTTCCCTTATCCACACCTTTGAAGTCAGCCCTAAGTATGTGTGGGGAAGAGGAGGATAGTAGAGAAAAAGCAAGGAAGAGGAGAGAGAGGGAGAGTAGAATTATATTTCATTTATATTACTTCATTTATATAACTACTGGTTTTCCTCTTCCTTCATATGTTACTTACAAAGCTGCATTCTTCCATTAGAAATCAATTCAGACATGGTATTAAAAATAAGTGAATAATAACAAATTTTATAAAAATTCCATAAGCTATTTCAAGTTGGATATGCAAATGTTACCATTATTTAAAATCAGTAACTATCAAATGGAAAATTAGAGGTTAGGGGCACAATAAGAAAAGTCAAATGTATAAAACAAGAAGATTTCAATTGCATTCAATTATTTCACCCAATCACTTAGAAGCAAAGATTCTCTATCAAAAATTGCATTGCCTTCCCAACTCCTTGGAGAGCCAGTTTAGTTAACAGCCTACCTATGCTTCAGAGATGACCATGCAGCTTACATGTCAAACTCATTTTAAAGTGTCAATCATGTCCCTTTCAATCTAATTAGTTTGGAAAGTAGTGTCACTGACCTGGAACTATGCAGACCATTTATTATCATATCATTTGATCAACCTAACACTTTACCTCAGTTGAGTTTGAGACACCTGTAGCCAAAATGTAATATCCTTTTTCCCACTCATTACTGGTAACTCTCAATACAATTTCCTATTTACAACTCAATTTCTCTCTCTATGAATAAGCATGGCCAACTTCACAGAAGCATCCTCCGAATTTCCCTTCTTTAAGATTTCATGATAATTAAAATAGAAAGGTAAGGGGAACAAGAAAAATATTTTATATTTTATCTATATGAATGTATATATATACACACACACAAACACAATACCTGAACCAGAAAAAATACATATATATATTTTTAAAAAAAGATTTGAGTTTTTGATGCCCACGAACTGCTGAAAGGAGGAAAGTGGTAGAGGAGAGGAACATGCATATATGCTGGGGGAAATCTGGGACCTTAAACTTGAGGGAAAGCTATTCTTTTTTTGACCTAACACCACCGCCATTTCTATAAAAGAAATCTGTAGGTTATAAACCCAACATCACCAGATGGATTTGTGTCATAATAAAGAAAAGCTTTTTCCAGCTTCATAGTATTTAATTAACAAGGTAATCACTAATTCCTGAGAGGTCAGAGAACGCAGCGTAGTGCCCCTAGGGAAGGAGCTAAAGGCCAGACCACAGTGAGCTTGGAATGAGGCAGGGCTGGGGGAGGGGAGCTGTCCAGGGCAGCACTGGTAGCTGGAAGATACTGGTGCATCAAGCAACAGAGATCACCTAGCCCACTCCCTGGCAAAAGCATGAAAATTACCAAATCTTTGCTTTAGTTTTGCATATTTAAAAACTGATTTGCAAGACAAAAATACAAGTGGGTATCTCCGAACCACAGCATAACATATTGAATCAGGGATGAAAAAAATACATACATTCATATGCCACCAAAACGTTGTATTTGTATTTTTAAAGGTGGTATTAAAAAAAGAAGTATAGCAGTCATATTTAAAGTAATGACTATTCACTCTAGAAGACAATCTAAAAGCAGGATGTCAGCTGCCAACGCTTCCGTTCCCGGCCTGTGCTTTCCTTTGGGGAAGCTGCATTTTACCAAAATTCCTGCTTGGAGGATAAGCAGGATTCTTCATTTATGTTTGCTTGATCAAATAATTCTTCGTGAATATGATTTTACATCTGGTCAAGTAAAATATGCATATATTTCACACTTACCTTCAGGTGAAGAGCCTGTCTTTTGAGAAAAGACAGCATTTACTTTACTCTTCTTACTGATGTCACTGTTTACAGACAAGCTGGATTGAATTTTTCTATGCATTTTTTGAGAAACAGGTGCTGAAAGTCTTCGATTCTCTGCAGATACATGTTTGGCCCCGTGGTGGATTCCATTTCCATTGCTCAGACTTGGGTGGCCGTTCTTTATCTTGCTTATTTCCTCCTCACTTTCCTGTGCTGCAGTTTGAAGCTGAGGCAAGCGCTGAGGTTGGGCTAAGTGAAAAAAACAGGCAAAGTTTATCCAGTTAAAAAAATGAATATTTGAAAATAATCAAAATAGACTCAGTAACAGACTTTCTTGGATTTTACCCATGATCCTAAAAGTGAAGAGGGGAAAAAAACAAAAGGAAACCATGAATAAACATGAACATAGAGAAAGCATAATTACTAAAAGGGAAAATGGGAAGGAGGTCATCGGGGTGACTTTCCACAAGGGATATAAAAAGAGGAGAAAAAAAGGTATTTTTTTCTTAAAAAAATTTAAGTTGCAAATCTGAAAACCGTTAATTCAAAACTCATTCAACAGCTAATGTGGATTGTTTTCTAAGTCCCAGGTCCTTTTTTAGGTGCCATAGACAAGCAGTATGATAGCAATATCCCTGAAAATGATAAACTGCTCAATTACCTTTTGAGATAAGAGGCAAGGAACTATGAGGTCAGGTATCAAAGCTGGATAAGAGAACGAGATAGTTGTTTTTCTTTTTAATTCCACTTTAAATTCTGAAGAAGAAAACCTTTTCCATATTCTTTAATTTGATTTTAAAATAAACCATTTGTGGAAAGATAGGAATAGAAAAGAACTTCCTTAATCTGGCAAAACGCATCTATCAAAATTAAAAGTCAACACTGGAGAAGTGCTCCTGTTTGGTCAGGACCAAGAAAAGAATGCCCACCTTTACCCTCTTATGCAACATTACACTGGCAAAAACAATAAACACCAAAAAGAAAAAAAACAGGGGTGAGTCCTGGAAAGGAAGAAACAAAATTTCTGAGATGGGTACATAATTGAATATTCCAGGGGAAATCTGAGACTATACATTCTGAAAAACTAAGAATTTAGCAAGACTTATACACGATGAACCATATTCAAATCAACCAAATTCTACAAGCCAACAGTAAGCAACTAGCAAATATGCAAGAAAAATTGAACTCTTCATAGCAACAAAAAAAGAAAAACAAGCCAACAAACAAAAAACCCTATAAGTATCTAGGAATTAAGCTAGAAAAAAGGCGGCAGAGATTTTGTGGCAAAAATTACAAATTATTACTGAAAGACATAAAAGAAAACCCTAATAAATTGAGAGAGTATAAATATGTTAATATGTTAATTCTGATAATATGTTAATTCTCCCCAATTTATTTAATGTAATTCCCATAAAATTTCCAAAAGGCTTATTTGTGGAACTTGATGAGCTGATCCCAAAATTTATAAGTAAGAGTACAGAATCACTAAGGAAATTTTAAGGAAGAAAAAGACAAATGTGGGACTTGACTTACCAGATATAAAGTCTTATTTTAAAACTACAGTAACTAAGACAGTATGGTGGTGGCCCAGGCATAGACATAAACCAATGGAACAGCAGAGGAAGTCCCCAAAATGTATATGTATGCACATGCAAATGCATGTATCTCTCATACAAAGAAATTTCAGATGTATTAAATGTCTATATATGAAGAGCTTAAAAGAAAATTATAAAAGAATATTTTATTAGCATAACACTAAAAAGGGCAAACTACTTTGATTCTTTGGACAACAAATCACAAAACAAGCGGGCGACTAGTGATCATCTGCCCAGCAGTTCTGAATACCCTCATAGCTTTTGATAACATCCTCCATCTCTTCCCTACATTCCTCTTGAATTAGAGGACACATAATTGACTTACATTCTACCAAGGAGAAGTATGCAGAAGTGCAGAAGGTTCAGAAGTACCAATGCAAGATGGCAGCCACACCTGGGTCGTGGAGCCTCTCGCACAGACAGCAAAGAAGGCATTTGTTGGTCTTGGCAGTGGGTGCAGTGTCTGGTGTCCACTTCCTAGCAGACCAGTGGGCCTAGGGTGCAGCATTAGTGGGGTTTTCATTAGGGAAGCCCCATTGAATGGATGGGCATGATCCTTGGCTGTGTAACTCTTGGGAGAATCTATTGCTACTAATACATTTATTTTCTATAAATTAGCTAAAATGGATTCTGGTCTTTGCAGCTAAGAGCCCTGATCTCAACCCAAAATGTTATCTGTTTACATTGGTTAAGTAATGAGGTTCTTAAAATAAACATTTACCTTGCTTGTGTAGCTCCTAAGCAGAGTTACCAATCATAGCATTTCATCAAAACAACAGCAACAACAAAAACCGTTCGGTGTGAAATTTTACTATTATATAATTTCCTGAAATTTTAAAATCTGAAGCTGCTGTATTAGTCTTTTCTGTTTATGATTATGAACAGTTAGGAAATGTAAATTAAATCTGAATAGTAAGAGGTCTTTGACTTAGAAAAAGTATTGCATGCAAAACTGTAACAGTTATACATGGCACTGATAAGTCTAAAATGGACTAATTACCTGTCATCTGGGGACTACCTAAGACTTGGTATATATTTTTGACAAACAAGACAGCTTGCATTTGAGTGACTCTTTAGCACATATTGTTTACTTCCATTCTTGTTCACATATTCTATGTCTCTTAAGGAAAAACATCTTAACATACCAGAATATTTTACTCATGAATGTGCATATTCTAAGAAAAAAAGTTTGTTTTTTTTCTGCTTAATGAAAGCATCCTTTCATACCAAGTCTATTAACAATAATACCCAATTTATAAAACTAATATATGAACTCCTCTTAGAGTTATTCAGTTTTTTAGTGATAAGGAGAATAGTTTTCTAAACATTTATTATTTGGGAATAACACAAAGTAACAGCTATAAAATTTATCAAAATGTTCTGTTTTTCTCCTAACTTCTGGTGAAAAGAAAAAAAGAAGGCTACTTCTCTGTTTACTAGCTATATATGCCCTTCTCAAAACTGAAATCAACAATCAAGGCTTGTGCCGGAGATCTATTTCTTATGGGTGTGCAATCATTTGATCCAGAGATTAATTTGCTGCTCCTGTAACTTCTTGTATCAACTAGAATGACATCCTAATGACTGCTATTGAACATAAAGCTAGTTATGCATATGTATTTCACGGGATGCCAAAGAAGACAGTTAAACCTAATTTGGTGTTCTTTTCAGAGCTCCTTCCAATAATCCCACCAAATGAATGGAATGTTTTGGGCCACTTCTTCTCTGCAAAGAATAATTCAAGCAATCTGAGAGCTGGGTTAAGTTGAAATGTTACTGACCAATGCTGGGGAGACATCAATCAAAAAGGCCCTGTCATATTCCATAATCCAAGATCAATTTAAAATTATTATGTAATAAACATTCTCCATAAGTAAAAATAAAGGTGGCAAAAGACATCAGGTCTTGTCACCAAATTCTAAAACCGACAGGTCTGACCTTTTCCTACTATCAAAATTGACTTTTTGCAAATTACTGGGTATGGCCGGAGTGATATTCAAACATATCCTTAATGATTTATCTACATTTCAATCTTCAAAATGATATCTATTTCTGTTGGCAGATAAATGATAGTACATTCATTTTTGTTTCACTGCCACCTAATTATTTTTAGTGTAGTTTGTATTATGGGTCAAGTAACCAAGTATTATCTCTTCACTCCAGTTTCTTAACATTATGATTTTGTCAGATGCATGCAATATATGAGTCAAATCAAAACTGGATAAACCCTAGATATATGAATTATCTTAAAAGACATTTAACTTCATTGATAATTTTTCATAGATGTGAATTAAATCTTACAGTAAAAGTACAACTAAAACCAAATCAGGAATGTGATTTTATTCTTGAATAAAGAACAGAAACATCTGACTGATTAAACCATAACTACTTGGCTTTAAACAGATTTCTTTTCCTTATTGTGTAAAAGTTGTGTATGGCTTAAAAAAAAAGCACACTAATATGGGAATGACACAATGCTTCTTAAAACACAAGTGATGCCTAGGGACCCTCACTCTCCTTTTAATGATCCACTGCTCTCATTCAGCTGTCTTTCTTTTTTCAAATCTTTACATATGTGACAGCTCTCAAAAGTAGACCATAGACCATCTGGCATTTTCAGAGGTGTAACTTGTGCAAATTCAGCTCTATTGGGAGTGCACTGCTATCTTCTGCCTGCGTTATAAAGGGACAATAGAATGTAGAACTTATGAGTTGTTTTGAATTATTCATTTTTTTGCCTGTATATTCAAGAAATTTTACAAACTCTGCATTTTGTACTACATAATCACATGCGTTAAAGGTACAAAGAAACTTTTTGACACCTCTTTTCTACAGAAGGCTGGCATTTTGTTTGATATGTGAACATTCAGCATCTGTTATATCATTCTAAACAGGATGGGTGCTTCTACAAAAGACCCCATTTTAAACTTACTCTATATGAGCAAAAAAATGTATTCTTGATATTCACTAACAAATGCAATACACATCAAAATTTCAAATACCAGTTATATGAACATTCAGCATCTCCAAACCTGGATAGCATTGGTCACCCGCTTACCATATGTGTAAAGAATTTTTTTATTTAAATCATTGTTCACACAATGCACCATGATTGTAATTTTAATATCCATGATGAATAGTTACAAATGTCTTAAGAAATACTGTGCTTTCTAGGTTCAAATGTTTTCAATCAGGAAGGAAACCAATAGAATTAGATCTAGTGATTTTCAATAATAATAAATATGGGAGTAATGAGTCAATAGCATGAACTTCTTTTGATAAATTTTTTTTAAAAAAAACTGGGTGATATTGGAGCTATTAATAACTATACTTGAAACTGCAGCTGCTGGAGTAGCAATATAAAGCAACATTCTGCTATAGTGTATAATCTATTAGAATGTGCAAATCATCTTCAGTCGCTGGTCTCTTTACACAAGTCAGATTTAATAAAATTACAAAAGAATTCTCATGCCATTTAGTCAGTTTAAATGGTTGTTGTACACATACAAAAAAAAAGTCTAAATTAAATGCTTAGGATTTAAAATTGTCAGTAACAAAATGAACAAAATAGAATATGGAGAACAGAATATGGACAGGGGAAATTGACTTGGTGTAAACCGAATTTACTCTTCCTAGGGATAGTTAAAAAGCTTTTATTGGGTACAAAGTACTATGCTACTCCACGGTCACTATGAGACAGACAGACAGACAGACACACACACACACACACACACACACGTAGACTTTATTTATACATATCTATAACAAAATAGTGTTTTAATATATATACATAAAATATGTATCTACATACAATAATAGCTTTAAAAGTTTCTTACTTCAATATGCACTAATATGAAAAAACTATACTACTTTATTGTTATCATGTAAATTTAGGCTAAAATCAACTAAAATAAATGTGCTATTAGACAACCAGGTATCAGCTTGATGCAAGCCTTTCTCAGTGTGCAGACCCTGGGTGGACCCAGCATCCTAACACACACTCTGGAAGCTCCTGGCACTTTCTATTTCTGTGTCCTTAGTTCCCCTCCAAGGGCCTTATGATTTTCCATCTTCATTTTATTTAATGTGTGTACTAACATATTGAGATATATTTTGGAACTGTAATTTTTTTAGAACCTTGATCATTTGAGAATCCCAATTAAATTCTGACTACATGACTGAGGGCTCACAGGATGGAGGGGATTGTCTTATGATGCTATCACAGTGGTTAGCATTTTTAACAGTAATTCCTTTTTAAGTATTGCAAAATAAATCACCAGAAGTCAGGGCTTAGATGTACTTCTTCCCAAAACAACAGAATACAACTTTTAGAAGTTTGGAGAATTGAGCACTTTTCTCCATTTCATAAAGAACATTTAGGAAGTACTTAAACATCTTTAAGTAGAGCCTGGAAGAGGGTGATTGCTAGCTGTTCACCAGATCCATCCTCCCCATTGTCCTGGGCATGGGGCTAACCCATTTCCCAGCCTCCCTTGCAGTTCAGTTCAGCCACGTGTCCATGTTCGCTCTGAAGGACTAAGAAATTATTCTTTCCACTTCTAGGCTGGGGCCTTAAGACTTGGCTGTGTCCTCCCTATACTATTTTTCTTGGGCACTTGGGCAACCCAGCTTTGACCACAGCTGAGGGAAATATCTTAAGGGATGTTGGAGAAACCGAACAGAAGGAATCTGCATGGCAGCAGGGAAGAGAGCCTCTCAGTGACCTGGAATGCTCATCTCATACTGTTACATAAGAAATAAACCTTGAGGTGAGCGCTGTGCTCTGGGCACCACAATCCTGAGGACACGGCCTCTCTGACACCTCTGGCCCAGGGGAATTGGCGGCATCTGCAGTGGGAGCGGCCATAGCCACCTCAGCTCCTCACTCGGGTCCTTCCCATCGCCTACACTGAGAGCCTGTCCCGGCCACGGGGACACCTCTTTTGTCCTCCCTTCCAGGTTCACAGGACCGACATACGGCCGTGGCAACTGAGGGCTGGACTTCAAGCAGCAGCAAGCTGGCTTGCTCTATGCCAACCTGCTTCTCCAGCTGTCTCTCAACAAAACCTGCTCCTACACCTGTAATTTGAAAAAGAGACCTTCAAGATGGCAGAGGAGTAAGATGTGGAGATCACTTTCCTCCCCACAAATACATCACAAATACATCTACATGTGGAACAACTCCTACAGAACACCTACTGAACACTGGCAGAAGACCTCAGACTTCCCAAAAGAGATATATTTTTTCCTTTTTCTCTTTTTGTAGTGTGTATGTGTATGCTTCTTTGTGTGATTTTGTCTGTATAGCTTTGCTTTTACCATTTGTCTTGGGTTCTGTCTGTCTGGTTTTTTTTGTTTGTTTGTTCTCTTTTTTGTATAGTTTTTAGCACTTGTTATCATTGGTGGATTTGTTTTTTGGTTTGGTTGTTTTCTTCTTTCTTTGTTTCTTTTTAATTTATTACTTTTTAATAACTTTATTTTATTTTTCTTTCTTTCTTTTTTTCTCTCTTTTCTTCTGCGCTGTGTGGCTGGCAGGGTCTTGGTGCTCTGGCTGGGTGTCAGGCCTGTGCCTCTGAGGTGGGAGAGCCGAGTTTAGGACACTGGTCCACCAGAGACCTCCTAGCTCCACGTAATATCAAATGGTGAAAGCTCTCCCAGAGATCTCCACCTCAATGCTAAGACCCAGCTACACTCAACGATGAGCAAGCTACAGTGCTGGACATCCTATGCCAAACAACTAGCAAGACAGGAACACAGCCCCACCCATTAGCAGAGAGGCTGCCTAAAATGATAATAAGGTCACAGACACCAAAAACATACCTCCGGAAGTGGTCCTGCCCATGAGAAAGACATGATCCAGCCTCATCCACCAGAACACAGTCACCAGTCCCCTCCATCAGGAAGGTAACAGAACCCACTGAACCAACCTTAGCCACTGCAGGCAGACACCAAAAACAATAGGAACTACGAACCTGTAGCCTTTGAAAAGGAGACCCCAAACAAAGTAAGTTAAGCAAAATGAGAAGACAGAGAAACACACAGCAGATGAAGGAGCAAGGTAAAAACCCACCAGACATAACAAATGAGGAGGAAATAAGCAGTCTACTTGAAACAGAATTCAGAGTAATGATAGTAAAGATGATCCAAAATCTTGGAAATAGAATGGAGAAAATACAAGAAACATTTAACAAGGACCTAGAAGAAAAGAGCAAACAAACGATGAAAAACATAATGAATGAAGTTAAAAATTCTCTACAAGGAATCAATAGCAGAATAACTGAGGCAGAAAAATGGATAAGTGACCCAGAAGATAAAAGAGTGGAAGTAACTATAGCAGAGCAGAATAAAGAAAAGAAAATGAAAAGAATTGAGGAGAGTCTCAGAGACCTCTAGGACAACAGTGAACACACCAACATTCCAATTATAGGGTCTCAAGAAGAAGAAGAGAAAAAGAAAGAGACTGAGAAAATATTTGAAGAGATTATAGTTGAAAACTTCCCTAATATGGGAAAGGAAATAGTAAATCAAGTCCAGGAAGCACAGAGAGTCCCATACAGGATAAATCCAAGGAGAACACGCCAAGACACATATTAATCAAATTATCAAAAGATAAATACAAATAAAACATATTAAAAGCAGCAAGGGAAAAACAACAAATAACATGCAAGGGAATCCCCAGAAGGTTAACAGCTGATCTTTTAGCAGAAACTGCAAGCCAGAAGGGATTAGCAGGACATATTTAAAGTGATGAAAGGGAAAAATCTACAACCAAGATTAGTCTACCCAGCAAGGATCTGATTCAGGTTCAATGGAGAAATTAAAACCTTTACAGACAAGCAAAAGCTAAGAGAATTCAGCACCACAAAACCAGCTTTACAACAAATGCTAAAGGAACTTCTCTAGGCAGGAAACACAAGAGAAGGAAAAGACCTACAATAACAAACCCAAAACAATTAAGAAAATGGTAATAGGAACATACATATCGATAATTACCTTAAATATAAATGGATTGAATGATCCAAACAAAAGACACAGACTGGCTGAATGGATACAAAAACAAGACCCATATGTATGCTGTCTACAAAAGACACATTTCAGACCTAGGGACACATACAGACTGAAAGTGAGTGGATAGAAAAATATATTCCATGCAAATGGAAATCAAAAAAAGCTGGAGTAGGAATTCTCATATCAGAGAAAACAGACTTTAAAATAAAAACTATTACAAGAGATAAAGAAGGACACTACATAATGATCAATGGATCAGTCCAAGAAGAAGATATAACAATTGTAAATATTTATGCACCCAACATAAACATAGGAGCACCTCAATACATAAGGCAAATGCTAACAGCCATAAAAGGAGAAACTGACAGTAACACAATCATAGTAGGGAACTTTAACACCCCACTTTCACCAATGGAAAGATCACCAAATATGAAAATAAATAAGGAAACACAAGCTTTAAATGATACATTAAACAAGATGGACTTAATTGATACTTATAGGACATTCCATCCAAAACCAACAGAATACACTTTCTTATCAAGTGTTCATGGAACATTCTCCAGGATAGATCATATCTTGGATCACAAATCAAGCCTTGGTAAATTTAAGAAAATTGAAATAGTAGAAAGTATCTTTTCCAACCACAATGCTATGAGACTAGATATTAATTACCGGAAAAAGTCTGTAAAAAACTACAAACACATGGAGGCTAAACAATACACTACTAAATAACCAAGAGATCACTGAAGAAATCACAGAGGAAATCAAAAAACACCTAGAAACAAATGACAATGAAAACACAATGACGCAAAACCTATGGGATGCAGCAAAAGCAGTTCTAAGAGGGACGTTTATATCAATACAAGCCTACCTCAAGAAACAAAAAACATCTCAAATAAACAACCTAACCTTACACATAAAGCAATTAGAGAAAGAAGAACAAAAAACCCAAAGTTAGCAGAAGGAAAGAAATAATAAAGATCAGATCAGAAACAAATGAAAAGGAAATAAAGGAAACAATAGCAAAGATCAATAAAACTAAAAGCTGGTTCTTTGAGAAGATAAACAAAATTGATAAACCATTAGCCACACTCATCAAGAAAAAAAGGGAAAACACTAAAATCAACAGAATTAGAAATGAAAAAGGAGAAGTAACAACTGACACTGCAGAAATACAAAGGATCATGAGAGATTACTACAAGCAACTATATGCCAATACAATGCACAATCTGAAAGAAATGAACAAATTCTTAGGAAAGCACAACATTCCAAGACTGAAACAGGAAGAAATAGAAAATATGAACAGACCAATCATAAGCACTGAAATTGAACCTGTGATTAAAGATCTTCCAACAAACGAAAGCCCAGGACCAGATAGATTCACAGGCGAATTCTATAAAATATTTAGAGAAGAGCTAACACCTATCCTTCTCAGACTCTTCCAAAATACAGCAGCAGGAGGAACACTCCCAAACTCATTCCAAGAGGCCACCATCACCCTGATACCAAAACCAGACAAAGATGTCACAAAGAAAGAAAACTACAGGTCAATATCACTGATGAACATAGATGCAAAAATCCTCAACAAAATACTAGCAAACAGATTCCAACAGCACATTAAAAGGATCGTACACCATGAGCAAGTGGGGTTTATCCCAGGAATGCAAGGATTCTTCAATATACGCAAATCAATCAACATGATACAGCATATTACAAACTGAAGGAGAAAAACCATATGATCATCTTGATAGATGCAGAAAAAGCTTTTGACGAAATTCAACACCTATATATGATAAAAACCCTCCAGAAAGTAGGCATGGAGGGAACTTACCTCAACATAATAAAAGCCATATATGACAAACCCACAGCCAACATCGTTCTCAATGGGGAAAAACTGAAACCATTTCCTCTAAGATCAGGAACAAGACAAGGTTGTCCACTCTCAGCACTATTACTCAACATAGTTTTGGAAGTTTTAGCCACAGCAATCAGAGAAGGAAAAGAAATAAAAGGAATCCAAAGCAGAAAAGAAGAAGTAAAGCTGTCACTGTTTGCAGATGACATGATACTATACATAGAGAATCCTAAAGACGCTACCAGAAAACCACTAGAACTAATCAATGAATTTGGTAAAGTAGCAGGATACAAAATTAATGCACAGAAATCTCTAGCATTTCTATACACTAATGATGAAAAATCTGAAAGAGAAATTAAGGAAACACTCCCATTTACCATTGCAAAAAAAGAATAAAATACCTAGGATTAAACCTATCTAAGGAGACAAAAGACCTGTATGCAGATAAGTATAAGACACTGATGAAAGAAATTAAAAAGGATACAAACAGATGGAGAGATATACCATGTTCTTGGATTGGAAGAATCAACATTGTGAAAATGACTCTACTACCCAAAGCATTCTACAGATTCAATGCAATCCCTATCAAACTACCACTGGCATTTTTCACAGAACTAGAACAAAAAATTGCATAATTTGTATGGAAACACAAAAGACCCTGAATAGCCAAAGCAATCTTGAGAAAGAAAAACGGAGCTGGAGGAAACAGGCTCCTGGACTTCACACTATAATACAAAGCTACAGTAATCAATACAGTATGGTACAGGCACAAAAACAGAAATATGACCCAGCAATCCCACTACTGGGCATATACCCTGAGAAAACCATAATTCAAAAAGCGTCATCTACCAAAATTTTCATTGCAGCACTATTTACAATAGCCAGGAGATGGAAGCAACCTAGTGTCCATCATGAGATGAATGGATAAAGAAGATGTGGCACATATATACAACGGAATATTACTCAGCCATAAAATGAAATGAAATTAAGTTATTTGTAGTGAGGTGGATGGACCTAGAGTCTGTCATACAGAGTGAAGTAAGTCAGAAAGAGAAAGACAAATACCGTATGCTAACACATATTTATGAAATCTAAGAAAAAAAAATGTCATGAAGAACCTAGGGGTAAGATGGGAATAAAGACACAGACCTACTAGAGAATGGACTTGAGGATATGGGGAGGGGGAAGGGTAAGCTGTGACAAAGTGAGACAGTGGCATGGACATATATACACTACCAAACGTAAAACAGATAGCTAGTGGGAAGCAGCCGCATAGCACAGGGAGATCAGCTCGGTGCTTTGTGACCACCTAGAGGGGTGGGATAGGGAGGGAGACGCAAGAGGGAAGAGACATGGGAACATATGTATATGTATAACTGATTCAGTTTGTTATAAAGCAGAAACTAACACACCATTGTAAAGCAATTATACTCCAATAAAGATGTTTAAAAAAAAGAAAAAAAAAGAAATATAGTTCAATGGAACAGAATAGAAAGCCCAGAGATAAACCCACACACACATGGTCACCTTATTTTTGATAAAGGAGGCAAGAATATAAAATGGAGAAAAGACAACCTCTTCAGTAAGTGATGTTGGGAAAACTGGACAGCTACTTGTAAAAGGATGAAATTAGAACACTCCCTAACACCATACACAAAAATAAACTCAAAATGGATTAAAGACCTAAATGCAAGGTCAGACACTATAAAACTCTTCGAGGAACACATAGGCAGAACACTCTATGACATACATCACAGCAAGATCCTTTTGTACCCACCTCCTAGAGAAATGGAAATAAAAACAAAAATAAACAAATGGGACCTAATGAAACTTAAAAGCTTTTGCACAGCAAAGGAAAACATAAACAGGACGGAAAGACAACCCTCAGAATGGGAGAAAGTATTTGCAAATGAAGCAACTGACAAAGAATTAATCTCCAAAATTTACAAGCAGCTCATGCAGGTCAATATCAAAAAAACAAACAACCCAATCCAAAAATGGGCAGAAGGCCTAAATAGACATTTCTCCAAAGAAGATATACAGATTGCCAACAAACACATGAAAGAATGCTCAACATCACTAATCACTCAACTACAGTGAGGTATCACCTGACACCAGTCAGAATGGCCATCATCAAAAAATCCACCAACAATAAATGCTGGAGAGAGTGTGGAGAAAAGGGCACCCTCTTGCACTGTTGGTGGGAATGTAAATTGATACAGTCACTATGGAGAACATTATGGAGGTTCCTTAAAAAACTAAAAGTAGAACTACCATACGACCCAGAAATCCCACTACTGGGCATATACCCTGAGAAAACCATAATTCAAAAAGTCATGTACCACAATGTTCATTGTAGCTCTATTTACAATAGCCAGGACATGGAAGCAACCTAAGTGTCCATCGACAGATGAATGGATAAAGAAGATGTGGCACATACATACAATGGAATATTACACCATAAGCAAAATGGAAATTGAGTTATTTGTAGTGAGGCGGATGCACCTAGAGTCTGTCATGCAGAGTGAAGTAAGTCAGAAAGAGAAAAACAAATAATGTATGCTAACACATACATATGGAATATAAAAAAGAACAAAAATGGTTCTGAAGAACCTGGTGCAGGACAGGAATAAAGATACAGACATAGAGAATGGACTTGAGGACACGGGGAGTGGGAAGGGTAAGCTGGGACAAAGTGAGAGAGTGGCATGGACACATATACACTACCAAATGTAAAATAGATAGCTAGTGGGAAGTAGCCACGTAGCACAGGGAGATCAGCTGGTGCTTTGTGACCACCTAGAGGGGTGGGATAGGGAAGGCGGGAGGGAGACGCAAGAGGGAGGGTATATGGAGATATATGTATACATATAGCTGATTCACTTTGTTATAAAGCAGAAACTAACACACCATTGTAAAGCAATTATACTCCGATAAAGATGTTTAAAAAAAAAGAAATAAACTTTGAGTTAGCCATGGAATTAATGCTGGGATTTATTTTAAAACATTCATATCTTCTATCAAAGCCTATGAACAACTATGTATATAGTATATCAACATATAATATAGGTAAATTGCCCCTAGCCCAAATGGCCCAAAAGACACCACACTTCCCTAGCAAGAAAGAAACAAAACAATATATTAGTAGCAGTGGAAAGACCACTGCCAAATCCACAGCCTCTGGTGGATCTTAGAAAGCAGCAGCTCAGGTTTATAACACAGGATCCGACTATCACTGAGGGATAATCATGCATCACGCAGTTCTGTAGGAAAAGTACCCCAGCCTTCAGCTGCCATTCAAGGACAGTGATACAACTCTGTCAAATTTCTTCCTTTACGGTGGCTGGAAGGAAAGCCAGCAGGCTGACCATCCACCACAGTTTGCTCAGGACTGAGGGAGGTGCTGAGAAGTAGAACAGTGGTTTTAAAAACAGGACCGTCCCAGGCAAGCTAGGACCTGTCGGTCTCCTTTATATCAGGAGCAATTGGTACACAAGTGTCTTCTTCAACAAGATACTGCCAACAACAGATGGTGGGATGCATGCAGTCTTTGACAAACAAGACCCGCTAGGGTTTGAATTCTGGAGTCAGTATTTCCTGGTTCTGTGAGCTTGAGAAAGGTATTGCATCTCCCTGGGCAGTAGGATCTTCACTGGCAAAATGATACATCTTCATGGGCCTGGGGAGGTTTATCTTCCCAGTTCTACCCCAATGATTTCTCCCTCTTCACTTTCCCCTACTTAATCCACTCCCCCATCATTTCATTCTGATTTATTACTTGCCTTTTATTTTTTATTCTCTGTTGCCAGGTGCTCTTTTTCCCCCCTATAAATCAACCCCAAACCTTCTTGTAAATAAACAGGCTTCAAATAAATATACAAACAGAAGAATAAATGCAACAATAAAGATCATTAAAGAAAGTGAGCTACACTTTCTTTTAATATTTGCATGTATTACTGAAAAGTCCCCAGACAGTACATCGATGAATAACACAAATTTTATTATATCCCCTCCAAGTGGAGCTTTTCTCTCATGCTTCTTTTTATCCTCAAATGGATGACAAATTTGGCCTTACTTTACACCAGCTATTGAATATCAGTTTCTAGTTAACTTATCTGGATAATAGGAGCTCACCACCCATATACTCGAAAATAGAATATTTTCAGTTTAAGTTAGCAGCTTTCATTATGGATTGCTGTCTACAAGAAGCCCAGAGATAAACCCATGCACATATGATCACCTTATCTTTGATAAAGAAGGCAAGAATATACAGTGGAGAAAAGACAGCTTCTTCAATAAGTGGAGCTGGGAAAACTGGACAGGTACATGTAAAAGTATGAGATTAGATCTCTCCCTAACACCATACACAAAAATAAACTCAAAATGGATTAAAGACCTAAATGTAAGGTCAGACACTATAAAACTCTTAGAGGAAAACATAGGCAGAACACTCTATGACATACATCACAGCAAGATCCTTTTGTACCCACCTCCTAGAGAAATGGAAATAAAAACAAAAATAAACAAATGGGATCTAATGAAACTTCAAAGCTTTTACACAGCAAAGGAAACCATAAACAAGACCAAAAGACAACCCTCAGAATGGCAGAAAGTATTTGCAAATGAAGCAACTGACAAAGGATTAATCTCCAAAATTTACAAGCAGCTCATGCAGCTCAATAACAAAAAAACAAACAACCCAATCCAAAAATGGGCAGAAGACCTAAATAGACATTTCTCCAAAGAAGATATACAGACTGCCAACAAACATATGAAAGAATGCTCAACATCATTAATCATTAGAGAAATGCAAATCAAAACTACAATGAGACATCATCTCACACCAGTCAGAATGGCCATCATCAAAAAATCTAGAAACAATAAATGCTGGAGAGGGTGTGGAGAAAAGGGAACACTCTTGCACTGCTGGTGGGAATGTGAATTGGTACAGCCACTATGGAGAACAGTATGGAGGTTCCTTAAAAAATCTACAAATAGAACTACCATATGACTCAGCAATCCCACTACTGGGCATATACCCTGAGAAAACCATAATTCAAAAAGAGTCGCGTACCACAATGTTCATTGCAGCTCTATTTACAATAGCCAGGACATGGAAGCAACCTAAGTGTCCATCATCAGGTGAATGGATAAGGAAGATGTGGCACATATATACAATGGAATATTACTCAGCCTTAAAAAGAAACGAAATTGAGCTATTTGTAATGAGGTGGATGGACCTAGAGTCTGTCATACAGAGTGAAGTAAGTCGGAAAGAGAAAGACAAATACCGTATGCTAACACATATATATGGAATTTAAGAAAAAAAAATGTCATGAAGAACCTAGGGGTGGGGCTTCCCTGGTGGCGCAGTGGTTGATAGTCCGCCTGCCGATGCAGGGGACACGGGTTCGTGCCCCAGTCTGGGAGGATCCCACATGGCGCAGAGCAGCTGGGCCCGTGAGCCATGGCCACTGAGCCTGCACGTCCGGAGCCTGTGCTCCACAACGGGAGAGGCCACGGCAGTGAGAGGCCCACGTACCGCAAAAAAAAAAAACCAAAAAAACCTAGGGGTAAGACCGGAATAAAGACACAGACCTACTAGAGAATGGACTTGAGGACACGGGGAGGGGGAAGGGTAAGGGACAAAGTGAGACAGTGCCATGGACATATATACACTACGAAACGTAAAATAGATAGCTAGTGGGAAGCAGCCGCATAGCACAGGGCAATCAGCTCAGTACTTTGTGACCACCTAGATGGGTGGGATAGGGA
The DNA here is from genome assembly GCF_964341445.2 of Mesoplodon mirus. Taxonomy (NCBI): domain Eukaryota; kingdom Metazoa; phylum Chordata; class Mammalia; order Artiodactyla; family Ziphiidae; genus Mesoplodon; species Mesoplodon mirus. The sequence goes on along the minus strand of NC_138985.1, from coordinate 80,900,194 downwards.
GGGTGGGAGGGAGACCAAGAGGGAAGAGATATGGGAACATATGTATATGTATAACTGATTCACTTTGTTATAAAGCAGAAACTAACATACCATTGTAAAGCAATTATACTCCAATAAAGATGCAAAAAATTAAAATTAAAATTAAAAAATAAAATCATTCTAAAAAAAAAAAAAAGAGCATATCATCCTCCCATCTAATCCCGTAGTGAAGATGAGACCTCTGGTTGCTGTGGTCTCCTTTGTTCACTGACTCAATAGGTATTTCTCTCATTTGATTCAACTGATAAAGTGACCTCTGCACAATTACTTATAATTGTATAATAAATATCTAAATAAATGTATATGTGCTTATATTTTGCAGAAAATCAATAGCTTATATGGTGTTTTTTGTATGCCTGAAAATATATTAATAAAAATAGCACAAAGACGCAATCTTCCAAAAACCTATTTTACATACTGAAATATTTTTTAATGTGGTAACTTTAAAAGGAATGTAATGCCTTCATGTTCTTTTGAAGAATGACTCCTGAGTTTTCTAATAGGTAATAATGGGCATATTCAGGACAAATATATATATATATATCACATATACTTTTTTTAGGTATAAAAAGGCATTTCCTTTGTTGTTATTGTTGTTTTTAAGATCAATAGTGGGCAAGCAGAAGTTTGAAAATTCCTACTGTTACTGTGTTATGTTTCAACAAATAGAAGTTTTCCTCAGAATTCTCAAAACAATAGCAAGTCAGGAAGTATTAAGAAGCTACACCTTACTTCAATTTTCAGACCGTTAGTTAAACATTTCTGTGACCTTGCTAGTGTTTCACCATGAGATTTATAGAAAAAGATTTTTTAAACTATTATTATTTGTTTTTAGAAGTAATCACTTTAAAAGCACCTGATCATCTATCACAATGGGATAGAACATATTCAGGTATTACCTTTTAAAATAACACATCAGAAATGCTTAACCAAGTTACCATTTACAAACATTAAGTGCCATAAACTATAGTAAAATTAGGGTAGTTGGCAACTAAAAAAGCAAATACTGAAAATCCCAAATACTTGAAACTTCAGAATTCACCCAGAGTCTTTACACGCTGATTACAGCTTTCAAGGACCACAAAGCATGTAAGAAGACATCCCGTTAAGAAGCATGCAGCACTCTTAGGTTTTAACTTAATATACACATTGACACACTTGGATAGGTGCAGACTGCTTTCTGACGTAGGTCCTCAACCCAGCCTGCCTTTGGGTGCCTTCAGTCCTTCTCTATATGATAAGGCTCTCTGGTAAGGCAAGGTACAAGTCAAAAACCTTGAAATGAAGGACTGTGATATAATATAAAAACCTGCATCAGGAGTAGGTTATTAAAATGGGAAACTAAGTAAAGACAAGTTTGGGAAAAATAAGGATCACTCCATCCTAGCTGGAAAATAAGCTGTCAGTATGAAACAGTAGCAAAGTAGCTAGTTAAAATAAGCAGTCATCAGTCCTTGGGACACACAGGAAGGCTGGAGCATTAGGGGACTTTGCAGAAATCTACCCGTATATTGGTATACTGGATTTCTCATGGCTTTCAGTAGCTGCTACAATAAAACAACAAACTCCATTCTAACTGGCCAACATAAAAGCTGACTAGAAAATGCGGACAGTTTTATTAAAGAAAGCTTTTTTTTACCTTCAAGCAACAGCCAAAGACAGCATCACACAAATAAATTTGCTACTCTGCAAACCGAAAAAGGCACTGCCCTCTCTCTGTAGAGACAAATTTCAAAAAGCCTTCCTTGCCTGAACGCAAACCTTGGTGAGTAGAGCAAGAGCTAGATTTTGGCCCCCACTTGCCTTTGTGCAACTCACAGATATAAACCCATAAGAAATAGCCCTGGTAGCCAGTAATGTTGGACCACTAAAGTTCAGATATGTTACCTGAATTTCAGCAGCTAAATTATTTATTACAGTCTGAATGCAGTGTGCTGACTGGGTAAATGTGAAGTGTTGGAAAATGGAATAAGGGGATATTAAGGAGGTGCAAGATCTGCGGAAGCCTGAAACTCCAGGCTCTCTCAAGTGCCTTTCCTACTCACTAAGTAGTTCATGTAACTCATTCACAAGGGGTACAGCCTGTGGAAGGAGCCTGGAGAAGCATACAGCCTGGGTCAAGCTTCACCACCCACATAAGTAGAGCTAGTGACAGGAAGCCATTAGATCAAGACTAAAGGAGACAGAGGGATCCCTGAACTCTGAAACAAAAGTGGCAAGGCAAGGGACCAGAGTCAAAGATCATTATTTGACACACAACTTTTGAGCCAGTTACCAGAAAATGAAGTATGCCACCACTACCTCCAAAAAAAGGATATTGATAAGCACCTAACAAAGATGTTAAAGAATTTATATTGCTAGAAAAAAAAAAAAAACCCTAGCCTAGCAAATAAAGACCTGTGACTTGTTCCACCCTAAGGCAATCCCTGAATCTAAGTTCTTATTACCAAAAAGAAAAAAACTGCTAAGGGCCCCTGCAAGGGAATTCTCCTCAAAACCCTTCTCAGAGATGGCCATGAAGGTAACCCAAAAAGGGAAAACATCTTAGCAGATAATCCTCGGGTAATCCTCGGTAATCCATCCACTGGCCACAAAACCCAAGGTTAGGGAAGAAACTGAATAGAGATGCTTAGATGATAGTCCCTGACCACAGCATCTTCTGGACTATCCTGAATCAGGGGAATATGGATACTCCTTAGACCAGTACTGTAACTGAGTTTACACGGCAGCTATCCTGTACTTCCTTCACCCTTATACAATCAGATCCGTTTTAAGCCATAATTTCCAAGATGATGAGTCACTACATCCAAATTTGATTGAGATCAGATTTCTGGGTCATTCCAGCGGAATAAAGATCACCCAGAGATCTGTGGAATAGCCATATGACACTAGCTCTAGATACATCATCGGGATGTAACTTTGATTTGCCTCTCATTAGGCAGAGGCAGAGTACATAATGTTTGTTCAAAAGATAACTGGATCTCATTACATAGGAGTATTTTGAAATGATATGTAGGGAAAAAAATATATCTGTGTAGACACACACAGAAATGTGTGCCAGTCAAACAGACCATAGTAGACACTTATTCTTGGTCCACCCAATGCCCCCTTTCTTCTGGTGGCTGTATAGGTATTAATGAGAGTGGGACCTCCATTTGCTGACAAGAACCCTAATATTTTCTGTTACATAGGTTTTGTACACAGAGCTTGACAACTCTAGGCATTTGCTGACTTGCCTTTGATTATACAGCAAGTGCCTTAAGGGCAAGATTCCGTCTTCTCAGAGTTCCATCAACCTTATCAGGCACATACCTGCTGACAAAAAGCCTTGTACAATGTTCAGCACCCAGTGGACACCCAGTGAAAATTAACTGATGATGATAAATTATACTAGCTTTTAAGCTGTCACTTGATGCCAGTATATAACAACCTTCCTGAATAAATCAAGCAACAGTTTGGTATTCAATACCATTACAAACTTCATCCTTCACCTTCATGAGTCTAGGGAATTGCTGTAAAAGCATAATATAAGGATGGTGAAGCTACAGCAAGGATTCAAGAAACTCTGTTATAACAAGGGAATTAAAGATTCAGTTAGAGATATCAAACTGTGTGTAGGGAAATGCATCAAAAATACTAGTTAAGTGACCTTTTTGAAAACAGCCTAAGAAAAGTCAGTACCAAATTATAGAGCTAAAAGTTTTTCCCCCTCCCTGTAATAAAAGTAAATCCAACTTAATGTACAAGGAAAACTGGTATCTCCTTGAGATTACAGGAGTGGCAATGCAAATGAAGTTCCAGTTAGGAGATCTGAAATTAGGGAGAGGAAACTATGAATTGCTAACTGAACGTTTAAAAAGTCCATTTATTTCCAATAGCTTATACAAGTGAATCAGAAAAAAAAGTAAATTCTGTCACTATGAATTCCTCAGAGCTCCCCCCCCCCCCCCCCCCCCCCCCCCCCCCCCCCGGTACGTGGGCCTCTCCCGCTGCGGAGCACAGGCTCCGGACGCGCAGGCTCAGCGGCCATGTCTCACGGGCCCAGCCGCTCCGCGGCACGCGGTATCCTCCCGGATCGGGGCACGAACCCGCGTCCCCTGCATCGGCAGGTGGACTCCCAACCACTGCGCCACCAGGGAAGCCCCCGGGAAGCCCCCGGGAAGCTCCCGGGAAGCTCCCTCAGAGCTTTAATAGAGCACATAACCATCAAAGTTCATTGGTGAGTATTTGTTATTAGTATGGCTTTTCACTCTTCAACAAATTCTTTTAACATATGGCCCAAGACAAGGAAACCTTTGTACTTAACTTTTAATAGCAGTTCTCATTATAGATGATGCTGTCTCTGACATAATTTGAAAATGGGTCTCCAAGCAAAGTTTTCAGAATTGACACTAAGACTGGGATGGTCCTAACTGTCATGTCCAACCCTAACAGGAGATGCTGTGAGTTTCCTCCATAAGGAAGTAATAAATAAGCTGCTTATCCCAGAAACTAACTAACAACAATATTCAGAATAATGGTGCAATACAGTTTTCTAAACCTGTAGAGGTAGATTCACATATATGAATTTAAAATTCTTTCTTATATGTGAACATATTATAAACTTAAACATATTGGAAAGGTTTCAATATGCAAGTGAATAAGTGAAAATAACAGTATTTTCTCATTATCTTGTCTCCTCCTGAGATAAAAGCTCTCCCCCCACCTCCTTACAGGGCTGCTTTAAATTTTTGGAGACTGATTGGAGGAATGTGAATTTTAGATTCTTGTCCTCACCACTGTATCAAGACAATTTTAGCCTCTGTGAGAATAAAATGTTTCCCAAACATAAGCACCAGGAAATGACTAAACACAGAGGAACAGACTCATTAACTGCATTTAAAGATGAATATGATTGAGACCATTTATACAAACATTTCTTCCTCTAATTTTGCCATTACAACATACAAAATCCATCAAGGTACCTTTGGCTGCATACTATTGATAAATTAAATAGGTTATTATAAAATATTTGTTGAGTATATACTCTAGTCCCAGTCTTTGTTCTAGGCATAAGGGATTTACAGTGAACAAAATGTACAAAGACCTTGCCCTCACAGAGCTTACGGATACACATTATCTTGCATACAAAGAAATCCAAACACGGTAGCTCTAGTATTATTAATTTCACAGGTTCTATCGATATATTTTCACCGCCATCCTTGGCATGTCAGCTTTCCCATCTGACTGTTCCCTTCATAGTTACAAGACTCCCTGACACCGGTCCAGGCACCATATCCAGAGATGATGACAGTCCTTGAAAAAAAAAGGGAGCTCTTTCCAACTGTCCCTTTTAAGAATATAAAAATACCATTCCCAGAAACCCTCCAGGAGACATCCCTCAAGTTTCATTTGTTAGCACTGCATCACGTGCTGACCCCAAATCTCCTTCCTCTCTACCCCTAGAGCAAAATTTGTTTAAAGGTCTGCCCTCTCGACCAGACTGCAGGCTCCTCTGTAGCAAGAAACATGTCATTCATGCACTTTTATAGTCATTCAATGAGCATTTATTAAGTGCTGAAGTGCCCATCTCTTCAGAATATCTGCTCCAGCACTTTGAACAGTGGTCACTTAGAAAAAATGAAGGAATGACACGAGGAAAAAATAATGCTCATTTTACAGCTCCCAATTTCAGCCATTTAAATAAAATCTTAATAAGTACATACTGTATACCTAGAAAAGTAAACAAGGGAAACATAAGCACAATTGCCTTCTCCCATACCTCCCTGATATAATGACTTCTTCTTCTTAATCCAGATGATTTTTAGAACCCGTAGCAATTACCTTCATCCTCCAAAGCTCCACAACTATTCCACACATTTAAACGGCCAATTATTATTTGTAATTCAAAAGAATTGGAAAAATGAGAATGTCAAGTTTATTCATCACCACTGACCTCATATTAATTTAATCAAAAGAATGATGCTCTGTTTTCCAATAGTAGACAAAAACACACAAATAATAACTGGAGCCAGTAGAAAAAAACTAAGATTGTTATCTTAGCACTTGAAGATAAAAGAGTGGGTGGAAGTACTCATTATCTATGAAATTATGTTTTCTTTATGTGTTATGCATGCTTTTGCCAAATATTTATTGAACATCTACTATGTATCAGACAGAGTGCTGAGACTAAATAGAGGTGAAAAAAAGACTTTAAACATTAAATAAAAATAAATAGAATATGCAATTTAAAATGATGGTAAGTACTATAAAGGAAAAGTACTGCTACCAGAGAGAATAACAAGGGAAACTATTTTGGTCTGGAGAGCTAGGAATGGCATTTCTACAGAGATCTGGAGGGGGAGGGGCCTTGCAAAGAGGAGTAACAGAGTTTCAGGCCAGGTTAACAACTCAGAACAAGCCCTGAAGCAGAAGAGGGCTCAGCACATTTGCTAAACTGATGGGAAGCCAGTTTGGCTGGAGAATATTCCACAGCCCTTTGGACCACATATTTATTGCCTAATTCAACTTATAAACAAATATAGTAGAAAAATCATAGACTGTGCTTCCATAAACAATTCCTGACAATATTTTTCCAGATATTACGCTTCTTTACTATATAAGCCGTTATCATAATAAATTATTCACTTATAAGACCACTCTCGGTATAACTGACCAGAAATTGGCTTAAATACTTACTGTGAATTAAGACACTCTCAATAAAAGGGTTCTTAGGAAGTTACATAAAGGGGCCATGTAAAATACTATCACAATTTGGAATATTAGGAAACATTTATAGAAACCTTATCCTTTAATTACCTTCCAAGAAAGAAACACATACATCCATTTCCCTGAAACGCACAAATCTGTTTATATTGAAATTGGGTGAAAATTGTTCTGAGGCTAAAGAGAATAGCATGAATTATTTGATGTTCTTCAATAGTAAAATGAATGGTTGTGAGGGTATCTTGCTACTATTCTTATGAATCTGCTCAGATTTTAGAAATAACACTATCACTGATTCATACTAATCTTCATATTTTATTCCAATTTCCTAAATCAGATTCCATTACTCAATTAAAACACAATTCTCGAGCAGTAAGTCTCAACCTTTTTCCAACTCCACAGGGTTTATTTGAGCAACACACATGCTTTAGTAACATCTTGGTGAGGTTCCAAAAAACATACTCTCCCTCCAGGGATTCCCCTTGTCTCTTGCCTCGTGCGCTCTACTGGAGAAAGAATCAGAATTCTAATAACCAGAACCACAGGTGGGTAGAATGCTGACCAAAGCCATTTTTATCATGAAGACAAACTCTTAAGGGAGAACAAAACGGGCAACTGGACAGTGAATTGAATAAATGTATCTACCTGGGGACATTAAACTTCCTATTAATTTCTAGTAATTATTTTCTATTAATATGGCCTTTCAAATCCCACACTGTTGTTTACAAATTGCAAGGGGTAACTAGATATTCTCATTGATAATCAAAGACCATTTTCAAAAATTATAGCCCTGCTCCTGCCACTAACTACCTGATTATCTTTGGACAAACTGTTTATTTCTTTCTGCTTACTGAAAAAATAGAGGTTGAATGCACTGATCTCTAAGGCACCTTCCTTAATTTTAATATTACAAGAGTATAGATCCATGATTCACTGTCAACATGTAGAAAAACAATGTATATATGACATGATATCTAGAAAACAATCCGAAAAGAATCAGTTTAAGTACCCACCTCACTAGGACCTGGTCATTTAAAATCTAAGCCACCTGGATAATATCTATTAACACAGTTACTAAAATTTTCTTCTTTTCCTAGAGAAAGAAGTATGAGGCAGGGAGAAGGTATGACACCTTAAATAGAGGTAGCTTCATTGGGAGCAAGACTAACCTGAAGGAGTGGGAGTAGGGATTGAGCCCTTTTCTGTCCGCCTACAGCCAACAATGACTAATTTAACTAGGTTCATAGCCCCTCTGCTCTCAGCCAGTTGTTGGGAGCTCAGGAATGCTACTAGGGACCATGGCAGCCAACAGGAGGGAAGATGAAATCTCTTCCATTTTTTTTTTTTCCAAAATTGGAAAACTAATGAGCAAGAAAAATACAAAAGTAAGTACTTTTCTCTGGTTTGTGATATTTGGTTCATGACCATCAATGATTAAGGGGAAAGGAGATTGGGACTGCGTCTGTGTCTCATCATGCAGGGAGTTAACTGGCACCAAGCACCCTGTGGTCAGTAAGTCACTTGCTCCCATGCTCTGCTATTCCAGGTGTCCAAGGTCTGGAGCCTCCCTGGTTTAAATTCTCTAGAGCACCACTCTTTTGTGTCTTGTGAGGGTGGGAGTGGGAGTGGGAGTAGCACAGCTGCTCAGATTCAGTGGGTGGAAGGGATCTGATGGTCTAAGCCTTGTATATGCAAACTTTCCACCTGCCCTCTTCTTCTCAGTCCAAATTTCACCCCAGATTCCAAGATCCCAGGTGTCTCCAAATCTTGAACTTTTAGGGGGTATTAAGTACCATATTGCATTATACTGACACCCCAGTTCTGGCTTTCAGTGCTACAAACTCAGTTATTATTTTTCCATCTACTTTCCATCATTCAGAAAGTTCTTAACATTTCTGATCCACTGTTGTGTCCTTGTCTGTTCTCTCTCTCTCTATTTAAATTTGTCTTTTTTAATAGTATTAATTTACTATCATTTAAGGGAGATTTCCAAAGAGAAAGGAATATATATGTTCAATCTGCCATGTTGAACAAAACATGTTTGTTTTTTTTTTAAACAAACTGAGAAAACAAGAAAATTTGGCAAAATGTTGACACTTGTTAAATCTGAGCATGGTTAGTATATTGGTATTTGCATATTCTTTTTTTTCCCCATTTTTAAAGTAGTTAATTTAGTGTTAAGAAAAGTCAGAATTCCATTTATTAAGCACATAAATCCACACAGAAGTAAATTCCTATTGATTAGTAACTTAGGTAGAAGCATCATTTTATACTGAAAACACTAATACAGTGGTATATTACCAGAAATCAAGGACAAAAAGAGTATTCATTTTGTAGAAGAATATTCTGTTGTATATTTTTATCTGACTGAGAGACTTCATTTATTTTAAAATTAATTTTCAGCTTTAAATATAAGAGGGGCCTATTCAGTGCACATTTTCTGATGATCTGTTTCGGGTGGTTATTTTTAAGATCATATGAAAGAGGCCATGATATGTGTACTTGACTCTTCCCCCAACTCTGGATAACCAGTGAGAGCATTCAGAGAATCACACCCCATTTGCTTCCCTGGTTCTCTGCTTAGTATCTCTGGATCAGCCTAAAAATGCAATTATGGAAGAGATTCCATTCTTTTCAAGGCATAACTCAAAGTGGTCCTGCACTTCAACCTTTAACCCAGGTACTAGTTTTTCTCATCATTATATATAACTAATATCCATCTATAAACTTAGATTTAAAATATTTCCATTTAGATTTCCATGTTTGACCCTTAACCAACCTCATGAGGTAGTGAGGGAAGGTACTCCTCCCATCTATATTCTAAAGATGCAGAAGTTGAAGCTGGATGACAAGTGACTTACCCAATGCCCCACAGCTAATGGGTTTTAGGCAGGATTAGAATCCAAATCATAGGACTCCATGCCTTACCTTCTCTACATACACACAGCCTTTCTCTAAGCACCAGTGTTACATGCTGCTGCTTTACTATGTCTGACCAGAAGGCTCACTCCTGTCAAAATGGAGCTGGGAGACAAGTCAGTCAAGCTTTTGGCCATTATTCCGTTTTCCTCCAAATGCTTTGTCTATTTAGAATTTGGGAGTCAAGTTAATTGGCTTGCCACATGTATACCTTCCCCTACTTTAAAAAAGCACTATGCTATGTCTATATCCATCATCAGTGACACCTCCAGTTCTTCCAGAGTCTTCATACATAATCATTAACAGTATGTGAGATTTCAGCAGTTAGTTTGCAAGGCATACTAGAGTGGATTGCATCAAGCCCAACTGACTGGAAACTCTCTAAGTTGAGGCAGCCCTTATGAAGACTTATAAAAATTAAGTTATCTGAATAATGAAACTTCTTTATGACATTTTCCAAAGGACTAAGTTTTAATACTGTGTGCCAAAAAAAAAAAAAAATCATAAGGATACAATGAGGGTCAAGATGTACATAGTAATAAGCCTCTTTTCCAAATAGACCATCAACAAATATTTTCATATTTGTATTAATATGCAAAGAAGTGAAAACAACACTGCACCTGCAATTAAAAGGGAAAAAAAGAAAACCACCCTGAAATGATGTAACATCATCCACAGCCTCCAAGAAATGCTATTCTAGGACTATAAACTACCTGTTTTTCAACTCATAATTTAGTGTTTCATACACTAAAATGGACACTAAAATCTGTCATTATTACTGACCAAGCTATAATCGCAGCTATTCAGCCTCCTAGAATGGTAGATCCTGACTCTGTAAGCTGAGTTATCCTATTTTGTTTTTTAGATCCAAGAAGTAGTGGTTGGGCTTTTGTTTGTTTGTTTTTAGTAAAAAAAAAAAAAAAAAAAAAAAGAAAGAAAGAAAGAAAAAAAAAGAAAGAAAATGAATACTCCCACACATTTGTGCTTCTGGCACATTAAGCACGCACTCTGTGAACGGTTTCGTTTAAATATTTTTACTTTAACACTGTAGATGTCATCAGAAAAACAAACCAAATGGAAGAGTTCTTCCCAGTGAGTGTTGTAACAAACCCCTCATTTTCTGTAGGCTTAATGGGGACAAGGAGCTGATCATGAATCCAGTGTCTATCAAACTAAGCAAACCTGAAAAAGGCGATGAGGAGCAGAGTGGTGAATCCTTGGCTAAGTAATGGGCTCCATTTCTCAGGAAGACTTTTTTTTTTTTTTTTTTTTTTGTGGTGGTACGCAGGCCTCTCACTGTTGTGGCCCCTCCCGCTGCGGAGCACAGGCTCCGGACGCACAGGCTCAGCGGCCATGGCCATGGTCCACGGGCCCAGCCACTCCGCGGCATGTGGGATCCTCCCGGACCGGGGCACGAACCCGTGTCCCCTGCATCGGCAGGCGGACTCTCAACCACTGCGCCACCAGGGAAGCCCCATCTCAGGAAGACTCTTGAAAATGTTTCAAATAAGGATGATACACCTGTGCTAATTTCCCAGAGTGCAAATTTCAAAGAGTTGTTCAAAAAATGAGAAGGTACAGTATTTTGTTTATGTGTCTCAAAAAATTAAGAGTTGATGGAAAATTGCTTGCATAGGGTCTTATACTACACATACTATATATATATCATAGCCTGATTAATTTCCATGATAAAACTGAAACCTTTGAAAGAAGTCCCTCAAGGTTAGAATGATTAGATTTTCTACTGTGCAAGTTTGGAATATTTATTCCTGGTAGCAAAATAGTTCCTTCCATAGAGGTAGTTTCTTCATTTTTACTTAATAAAGTCAATTTATTCCAAACTCTATTCCTCCTTTCCTCCCTCAGAATATATTTATTGCACAAATCTAAGTCTTCTTACTCTGTAAGTGCTGATTTTTCTGGAGTAGGTCCATTATTCAGTGTTTTGTAAAGGAGTAACTCATAATAACTATATAACCAAGCCCTTTTGAATATTTACATATTGTGATACTGATTACTCTTATACAAGCGATTAGTATTTGGTTTATTGGCTACAAACAATGGTGCCAGAAGTTGTATAGAATTAATGTTTTCCAAGCAGGCCTATAAATATTTGCTATTATTCTTCTTTTCGGTATCCAGTTCTAAGTAGCAAACTATGAACTTCTATATACTAAGAATGGTTTCAAACCGCCCCTAATAAATCTTCTCAGTCTTAGGCTATATTTCCATACCATTGAAAGAAATAGCTGGTATTGCACAAAGTTTTAAAATACACTGTTCTCCAAAGTATATGCTTCATCAGCAATTTATTTTAACATCCACATCTCCCTCTCAAAGGGAATTGAAACTAATTATGTTTTGTCCCAAATGCCTAGATACCACTGATACCATATGAATTCATATATTATTCAAAAAGCTGATTTTTTTTTTTTTACTTATTAATATGACGCTTAGGTAAACTGTATCTCTATTATAAGAGACTTTGCTTTACCCTAAGAACAAACTCTAGCTTTAATAGTTAGGGAGATATTCTTTCCAATATATCTATAAGACACTTAGATATAGTGTTTGGAAGGCTGCCTATTCCAGAAATTTTTAACTGAAAGAGACAGCTTACTCTAGTTCAGAACATAGTGTCTAAAGCAGATGAAAGAAGCAAGCATTTGTAATTCTTCAGAGAAAAAACAGGCAAAAGCATTTTCATACTTGAAACGTTTGACTTACGTAACAAACTTCAATTTTGACTTCATAAATGTCAAGATCCTAAGATACACCATAATTCCTTATAGTCACATCAAATTTTAGATTTTCAAGTCTTTTCATTGAACAAGGCTAGGGGTACAAATTATAATCGTTCTTTACCAATGTAATAAAACTTAAAGCGCTACATAGCAAAATTAAAAGAAACATACATTCTGAACAATGTAAACATCTCTTGAGAAAACAACTTCCCCGAAGGGCTAAGATAGGTAGCCAGCACCTGGGCTCTCCCCAGTAGGCAGCCATATCCATCAGTTCCTCTGGGTCTTACCATCACAACTATTAAGGAACCACTTAAAAAAAAAAAAAGTCTTTAAATGTTCAAATAAAAAACTAGTTTTCAGCTTATCATACAAGCTTATTTGTTGTAGGGCAACATATTTGATTAAAAACTTTACGAGTTCTAAGCCTGAGCTGCAACTCAGAAATAACTGGGGAGCTTTTAATAATTAAGATTGCCTAGACCCTACTCCTAAATGATTCTGAGGTCATTGGTCTGGGGTGGGGCCTGTTTTTAAGCTAATGTGAAGAGTTGAGAACAATTGCTTTGCACAAAGGCGTATGACTATAGAATCAAACTCCTGCCCATCCCCATCCCCCAGATCTTCAGCTTCCATTATTAAGATCTCTTTTTGTTGCAGAAGGAAAATGCCTATCTTCATACCACAGAAAGAATGGCAGATGCCAAGATTCTTTGCCCATCTCCTGAAATGAGAACAAGTTCTCATGGAAGCAATGAGTAAATAGTTCTGAAAAGTAAAGAAGACTTTTTTTTCTAAGATATCAAGTATATATTAAGCCCAGGAATTGTCTTGAATTTATCACAACAAAGATGACATTCCAAAGGAGTATGATTGTAATTTTCCCAACTTTTTTTCTGACCTAAGACAAAGGCAGGATGCAGTCATATCATTCACAGTGGTAGAATAGCAATAAATCCCAACTAGGAAATGGATTAGAACTTTCAGCTTGGAATATGCTTATAATTTGGGAAAACTGTCATCTCTGCCTGTGATTTTAATGCATTCTCTAGGGGACCACAAACAGCACAAAGTCCTTACCCTTTCCTCTGCTCCACCCCCCACGTGGGAATCACGGCTAGGTAATTGGGATATTAGCTGTGCAGCCCTAGGCACACTGCTTGACTTTTCTGAGCTCAATCTCATCTGTGGATAATAATATTTATCTCACCTGCCTGATAAAGTTGCTGATAGGCCAAGTTAGATCATCAATATGAAAATTTTCATTAACTATAAAAAGCTCTAAGTAATAACATTGTTAATATAACTAATAAAAAGCATCCTTTGGGGCCTCCCTGGTGGCGCAGTGGTTGAGAGTCCGCCTGCCGATGCAGGGGATACGGGTTCGTGCCCCGGTCCGGGAGGATCCCATATGCCGCGGAGCGGCTGGGCCCGTGAGCCATGGCCGCTGGGCCTGCGCATCCGGAGCCTGTGCTCCGCAACGGGAGAGGCCACAACAGTGAGAGGCCCGCGTACTGCCAAAAAAAAAAAAAAAAAAAAAAAAGCATCCTTTGATATGCATGAACTGTAGACAGAAAATTAGTTCCTTAAGAGAAGCAAAGAAAGTCAGTCCACATTTTAAGACAAATTACTACAGCTTAACCAATTCAAAGCCGTCAGACTCCTACAGAGAAGCTAAGTGCAGTCAAAAGGTACCGATTTTCATTTATTCAACAATTAACATGTATGTATTGGGAACAAACTCTCATGCATGGCCCTGGGCTAGACACTGTGAGGGATACAAAACTGAATGAGATGCCGATGCTGCCTTTAAGGGGCCTTCAGCTCGTGACAGGGAAGAGGGCCATCCACACAGGCACTACAACTTTGAAATTAATGAGTCCTTTAGGAGAGATGAAGATAAATACTCTAGAAGTCCAAATGAGGGAGAAATCACAGATGTCTGGCTGGAGATGTGGAAAGACAGGGAACACAAGTGAAGCTTGGGAGAAGGAAAATACTCTACAGGTAGAGGGAAGAGCAAGGAGCATATTTTAACTAAGGGAAAAGTTCATGAAAGGAAGTAGTGAAGGACAAAGTAAACTTTTATTCCCACAGTCATTCATCCAAAATAGCTTACTGAAAGTTTCTTGTGGTCCTAGAGTAATGCTAATTGCTAGGAGTGCAACGTAAAGCCAGCAGACATTAGACATGTAATAGCAAAAATCAATTACAAATTGTGACAAGGGCTAGGAAGGAAAAGGTGCTATGAGAAATAGGGAAATCCATTTTAGATTGAGAGGTCTGGGAAAGCCTCCCTTTGGAAGCGACAATTAAGCCTGGGGTGAGATCTGGAATGCAAAAGCCCAGAGACAGAAAGGGACTCAGGGCATCCGAGGGACTGAAAGGAAGCCAGTTATAGCTACAGAGGCAGAAAGAGGGGCAAGAGTAGCAGGAGAAGAAAGAATTTCAAGAAGGAAACGTCCTATCAAATTTTACAGAAAACATGAGGACTGAGAAGAGGCCACTGGACTGAGAAAAGTGATCTATAAGAGCCTATTTTAGTTGTATTTAACCCTTCCATAACATAGATCAAGAAAGGACAAGGTATCAGCTATACAGACCAGAACAGGCTCTGAATACCAGGAGCTGGTGTTTAAATAGAACATAACATGTCTCCGTGATGAAGGAATTAGAACATAATCTGAGCCCTTATTAAAAAATGTCATAAAATAAAAAGGCAAGAATGGACCACAAGTGGAAATCAACCAGAAACTGTACCTCTAGTACTAGCAGAGATGCCTTAATTGAGATTAGAGACCATGTATTTATACCAGAGCTGCTCCATCTGCTACACAACCTTTTTGGTCTATGATCCACAGCCCTTGGAATGTGAAGTGAGAAGACTGATGGTATGGTCGGCTACCTTAGTTTCAGTGTAAGCCTGGCAGATACAGCATAAGGTTGTAGAATTTAGGGGATAATGAAGGATCATTTGCAGGTCCCAGATGGCCATGAAAAAATGGTAGGTGAAGTGAAATAGGAGATGTGATACTATGGGGGAAAAGAACATAGTTAGCAGATTAGGCATACTTATTATTAAGGTAAAGTGCAGGAAGAAATGAGAAAGTTAATTTCTGATTTCAAAATCTTAGAATAGAGCAGATCTCATTGATAGCAAGGTCCAAGGTGTGTCCATATTTGTAAGGTGGCTAAAGTGAAATAGACATAAAGTCTTTAGAGTTAAAGGAGGCAAGAATTGATGTGATTTCAAAGGAATTAAAAGAAGCTCTATATCAGTCAAACACTGGGAAGCCTTGACTTAGAAGACACACAAGATACTAGTTAAGCATAAAAGTGATTATGCTAGAAGGTGGAGCCGACGGCATGAATAAAGAGTCACAGCTATGTTACACCCAACACCAGTTCACACAATGACTGACTATGGTTCTGCCATTGGATTTGCAATGTTAACAGGAAATTAATATACTACCAACACCCCTTCACATCAACTTTCCAGGTACCAGATTGGCAACTAGGCTCAAATGTAAAGTAGAAATGATGAGAAGATTTTGTAGCCTGAAATTAATTGTTCACCCTGCCTTGAATTAGTCCAAACAGATTTGGACTTCATGGCAAAAGTATTATTCAACCCTCTATAAAAACAGACTCATATGTATATTTATATACACATTATATGTATAATATTTGAAATTGAATAAATTAAAAAGGAATCTTTTGTTTAAAAAATTAAAAGGCGGGGGCTTCCCTGGTGGCACAGTGGTTGAGAGTCCGCCTGCCGATGCAGGGGACACGGCTTCGTGCCCCGGTCCGGGAAGATCCCACATGCCGCGGAGCGGCTGGGCCCGTGAGCCATGGCCGCTGAGCCTGCGCGTCCGGAGCCTGTGCTCCACAACGGGAGAGGCCACAGCAGTGAGAGGCCCACGTACCGCAAAAAAAAAAAAAAAAAAAATTAAAAGGCAAGTCATGCGTATCTAAATAAAAAATACCGAATGGCTTTTGCTCTGTTTCTTGCAAAAAAAGCCAGACCTAAAGTCGACCCTCTTAAATTGGCTAAAGTGAAAAATATTGAAGTCCTAAATATGTAAGAATATGGGTTTAATTTTACATTCCCAGTAGTAAATTTTCACATTCAGAGCTATTTGGTAAGACTTTAAAAAGTTTACTGGATATGGGAGAAGTGCAATGAGAAAAGCCTAACTCAGAGGACTAGTAAGACAATGTTAATTACACACGATCACACTATTCACTAGGTGTGTTGTGGTCACCGCTTCAACCTACGCTATCACTCACCTTCGTGATTATGACAGAACCTTAGTAATGTTGAAGGAATAGGGAGAAGATAACCTGCAAAGACAGGCCTCTACATAGAAGACAGGTGAATATCTTTTTCATAAAGACAAGTAATGTATGGGCAGCATCCAAAGATGAGACGTATGGTCTTATTATGATCACACCAGCATGAATCAATTATTTGTGACAATTCAAGATTGTGGGAATCTTAAATCTCCCAATCCAAGTTCTCAAGAACCATGGAAAATGTATTTAATTAAATATAATATGCCAAAGCAGAACAAATTTCTCCACCCACTCTCTTCTCTGGTTCGCTTAATGCAATTTCACCCTCTAAGCCAGCATCTGAGGGCTTTAAAAGGGATTTCCCTGACTTTTGTGTCTCTTGCTACAGAACCCAGGGACTTGGGAAGAATCCAGCTTCCGGTGGAGAACCATGGAGCTCGGATTTACCACCAAGTCCTGAAGGACTCCTTGAAAGAAGCATGGGACAAGTCACAGTGTTGACTCCCAGCTGTGCTAAGCTGAAGGGCAATGGAACTCCTGAAAGGTGTGGAGAGGGAATTCCACCAATGCTCCTCAATCCGAGGCAGCCCCTCACTCTCAGTACTGAGCCTAGGTAAAGCTGGAAGCAGATCTCACCCTTTCTGTGGCCGGATAAGAGCTGGGAGCCACTATCTCCCTTTGAGAGCTTGCCGCATGGCAGCTGTTTCACAAAGCTATCGTCACAAGTCACTCATGCTTGTGACTAACAACGTAGCAACTGATTTGACAAGCCCAGAAAAACTCCTTCATTCTTGAATTTCAGGAACATACTTAAAAAATTATAAAATGTGTACAAGGTATACCTTTTTTGCTTACCAGAACTAAATCCCTGCTCTCTCAAGGCTCCAGCCAGGCCCAGCTTCATAGGCATGTGACCCGTGCCAAGAGCACTTGAGCCCCAAGCTTAAAAGGACCAGTGCACTTGGTTTAATGCTCTGCTCGTGTCACAGTGAAATTCATAAGTTTTCAACAAGGGGTCCTGCATTCTCATCTTACACTGCTCTCCACGTCCAAAATGATATAGCTGGTCCTGTCTTCTGCAGAACCTGAAGGAAACGGAATCTCCTGGCTTACCTGTGACCTGAGCATTTCCTACAGGTAACTGGGCTCTAATGCAGCTTTGGGAAGCTAGGCCCTCACCCTGATCATTTTTTTGCTATATGGGAGAATTTTCTTTTTCAAATATTATTGCTTTTAATACAATAAAATAATTCACCTCATGGGGGGAAAAACTACAATGCAGAAGATAGCATACAGAATATTAAATGGAAGTCTTCTTCACCAGTATGTCCTCACTCAATTTCACATTACTCCCTAGAGCTAACTATTGTGAGGAGACATCTTCCATTAAGAAAAAAATAAATACACACACACATATAATTTGATATGCACACACTGATTAATATTAATCTTTTTTTAAGTCCCAATTTTGTATGTCTACTGGACTAGATGGAAAAGATCCTTTAGAATCTTCCAGTAAAGAAAACCAGCAGCTTCAAACCATGTGTATTATTCTTTGCTCATTTCAGGGTCCTCAGCTTAGAGAATATCAAACTACTATCTCTCTGATCTACAACAGGTGACTGACCTTAGCACAAAGCAGCAAAGACCCAGAGAAAAGTTCTCAAGAACCATGGACACTGGCTGCCTTCTTCTTAGCCACTAAGGTTTGGTGAGGAATTCAAGAGATTGAGATGCAAGAAAAACATAGATAAAGCCCCAGCTTTGCCATGTTGCTTGGAGGGAAATCTGCATTTCTGTTTCCCCACCTGCCAAATATGGCAATTTTTATGAAGTTTCCAAAACCTCTTCCCAATCGAGTACTCTGGGTTTAGGAAAAGCTATTTCCACCGCCCATCCTCAGGGCCACACTCTGGTCCTTGTCCTCACCTGAGATTGTTCCACCTCAGAAGTCTTAAATTCCTATTTCCCATTCTCATAATCCATCTTCTCTTTCCACTTATCCCATTCACTTACTGCATCTATACCTCTTTTGTTTAGTTTCTTAAAAAAAAAAAACAGAAATCTTTAGGGATTCATTAGTATCACTGGTTTTTCTTTCTTATCAGTAAGATCCTTCCTGTCTTTACTTCTTTCCCTACCCATCTGCCATTCACAGCCCATCACTTCAAGCCCTAGTTGGACAATGTCCTTAACTCCTTTGCCCCACTGTCCTTTCATCACAACTATCATTTGTCCAAACTAAAAACCTTGGCCTCCTTCCCAGCGCCTGCCATTTCCTTTCCCCAGAGGTCTTACTGATTGATTTTACCCTATAAAAAGCTGAATCCATCTACTTCTTGCAGACCCACCTGCCACTACCCCAGTCCAAGCCACCTTCTTTTCTCAGTTGGATTAACACAACAGGCTCAGTTGATCTCCTAATGCCTTCAGTCCTTCCCATTCTTATTTATTTTCTAACTATTGCAAAAGCAATCATCCTAAAATATAGCCAAACTAAAATATAAATTTAAGTCACTTCTCCCTTCAATACCTTCCATCTTCCCTCAACCCTTGTTAACAGATTCTTTCCCTCCATCTTTCCACCCCTCATCTCACATTTTACATCCCAGCTTACACAAAACTTCTCCAACTCTCCTCAAGCTGGCCACGTTCTCTCTTGCCTCTAGACCTGTGGGTGTACTGTTCTTTGGGCCTGGAACACTCTGGCTCCACTCCCTCCCCTGCTCTGCTTGAGTTGGCCAACTCCTTCAGGTGTCAAAACAGACACCACTTCCTCTGGAAAGCCCTCTTGGACTCTCCCCTATCTGAGTATTTGTGTTTCTCAAATGTGAACACACAGCCGCCTGCACTTCCCCATCACAGCATTCAAAACACACACTATCATTTCAAGATGAACTGTATGTCTCTTCCACCAGACTGTAAATTCTGAATGTGGAGACCGCACCTGTATTATTCATCACTGTATCCAACACAACACAATGCCGGCACACTATTAGCACTCCATTGTAATGTAACTCATTTTTTATTCAGTTTTCAAAGTTATATTTTGATTCTTAATCCTGAAAGTTCATTATAGTAACATGTTCTACAAATAATAATCTATGAGTAAATTCACAGTGTTCAGATCCAGGAAGTTTGAGGTTTGAGAACTAAAATTATCTAGACCGCAGTATTTATGGTCCTGATCATTAAAGGTTGTTTATTTCTTCAGTGGTTAGCATTTTCAGGGTGGTCACTAAGCTAGTTCCCAGGCCTCAGCTCCTCCCTGAGGCTCAAAGAACTCCCAAATGGGAAAGGAATAAATCTGGCTCCCTCACTGAGCCCTCATCCACCACTTGTACTTCAATACCATCTCATCCCCCCCAGTAAAGAGCAAAAGATGTTAGGAATGTCTGAAAATCTTTAACGAAAGTGTAGTAGGATATAGATTGGAAAGTGAATGAGTCATGGTATTTGATAAAGATGAAAGGTAAAGTAATAGATTAAATGATACTATTAATAGGAATCATAAGAACAATAATAAAAATACTGTATTTTATAGAATACAAAACATAAAAACTAACTTAGAAAGGCAGCTAAAGATATAAGAAGAAAGGAGGGAGAGAAGGGAGGAGAGTGGGGAGGTAGGGAGAAAGCAAGGGAAGGAAGGAAGGGAACTAAGTAGTCTCAAACTTTTTTCTTGCAGGTAGGCAAGAGAAATAAGGAATAGGGGACCAAAAAAGGCCCTACATAAAGCGTCATCCCTACCCACCTAGGCAGACAATAAACGTTATCCAGAGCACTGCCATAGTTCACTGAAAATGCTTCAGAAGAGCCTTATCAGTGAACAGCAGTCAAACTTAGGACTTGATAGCTTTACATCATTAGAGTATCTATGGAACTTGGAAGTTCCATATGGAACTTGACATGAATGAACCAGGAATCTCTGCCCTCCTCTCATTAATTCAATACACTTAAGTAATCAAGCATTTATTAATCATAAACCATGTAGCAGCCACTATGCTGGCTACTGTCATGGATGTAAATATCAATGGTCTCAGAAAGACCAGGCCTCTGTACCCAGGATGTCTGGATATGTAACCCACTGGAACCAAAGAAAGAGAGAGAGAGAAAAAAAAAGCCTTATAACTGATACTTGGGCCCAAGAATAATCATAATAAAAAGTGATAAATTCACTTGAGTGTTTACCCACTTAGCTCTGTGCTAATTAAGCATACAATGTGTTTTCCTGTATAACCTTTAAAATAACACAATGAGGTATACAGAATTAGTACCTCCATTCTAAAAATGAGAAATTTGATCTCATAGAGTTTAGGGAACTTGCTCAACACCAGTACTAATGATGCATCCAAGGTCTGAACCCTGGCAGTCAGCTTTCATTGGTCTCCAGGTCCCTGAATCTAAGATGCTGAAAACAAAATATGGACAATGGTTCTCCCTAGCTTTTGGGGCAGAACCCAGGTGAGCGTGGGGTAACGCACGCACCACGAGGAAAAAGTGTGTCAGGGAACTTGAGCTCCATTCTAGAACACAGCCTAATGGCTATCATTGACCAATGTGTTCAATATGGGTAGCCATCAAAAATGGCTATTGATTATCCTCCCAACCCTAAAATCAAACCATGAGTTGGGTTTTGGATTGATTGATGGTTAAAGATTCCTCTCCATAGCAACAAGTAAAGCATCTGAACTGTAGCTACATCACCATTTGGTCAGCATATTAAAAAAGAGAATTTTTCTGAGAGACAAATAGAGGACTAGACCCTAAGCAAGATAGAAGTCACCATGACTTGCTCCCAAATGAATGAGCATGAAGTATTGATATTAGGGAAAGACTACCAGATTACCTAAGAAACATGGCAGGAAAGCCACATCTCCCAGTCCTACTGGGTGGTACTTACCTGGGGGGAAAGGGGGTGGGATGCTTGTTTATGGCCTCTTTTATATAAAGTGAATTCTAAAGAAAACCAAATAATACTTACTGAGATGAGCATTAAAACTTGAGAGATGCTGAAAACATTTAAATCCCGACCTCTCAGTGTTCTTTCCCTATAGTCAAAGTGAGAAGTGCTCTAAGTATATAAATAGTACACCTGAGTAGTCTCTGCCTTTCTTTCAGTATTTTAGATAGAGGAAGCATTCCCTAATGTGATGAAATGGTATTCATTAAGGGGTGATCAGCAATAAGTTGGCAAAGGCTAGTAAAAGAAATGATAGAGTTCCTAACAACAGAGCCTGTTGAGAGGAAACTCAGAGGACGCCAAGAGGAGGGTTTCAAGTAGAAGCATGAGTGAAAAAGCGTGATGCACCAGCTCCATAAAGAAGAGGCGAGTGTGAATTAGAGAACGAGGGCTTGCGTTTTACTACCAATTAAGTGCTTACTACTATGAGAGCTAAAACCTCTTCAAAATGAATAAATGGGTTAAATAGAATGGGGATTACCATTTAAGTAGAGCATTCTAACTTTGCTTCAGATCATGGGAATTCTACAAAATCACAAAGGAGAGAACTGGCTGAGCAAAATAGTTTCATTTAATGGGAAATTTATTTCAGAAGAGAAGCTAAGGAAATTTTCTAGGGTGAAGTAATGGCATTTAGAATTAGGAGGCGTTTATGTAAAAGGCAATGTCCAAGGATAAAGTTAAGTAGTAAGAATTTTCAGAAAGACCTAGAAAAAACTGAGAGAGAGACCCGAGGCATTTTAGAAAGAAGAACAAAGAAAAATGTAAGCTCTCTCTCCATAGGAAATAATTAGAATAGTAGAATTTGACCTAAATTAAAGGAAAATTTACTCATGCCTATGAGTATAAGCACAGTAACACACACACACAGACACACACACACACACACAGAGACACACTCCTTCCTACCTTAGAAATCCCCCAAAAGACTGAGATGAAATGTTACTTCTGTTCCTTTTCTAGCCTAATTAAAACATGAAATGTTGGCTATTGCCTGTTATCAGTTTATGCATATTATGGGTTAAATAGAAAAATTAATATTAATTGAGGACGTCACTTCACTGTAACATTTATTCCACTAAGTCAGAGGACTAGTGATTAGTAAAACAAGGCATAGCTCCAAATTCTATACTGTCCCATATATGCTAATCAGAGGGGAAAAGCCAGTCTTAACCATAGAAAGATACTCTTACAAACTCTAAAATGTAAGCCCCATTCCAGAAATTAAATTATACACCAAAATATTTTCTCCAAATACGAATGACTTTTAAACTGTATAAAGGATAAAAATTTATACAATAAAAAAAACCTTTCCAATTATAAAATTTCCTCACAAAACCTCCTTATGTTTTTAATTCTTTACTGATTTGATTTAGATTTTTTTAAACAAATTTAAGTGGTTGGAATCATCTTTTTCATTATTTCATAAGAAAGAGAATCACAATGCACATTCCCTGACCAGATTGTGTATGGCCTATTTATTTGAAATGTTCGATTCCATATGGATTTCTTCTGCTTTATTTATAACTTCCAGAAAGGATTCTAATAAGTCAGCAACTCAAGGGCAACCAATTTGAAATCTAGGCCCTGAGAGCATAATACCTCAGGTCTGCCACCTGTGATGTTTTCTAGAAGGACCAGAGAAGGCACACCAAGTTGGAAGGGCTGTGCAGAGCCTGCACCAATTTTGAGCCACAAGTGGGTGGTCCACTGAGGTCAGGGTTAAAGTTCACAGAATAATTTGGAAATTATTCTCAGCTTGGATCTCGTTTATGAGGCCTGAGAATACACCCTTTAATTAGAATACAATTTCCAAAGCAGCCACTCCCTTGACTTTCCAGAGCCCGGTTATTCTCAGAAAAGTAAAAACAGCCTCATCACACTGACAGCTAACGGTCCCCTATAAATTATGCCTTAAACATCCAACAAAGAAGGCAGCAGGCATCTGGGACAACAGAGACATTAGCGGCCAGCCCTCACTCACCACTCTCAAGAATAGATAAGAAAAAGAAGTCTCATTAAACAGTCACTCCCCTTCACTTCTTGCTTATGCAGCTGAACTGTCCCATGGAAGCTTGGAAAAAGAGTGGGTTGCACATTTGAAAATGTTCCCACACCCTAGCCGGCCTCATTTTTCTGATGATGCCTCCATCCAGCCAACCTCGCACTACAGTGGGAAACTAAAATCAATTCCATGAGAGCAAGCTGTCCGCCTCTTCCACGGTGCTCAGGGAGCCACACAGGACTCTGGCACAGGAGCCAGCCCAGTCCTGACTCACCACAGATGTTCCCCTCCTCCCCCATGCAGCTCTGAGCCACCGCCTTCTTTCCAGGGCCTATTGTTATTACAAAAGACTCACTGGGCCCCCAAACATGGGCTAGATGCTGAAGCATCTCCCTAACTGCAGGGTTAAGAGAGACAGATGTTAAATGACACAGAGATGGCCAACGACTCAATGGGTAAAGCCAAAGATGGAAAGTCAGGCTAGGTTTGTAGAGTTTAGCATCTGGGAGTTGGAAGAGCAGAAGCTATCAGATTATCAAACTTGCAAATGCTATCCAGACTTAAGTCGGTTTTAAAGATGACATAAAATGCTCCAGCCCAGCAAATCGAGATATCAAATTTTTCTGTAGACCCAACAGAGTAGCCTTTGTCTAGAAAAGTATGACCAGGAAAATAACAAAAATGTAGTTTTTGAACTCTGTCATCAGAATTCACAGTCCAAAGTCACCCACAAATATCTGGAAATTCTTGGCAACATGTTTTGGGCCAGAGAACAATACTGTCTTTGGCCATTATCTTTCAATATCCGTTCATCTGTCAGTTTTCCCAGCAGCCCTCTCAGAGGGGGCCATAAATCTCTCTCTCTGCATTCCTTCAGTGCATGTTAGTAGGCAACTAGACAGTTGTTCCCAAATACTCCAGTGCCCCATGGTACAGGCTGCATCATCATCTCAATAAAGAATCGATTTCATGCACTTTACAATATTTTCTTTTTATCACTGTCCATGTAACCAGTATAGACAATAGAGAGAGGAGTTCATTTTAAATCCATTCCCTTTAATGGTATGAATTCTGCAACTAAAATGAGCTTCATCAAATAGCATAAAGAAATTTTAACATGTTAATATGACTCACCACATCCTTACACAACAGTACTTATATTTTGAGTTTTGTCCTAAGAGTTCTTACTCACGTTTTCCTAGTGTGGGCCCTGGGAAGGGGGATTAGGGAAATAAACCAATTAAATGAAACACACACACTTAAAATTCTGTGACTATGGGGAAAAAAATGAGCAAACAATTATGCCTCCCAAAAGGTGAAGTTAAAATTGTCTGTAAGACCCCTTCTCGCTCTAACTCTCTGGTTGTTTGGGAAATCACAGATAAAATATGCCAGTATCTCACAAAACCTTAAGTTTCACAACAGTAGAGTCAATATTTAGATAGAAGACAACCAATATATGTTTTGGTGATAAATGTTTACTTGAAATAATGTTTATTTGATTCTTTGGAGAAAGCTATATAAATCTCGCTCCTCACAAATTTCTGAGTTTCATTTCCTTTCTATTCCCTTCCCAAATAGAAAAGTGTAAAACACCAGAATGGTTCTAAAATTAAACTAAAACACACTCCCTTTTAGAACTTTTGTTTGAAAACTTGAAGTCTCCTTCAGTACTGTTTCTATTGTTATTTTTTGTTTTCTACAAAGTTGGCTTTTTCCTTCTATCTGCTTTTTTTCTGTTTGGTTTCAGCTAGGGACAGATACTGGGCATTCTAGAGAGGAAAGGCAATATTCCAAGATTCAAAGTAAATGTAATATGTAACACAAAAAAGGGTCTGTATTATGAAGTTGTCTGAACTGAAGAATTAAATTTAAAAAAATAAAGAAAAACAACACTTGATTCCCAGAATAAAACTTCTCCTCTGTCTACTCTGGAAAACTGAGAAGTGACATGATAATTCTGTTACCATGAATGAGAATTTCAAAAGATGTAGTACTCCTATGCCCTTCCAGGTGTGGCATAGTAGTGTTCTTTCTACTTACACATTCACTACAGAAAATTGTTCATTATATGGCAAATTCATCTTGAATCCACCTGGGGGAATTTAGCGACCAGAACAAGTAAAACCTGACATTGACAGGCATTCTGAATAGCACTCAAAAGCTACTGACATTTCAGTGTATTCCCAGAGTAAAACAAAACTAAACCAAAGCTTCTTATATATTCTACAGAGCAATTTTAAGAAGAGAAAGAGAATAAAAAGAAGCCAAGTAGTGATAAAAGTGTTAACTGTAAAAAACAGTTTGGAATCATTTGGCCAGAAGAACAAGGACCACACGGCATTACCAAAGTACTACTCATTGTCCTTTACCTCCGTCTTTATCTTTTTAGTTTCACAGTCTGTTTATACTTAGAACTGTCTGACTTCTACTTAGTCACTGCTCAAGAAGATATTAAGCTTTGTTTAAATCTCTCTGAGGATGGAGTCCAAAATGTATAGGTCAATTCTTCCTTTTTAAAGATGGGATGAAAGCTGACAGTATTATTTATACCCTACTTTTAGCTCTGCATGTTAAAAGACTCATGAAAAACACTTTCAAATGAACTCTGTTGATTTACAGATTTCCAGCAGAATTATATCAGACAATTAACTGAGAGCATATTATCATAGTCATGTCCCCAAAGCACTCCAGTTTTCTCCAAAAATACTTACTTCTGATGAGTTCGTCATCCGAACAATTTCCCCAAATGGACTGGTCTTGCATCTCTCCGTGTGTGAAGCAGCTATCAGTGGCTTGAGTTATATCTCTCTCAGTATTTTCTTTATCACATTTTTCTAAATAAAAAAAAATATATATATATATTTATTATCATTAAATGTTACATATTTCTCTATTTTTTCATTTTATAGATTTTTTTCTAAATGCTTCTAAATCTGCCATAATTTAAAGAAATGGGAGCAGTATCTCTAGTAACTGTTGCATATGTTATTGACTCAATAGAAGAGCTTTACTGAGCACCTACTATATGACTAGCAGTGAAGATTTTACTGTAAAAATTATGTTAAGATTATTGTAAAGAAGTCACGGAAACAGCAAATGATCTGCCATAATAAAAAAATGTGGAACGGTTACATCAAGGATGGAAGTGAGTCCATACATGCAGAGGGCAGGGGTGGCAGGGAAAGCAGCAAAGAAGATGAGAGATTTATATGTGGGTTTATGGGTTCTCAAGGGGGAAGCCAAGAAGTAAGGAAAAGTAATGTCTTATTAGGAACATAACTCAGGCAAAAAGCAGGCTATAACATAAGGTAAAATTAACATTATAAGAGGTCTAGAGCACTAAAAAAAAGGTTCAAAGGAAGAAAAAGAAACTCATCAGTATTGAGAGCTCAATAAAGGTGTTACAGAAAATGGTGCATGTTGGATGGTCTTTAAGATCAGCAGGAATTCTCGAAGTAGAGATGGGAGAAAGGCCATTCCAGGTGGAAAAACAGCAATGGGTGAACTCAAAAAGCAGACACCTGGGCAAAAGTTCCAACTTTCTGCACTGTGAAGTACTTAAAGAGGCATATTAGAAAATAAGATGGTAAAAGTCTGAATAGGGACATGCTATGGATATTTGAATACCAAGGTGAAAAATCTGGACCTTATTTCAAAGTGAGATAAATAAGTGACAGTAGCCACTGAGTCTTTATGAATTGCCTAATCAAAGCCACACATAAGAAAGATTAATGAACTTGTACACACCAGTGGTTCTCTATCCAGACTGTACTTTAACTCACTCAGGGAACTTTTTAAAAAAGATTCCTGGGCCCCATGACCTAAAATTCTAATTTAATTTTGGGGAAGGGGGCCTAGGTGATTATACTATACTTACATCCTTGAGAATCACTGGAGTATGGATGCATCTAAGAGGGAGAGCAGAGTAAGGGAAACTAAAAGGGAAACTTAGCACAGTCCAGGTAGAAGTTGATGAGAATTTCAACAACTGGATAAAAAATGGGAAAGAAGGTAATTGTGAGAAAATAACTAGAGGATTCACAGATTATCAGAGAAGATGGGATTGGAGCTGACTGAGTTCTCTTAGTCTGGAGTTGACTGGAAAAACCTAGAGACCAGGAGAATAATTTTTAAGATATATATTTGTACATGGTAGATGTCTGGGCATCGTATTATGCAGTGGGGATACAATCAGTTACAAGACACAGCCCAGGCCTTCATGGAGTTTACAGTCTAGTGGATGAGTTTAGTGTTGAACATTTGAATCTGCAAGTCACAAATACCATATAGCGAGAAACAGTCATCTTCCTAAACCTGATTGCTGAAGACATTCAAATGAATACACTCACCAAAAGAGTGAGTATATTAAAAGAAGACTATCAAGGCGGGTCTGTACAATTAGAAAGGAGTCAGAGAAGGAAGAAAAACTAGATAATGTCAAGCCATGGAAGCAAGGAAAGGAAAGAGATTCAATCAGAAGTTGTTAGTCAACTGTATTAACATTTCCAGTGGAAGGAAAAAATTTCTGCATATGCAGAAATTTCTCATGTACCATGGGGATTTCACAATTGAAAAGTTCTGCCATAAAACACATTTCAACACATGAAAATACACGGACACTCAGGAATAAGTCCAGAGGCTAAGATTTCTGAAAAAAATAGGGTCTTCAATGCTAAGTATTTTTAGAAAGCAAAACCATATTCAGATAGCAGTAAAATATAAATTAGAAGCATGCTAAACCAATATGTTCTAGATTTATGTAACATTTACTCAGCATTATCCTAGAGAAAATGTAATCTTCCTGAGATGTGTTACTTTCAATTAAAATCTTCACTTTTTTAAACAACTCCAGAAATTTTTCCACTGCTACAGTCAACCCAAGGCCTTTCTGAAATGATCAACAGAAAAGATTTTTCTACCAACTCACTAGTACACAGGAACTCTCTCACCGCAGAGTCCTACATACTTGCTGATACTGTCATGTAGCTGACTGCCGCCAGGTGTCATGCTAGTAGGCTTGATTCAATTAGTAACTCTAATTGTAGCTGAATGAAATTAATTATATAATTTTGAGCTGTTCAAGTTTAATTCCACTAAAATTAATTCATGAAACCAGGGCATTACGAAGCATTGCTGACTAAAAGAAAATAGGTACAAATAAAGCCTCTAGACACACTTGACTCACATTTGAATCATGTCCAATATGCAAGTGCTAAAACACAGACCCTCTCAACTCTCCACTGACTAAATGAAAATGCCATGTGATCCGTACACACATAACTTAGTAGTGACCCACTACTAAGAGGAAAATAAAGTTCTTCCTGCTCTGAATACTTATTAAGAGACAGTTATCACATTTTTTTGAAGTTTCCTTATCTGTGAAATTATAGAATTAGATGATCCCAGGAGTCCTCAAGTTGAAAAGAAAAGAAAAATTATCATCCCCTGTCTCATTATATTCAAGAAATTATAAATATGTAACTACTATTAAATCACAATCATCAGTCTATCCAACTGTGCCTCCTTTGAAAACTAAATGTCTTGGATCAAAAGTTAGTCTCACCAATCACAAGAAATTGAAACTGTGATTAAAAATCTTCCAACAAACAAAAGCCCAGGACCAGATGGCTTCACAGGTGAATTCTATCAAACATTTAGAGAAGAGCTAACACCCATCCTTCTCAACCTCTTCCAAAAAATTGCAGAGGAAGGAACACTTCCAAACTCATTCTATGAGGCCACCATCACCCTGATACCAAAACCAGACAAAGATACTACAAAAAAGAAAAGTACAGACCAATATCACTGAAGAATATAGATGCAAAAATCCTCAACAAAATACTAGCAAACAGAATCCAACAACACATTAAAAGGATCATATAACATGATCAAGTGGGATTTATCCGAGGGATGCAAGGATTCTTCAATGTATGCAAATCAATCAATGTGATACACCATATTAACAAATTGAAGAAGAAAAACCATATGACCATCTCAATAGATGCAGAAAAAGCTTCTGACAATATTCAACACCCATTTATGATAACAACTCTCCAGAAAGTGGGCATAGAGGGAACCTACCTCAACATAATAAAGGCCATATATGACAAACCCACAGCCAACATCATTCTCAATGGTGAAAAACCGAAACCATTTCCTTTAATATCAGGAAAAAGACAAGGATGTCCACTCTCACCACTATTATTCAACACAATTTTGGAAGTCCTAGCCATGGCAATCAGAGAAGAAAAAGAAATAAAAGGAATCCAAATTAGAAAAGAAGAAGTAAAATTGTCACTGCTTGCAGATGACATGATACTATACATAGATAATCCTAAAGATGCCACCAGAAAACTACTAGAGCTAATCAATGAATCTGCTAAAGTTGCAGGATACAAAATTAATGCACAGAAATCTCTTGCATTCCTATACAATAATGATGAGAGATCTGAAAGAGAAACTAAGGAAACACTCCCATTTACCATTGCAACAAAAAGAATAAAATTCCTAGGAATAAACCTGCCTAGGGAGACAAAAGACCTGTATGCAGAA
The DNA here is from genome assembly GCF_964341445.2 of Mesoplodon mirus. Lineage (NCBI taxonomy): Eukaryota > Metazoa > Chordata > Mammalia > Artiodactyla > Ziphiidae > Mesoplodon > Mesoplodon mirus. The sequence goes on along the minus strand of NC_138985.1, from coordinate 80,869,965 downwards.
AACTATAAGACACTGATGAAAGAAATTAAAGATGATACAAACAGATGGAGAGATATACCATGTTCTTGGATTGGAAGAGTCAATATTGTGAAAACGACTATACTACCCAAAGGAATCTACAGATTCAATGCAATCCCTATCAAATTACCAATGGCATTTTTCACAGAACTAGAACAAAATATCTTAAAATTTGTATGGAGACACAAAAGACCCTGAATAGCCAAAGCAGTCTTGAGGGGAAAAAAACGGAGCTGGAAGAATCTGACTCCCTGACTTCAGACTATACTACAAAGCTACATAATCAAGACAATACGGTACTGGCACAAAAACAGAAATATAGACCAATGGAACAGGATACAAAGCCCAGAGATAAACCCATGCACCTATGGTCAACTAATCTATGACAACAGAGGCAAGGATATACAATGGAGAAAAGACAGTCTGTTCAATAAGTGGTGCTGGGAAACCTGGACAGCTATATGTAAAAGAATGAAATTAGAACACTCCCTGACACCATACACAAAAATAAACTCAAAATGGATTAAAGACCTAAATGTAAGACTGGACACAATAAAACTCTTAGAGGAAAACATAGGAAGAACACTCTTTGACATAAATCACAGCAAGATCTTTTTTGATCCACCTATTAGAGTAATGGAAATGAAAACAAAAATAAATAAATGGGACCTAATCAAGCTTAAAATCTTTTGCAAAGCAAAGGAAACTACAAACAAGATGAAAAGACGACCCTCAGAATGGGAGAAAATATTTGCAAACGAATCAACGGACAAAGGATTAATCTCCTAAATATATAAACAGCTCATGCAGCTCAATATTAAAAAAACAAACAACCCAATCCAAAAATGGGCAGAAGACCTAGACAGTTCTCCAAAGAAGAAATACAGACTGCCAACAAACACATGAAAAGCTGCTCAACATCCCTAATTATTAGAGAAATGCAAATCAAAACTACAATGAGGTATCACCTCACACAAGTTAGAATGGGCATCATCAGAAAATCTACAAACAACAAATGCTGGAGAGGGTGTAGAGAAAAAAAACCCCTCTTGCACTGTTGGTGGGAATGTAAACTGATACAGCCACTATGGAGAACAGTATGGAGGTTCCTTAAAAACTAAAACATAGAATTACCATATGACCCAGCAATCCCACTACTGGGCATATACCCAGAAAAAAACATAATTCAAAAAGACACATGCACCCCAATGTTCATTGCAGCACTATTTACAATAGCCAGGTCATGGAAGCAACCTAAATGCCCATCGACAGACGAATGGATAAAGAAGATGTGGTACATATGTACAATGGAATATTACTCAGCCATAAAAAGGAATGAAATTGAGTCATTTGTAGAGATGTGGGTGGATCTAGAGACTGTCCTACAGAGTGAAGTAAGTCAGAAAGAGAAAAACACATGTTGTATATTAACACATATATGTGGAACCTAGAAAAAAGGTACAGATGAACCAGTTTACAGGGCAGAAATAGCAACACAGATGCAGAGAACAAATGTATGGACATCACGGGGGGAAAGTGGTGGTGGTGGTGGTGGGATGAATTGGCAGACTGGGATTGACATATATACACTAATATGTATAAAATGGATAACTAATAAGAACCTGCTGTACAAAAAAATAAATTAAATAAAATTCAAAAAAAAAAAAAAAGTTGGTCTCAGGCTTTTGCTGTAACCCATAGAACCCAGCCCAAAGTAAGGCTCAGAAAAAACTCCAAGTTTAAATTGACTTGCTAATTCTCCACTTTTATAAACTTCTGTGACCACTTGACTGTTCTGTGATTTCCTAACATATCTATTTTTATTTTATTAACATCTCTTTAATATTTAATGGAATACCAATATGGAGGCCTCATAAATGGTGTGCGGTTATATCTAATATTGAATAAATGCAATGAGAGTGAGATTTAATTGATAGATAACTGTAAAATGGGTCCCATGATGTCCAGGTACAGAACCAATCTTACTACAACTTTCAGTAGGTTTGGGTTAGCCACTACTCATTAAGATGACAAAATAGCAGTTTCTAATAACAGATTTCTGTTATCAGTGTAGATTGTCTATCACTTCTGAATTGCAGCAGCAGAAACCATAGTCCTTATTTATTTAATTCCTTTCTGGCTTTATGAAGGTTTGTAGTTGCAATTCAACTGCTATGTGGGCCCAAAAGACATATCCCAAAAGCAATCAAGTAATTTCAATGATGCAAAAAATCAATCTGTATCTTTCTACAAGATTTCTATATACACATCCATTCTTCCTCAACTATATATATACAAGCACTCCTTCCCAACTTAGCAACTTTCTCTTAACAGGGGACCTTATCTCAATGATGCTGTTCTTCCACGCCAATGGTTCTCTACCACAGAGCACTTTAAACATAAAGATACACAAGTCCCAACGTCAGGGGTCCCAATTCAGGTGGTATGTGGGAGGGGCGTGTCATCATCATATATGGCCAGGTTTGAGGGGCACTGTGCTAGGTAAACTCTTGTGTACTACACAACTTACAGAAAACTTAGAAGAGCCCATCAAACACTGAGACACAGACCTTGCTTCTCATCCCCTTTGTCACAGTATTCCAAGTTATCAAAAAGTACAATTTTATCTAATCAGTAATTAATACAGAGGTATTTAGTTCTGTCTCTGTGTCAGGACAACTCTGAGAATACAAAACCTGAATTAGATAACACTAAACAGTCCCACTAATAGATAAACATATAAGAAATATGTTTTCAATATTAATACAAAAATTGAAGACAGTTTAAAAATAGCACTAGAGCAAAGGATAGTCATATACCACTGGCATCTGCTACCAAAAGGCTAGCTTCCCAGCATTCTATTGTGCCTCCACTGAATAGGGACAATGCAGAAGAATCTTTGGATGAGGGGAAAAAAGCTTGGTCCCTGACAACGAATCCTCTAGCTGGGGAGACCCAACATACACACAAAACAATCAAGCAACTACAAAACAGAAGGGAATGAAAATTGCCCTGGGTCATAATTCTGGCTCAAAAACTGACCAGCTTTGTGACTGGGGCTGGGTCTCATTCTCTTTATCGAGAAATGAAGGCACTGAGCTGGATGGTTGCAGAGAACTTTTTTGGCTCTAAAAATCTGTAAATCTGAGTCTGCGCAAGGGCTAAACAACAGAGCCAAAACTTCATATACACACTGTAGAGTATTTAGAATGAAGTGGAGAAAAACCTAGTAAACCCTCTGTAAAGCACTGGATTTGAGTTAATTTTCAAAGAAAATGATGAGCATGAATTACACCAAAGAGTCAAAGGAAAAAAGTAATAGTTCTAAAGGATCAATTTTTTTTTTTTTTTTTTTTTTTTTTTTTGCGGTACACGGGCCTCTCACTGTTGTGGCCTCTCCCGTTGCGGAGCACAGGCTCCGGATGCGCAGGCTCAGCGGCCATGGCTCACGGGCCCAGCCACTCCGCGGCATGTGGGATCCTCCCGGACCGGGGCACGAACCCGTGTCCCCTGTATCGGCAGGCGGACTCTCAACCACTGCGCCACCAGGGAAGCCCATAAAGGATCAATTTAACTATAATATGTCCTACTCAGAAATGACTGTCTATCTTACAGGATCAATACTCTTTATTTTTTGCTATTTTTCTAAAGAAGGGCATGATGGTGAGAAGCAATCTGTCTCCAATCTTGATTTTTCTTGCTAAAGGATAATGAGACAGATTCAGGTAAACAGAATTTCCATTTGATTTAAAACTGTATAATATTTTACCTAGTTGGCATTATCTAAATTTAAAACTTTCAGCATTTTACTTATCTCAGGCAGTTGGGGAATAAAATAGGTGAATAGTGATTAAAAAGAGAGAAAAATCTAAATGTATTAAAAATAAGTCAACTGGATAGTAATACATGTAAAATATTATATGTGCCATATAACAGCCACTCAGCTGGTATGTAGTTATTAAATAAAAAAAGAAAAGAAAAAATGTTTCCTTTTGTTGAAAGAATTAATGAATTATTATAATTACAGTATTAGCAATTTTCAAAGGACTTTAATATATAATATTTATTTGATCTTCAGAACCCATCAACCATACAATAAGGAAAACGTTAGCTCAATTTTACTGATGAGACTACAGAGTGAGTCTCAGAAATAGATATTCAATTGGAAATAGAATGATGAAATGCAGAGCTGGAAAGGATCTTGCAGCTCAGCTAATTTCATATCCTTCCCAGGACAGAAAGCCCCCTGGAATACTCAGCCTTTCTCCAAAATTCCAAGGAATGATATCCCATAAAGGAACATATTCTATTCTTCATCAGTTTGATTTAGTAGTAAGTTGTTCTTTATTTTGAGCATAAATACACCGACAGGTGATCTTTAACTAGTTCTAGTTCTGCCCACTGTAGGTAGAAATAATAAACTTACTTCTATAAGACAATCATTCAAACTATTGAAGAGGGATTTTTTTTTCCAACAGTTTGTAGTCAAGCACATTTATTCTCTCAATAGTTAAATGGTTTTAACAAATAAGAGTAACAGAAGAATTTAGTAATGTCGTATGAGGATGAAATCAGCTTGTCAAAGTTACAAATGAACTTTTTTTTTTTTTTGCGGTACGCGGGCCTCTCACCGCTGTGGCCTCTCCTGTTGCGGAGCACAGGCTCCGGACGCGCAGGCTCCGCGGCCATGGCACACGGGCCCAGCCGCCCCGCGGCATGTGGGGTCCTCCTGGACCGGGGCATGAACCCGCGCCCCCCGCATCGGCAGGCGGACTCCTAACCACTGCACCACCAGGGAAGCCCACGAATGAACTTTTAAAACATGTCCAATACTGTTCATGCCATGGTTTTCCAAGAAATAGAGACAATATTGTCACCTAAAAGTCCAGATATTTGAATCCTTCCTGATAAATAAAGACTCTCATTAGGTTCTCTGGGACAGAAATAATATCCTTAAACTGTACTTTTTACTGGAGAAATGGTTAAGAGCACAGGATCTGAAATCAGAGTGCCTGGGTCCACCACTAACTATGCGAATCCTGAGCAAATTACATAACCTTTGTCAGATTCTTAATCTTTAAAATGGGAATAACACCAGTACCTACATCAGAAGGTGGATGCGGAAATAAACGGAAACCATGCCTGGAAAGCAGAGTGGCTGGTATACAATAAGGGCTCATTCACACTTGCTATTAGTATTACATTAAGTGTCATTACAATAAGCACCTTTTTAAAACCTTAGGGATACTGTTGAGGACAGTATCTTATCTATTCAGTAATCTCCATGTAAGAAACTGTGCTAGAAATCTGTTTCCAGACTGAATATAAGGAAAACTATTCCTTCCTCTGAGAAGCTATATGTTATTTTTTTTTCCTTATGGACAATGAAAATCATATGAGGGAAAAATGTTTTCTTTTTGCCTCAACTTTGCAGACAAAACTGAGTAACCGGGTTGGACCCTACAGTTATACCTGTACATTTCTATTTTCCCTCAGGTTTGTATCTCTTGGGCTACCCATACTTCCCATTATTCTGTTTGAATCTCTTTTTAAAAATGTACTCCTATAAGTTACCTCAAATGTTCTTTTGAACTAGGCAGAGGTAAGTGTAAAATGCACGAGCCAATCATCAAGTACATTGGTCTACTTGTTATCCGTACTTTATATGCTTACTTTGCGAAGAACTAATATAAATGATGGTCCTTGGCGGATATCCTTATAAAACCTCATAAAACTTAATCAGTATACAATACACTTAGTTCTTATAGAAAGGAGCATTAGCAACTTTCTTCATGCTTAAAATTTAGGACTGTTGCATGTTAGATCTACTTCAATTAAATATTTGATTTTAATCTATGGTAAATCATTTAAGATCTACATAATACGTATATTCTTACTGCTATGCAATCTATATTCATACCTCCTTTATCTGTAAGCTTTAAACCATTTCATTTTTACTCTTCCATTCAAATACCAGCATTATCTCAGATCATCTATGTGTATTCCGGATTATGAAATCTCAAGTAATCTGAGACTAAAATGTCTGGGAAAAGTTAAAAAAAAAAAATCTGGATCTCTATTTCCCAGAGGCTAAGAACATGTGGAAATCTACAAATGTTTCCCAAATGTAACCTTTAAAAACCAAAGATAAGGCAGCTTTCAGGAAGACCTGAGGTTCTGGATTTTACTTCTTCACTGATCCAAAAAAAGAAAAACAAACAAACAAAAATCTCTCAAGCTTAATGACCTTTAAGAAACACTGCAAAACCTACCTGCTTAGCCTAATGTTCTAACACAGATTAAAATCTCATTGTCCAAAACAACATTTTAAGATAACCAAAGCATTTTTAACAGATGAATGAGCATATGCACAAAATTTCATAATTTTATAAGTTATTATATAATAAGATATACTATGTTTGTTGAATGAATTAAATGCTTAAATCAATTTAATCAACTAATCGTTATTACCATTACTTTGAAAAATAATAGCAAAATCTAAATTCACTACTTCAAAGGGCTTCTTATGCATTTAGAAGCTTATGGTGTGTTTCGATTCAAAAGAATGAGAAAAATGACATTGACTCAACTAGTTTACAGGTTGGGGGTGAGTAGAGAACAACAGGTTTTATACACAGCAAAGGGGAAAACAATTACAAACAAATTACATGAATATGCAATTGAATACAGATATGCAAATGAATAGGTGTAAAATGCAGCAGTAGTGCAAATAATCTCTCAATAATCTGGGCTCTAAATAAATGGGGGGAGAAAGAATTACACACTTTCCATTAAAAAAAAAGTAGTGGGGAGGTTAGATAAAGGCACGGTGGTGCAGGGGACCAGGACACATTATCTCAGTCGTCTTAAATGTCCTGCACCTCTTACATCTAAATCTAAAGTTCCTCACCCTAAAAATGGGTTTTCAGGATAACTGACCCCTGACTCCTGCCTTCTCAGATACAAGTTCAATTGTGTTATTTCTACCAGCAAATATACTCATATTAAAGCCAAACTCTCATAGGCTCATGGAGTTTGGAGTGACATGGGCTTATAAAGATCTCTTAGCCCAACCTGAAAACATGAATTCAGTTCAAAACAATCAACATCCAGCATCGCCAGGAATAAGCCAAGGAGAGTAGGCATGAATACTTCCAGGGATAGGGAAACAGCCTCAGAAGACAGCTTACTTCAACTTAGGATGCCTTAATTATTCAAAGACTTCTCCACAATTGTCTAAATTCTACTTATAATTTTCACTGATTCATCATATTTTGCTCTTTGCAATCAAAACCTGATCTTCCCTCTTCCATATTCTATCCACTTTTATAAGCACGATAGTCTTCTTACTCTTATCTAAAAAGCTATCATGAAAGAATTTGCCTTACTGACTGTTGAAATCCAGATACCATATCTATAGCAGTTCCCCTACTCAGCAGTCAGTTAACCCTGTTACAATATAAAAAGGAATTGAGGATATTACCTTCTTCCCCTTTTTTAAAATAAGGGTACACACCCATCTTTAGTTTTTTAGCATCATCATTATTCTAAGTGCCACAATTTTTAAAACTTTTCTGTTACCTCTCAGTTAAACTGAGTGATTTTATCAAGAACATTTTCTGCCCCAAGCTCTCTGGTTAAGGAATAAACCCTTATTTAGCACTATTACAAGAAGGAAGGCCATTGGAAGTCAAAAGTGAACCAAAGGAAGTTGTTTAATTTGTAAAGGCATTTCAAAGCTATGATTTGAGCCTGATCTTGAAATAAATGAGAGAGGATGGAGAAGAGCATTTCAAATAGTGGTGAAGCCACAAATAATAAGAGAATTTGCAGTATATTGAAATTGATTTCTTGGACTTCAGAATGACAGATATGAATTAGAAGTCAGAGGATGCTTCCTCTCTGGTAATTCTCCTAAAGGACAAAACCAGGAGCCTCTCATTTAATTCACCAACACAGCCTCTGACCTTCTGGACCATCTCTTTGGGGCACTGCCTACTTTAAATTCTCCTTTAAGACCACCAACCCATTTTGGCTTTACAACCTCTGCAATCTCATTAACTTCCACAGTTTCAGTCACCTCCAGGAGGATAACCTGTAGATCCATTACCTTCACCCTGATTCCTGCCCTGACCTGTAGATTTGGAGTTTCAACTCTACACGACTATATCTTTAGCAATTTAAACTTAACATTTCCCAAAATTCATCACCACTTCTCTTCAGTCCCCGCCTATTTCTCCAACTATAGTCTGTATATTGGTCAATGGTATCCATGGAATCACTTTTAGCTCTCTATTTTCCCCCTTATTTCCCCGGCCCCAACAATCAATTACCAGACCCTGCTAGTTACAGCACCCCAATTTCTCTTAAATCTATACTTTCTCGCCCATACCCACTACCAGGGCCTCCCATCTTTTTCTGCTCCAACCAGAAATATTTTTCTAACCCAAAGATTGAACATGCTACTCCTTGGCTCAGTAAGAATTAAATTCATTTTGCATATGGATGAAAAACTGATAGTTATTTTAACATTGTACATATTTTAAGGTTGTAAAGTCCTACATCTTTCCCATGCTCCATAATTTCACCTTGTATCTCAGTAAGAAATGAAGACTAAAACCTCTCAAAAAATTTTCCTAAAATCCTGCATGTTGCTTGGATGATGTGATGGAAAAAATAAGAACAGGATAGGCCTATATTCATAGAGACCCAGAAGATTACAGACTGATCCCCTATGAAAAAGCGTAGGAGGACCATCTCTTGGAGTAGAGAAAGTGAGGAGAGGAAGCGTGTTCCCTTGCCCTCTGCCACCTGCCTTCAGAGGGCCTGTCACCTGCTCAACCACAAGGTGCCTTATTTTTGGTGCTCAACTCTGCATAATCCAAACCAAGAAGACCTACAAACTGTGCCTTCTTCAGCTGGGGTCACTCACAGCCCAACCCAGACAAAACTGACTCGTTATTCTGAGATTTGCTCTCAACCTTAAGAAGCCAGAACTGTACCAGTAAGCTGGCAACTGCCCATAAACTCATCTGTCACATGGTACTTGTCGTAATCTTGAATTGATATTTAGACAAGGGATTACAATTTAATTTGGCACACATGTAAACATCATCCTCTCTCTCACCTAGTTTACAAATTCCTTCTGGGCAGAACTATGTGTTATACATTTTCAATCATCACGGGATTTTCTACATAGTAGGCACACAAGAAATATTTGTTGACAGGGTTTCCTGTTCAAATATGTCGATATATTTGATAAAATATATGTGCTAGCGTGAAAATGTATTTCAGACTTTATTCCTGAAACTACTTAAAAATTTGGCATAAAAGCACATGCATATGAATCATCTTACTTCAGATCATGTGGGTGTGAATCTGAAAACAGAAGTGGACTGCAAGTAGAAACCACAAACAAAATTAATGTTAAAATAACTCTGTAGTTCCTACCTAGTGAACTCTGAGCGATTAGAACCTATTAAATACAACTCAGCTTCAAAAACTTGCAGTAAAAATGCTTACCTCCTTCAGAATGCGTATGCTAATGTCAAAAGAAAATATGAAAAGTTTAAGTAACTTCAGTACAGTGTTAATGGCAAGAGGGAGAGGAGGGGGAAAAAGACAGACACAGAGAAAAAAAGGTAAAGACAGAGAGAGAAAATCATCTAAAACCCAGGACTGATTAAGATAGCAGAAAGGGCTGCAGCATCTTTTATCTGCTCCAATGAATCACCAAAGTTCAACTATCCAAACATCTAGACTCTAGCCAGCGCAGAATCAATCCCCCCTTAATAAAAATTGAGTAAAGATTTTTCGGAATAGAAACATAAAAATCACATCCCATGCCTTTATACAATAGAATAATTACATTGACTCAGAAAAACAATTTGTTTGAATTGTTTTCCTCCTCTGTTTGTTGTTGTTCTAACTAATTTTCCATTTGCAAATGGCCTAACTTTAGACTGTGACAATTTATGTGTTTCCTTTTCCCCAAAATCTTTTATTATAAAAATATAATGCTAGTAAAATAATTGCACACTTTTATTAGAACTTTCCATGAAATCACCTCACCAAGATCCAGGAAATGAGGTTCAAAGAAACAGGAAAGGCTCTTACACACCCAAAAATTCCACAGCTTCCCCAGTAGCCCTGTAAAGATCACTCAGTTATGTATATTAAATCCTTGTATGTGAACTGACCAAACAAGGCCAACAGGCATGATTCTTCCTGGCCAGAAATCATAGCCTTCTAATTGCACTGCTGGTCTCTCCAGCTCCCCATACAGCCTGGAACACAAGATCAGCTGGTACAAAGACACTCTTCCCACACATGCCTAATCCTCCTCCCTTGCCCCAGCCCCTCCACTGCTTCCATTCTGCCAACTTCCAACCCCATGCTAATACAAAAACTCCATTCTATCTGCTTCTATTCCCAAGGTCCCGAATGCTTCTTGCTGAGAAAGGCAATCAACCATGCTGACCGTGTCCACTAAAAATTCATGCCGTTCATTCTTTGTTAAGCCCTCAGTGTTACTGAGCAGTCCTTTTGTTTGCCCCAGATTGACTCCCTCTTGAATTCTTCATTCTTCCTAATCTTTTCTACACATCTCAAATTTCTTGACTCATCCTAACACCTCCCCTTGCTCTCAGCAAATGTTACATCTATTTTGCTGAGAACATCTAGGCCTTCAATAATCCTTTCTCACATGAAATTTTCTCTAGATGATCACTCATCCTTTTCTCCCATCCCCATCTCAAAGGGGAACATTCCCAACTTTCCTAAGACTGATCTCATCATCTCCTTCCTTCCTACAATTTCACTCTTTCAATTACTAACACCCACTGCAGCACGGCTCCACCCCATCCTCTTTCATCTTTTCTCTCTCTATCCCCTGGTTTTCTTTCCATGAGTGTGTGGTGGACATGCTCAAAATCCGCCCATCCAAAAGGAGCCTTCTATACTCCCTGCTTCTCCCTTAACAAACCAGAACTCTTCTCATCTTCCATGACCTCTAAACACCTGACACTTCTGTGACCAATCCTTATGGACTCTCTTTCTGTATTCTTTCCCTTCTCCTCCCAAAAGGGCAGCCGTTCTCCCAAGTCTGCCTTCAGTCCTCTCTCTCTCACTCTTGTGCCCATCCATCAGCTACTTGGTGGTGAACTCTTAGTCCGTGCACCTGACCCTCACCACTCTCCTAGTAACAAATTCTCTTTTTCAGTGGCCTACTGGCTTATCCTGGCTTAAGGATAAGTTCCATGAAACCAACATGATCAAAAGAAGACTCAACAGCTCCTCCCATGTTTCCACTCAGGCTAAAAAGCAAACCTGTGGATTACCTTAAATTTCTACCTTTCCACCTTCTCCCATATTAAATATTTTGCCCAACCACATCAATTCCATTGAACAAAATTTGGACATTGTGCCTGGCTTTAGGAGATTTGAAAATGAATAAGTAAAAATCAATGCCCTGAACAATTTCTCACAGCAAGATAGAGCTCTGTCCTACCTTTGCTATCGTTCTTAAATCCATAGTCTCAATTCTACGCCCACTGGTACAGCCCTAGGTCCTCTTATCTTTTGCCAGGCTATTATAGTAGCCTCCTGGAAAATCACTGCCTGCACTCATGCCTCTCCCTCCAAAATCATCCTTTGAACTGCCACCAGATTAATTTTCCTAAAAACACCAATTTGGTCCTATCCTTACCCTTATCAAGAACTTTCAATGGCTCTATTGCCTACAGAAAGGATAGACCAATGCCTCAGCAAGAAAATCAGGGCCCTCCTCAAAATTACTTTAGCTTATCTTTACAACTTTACCTTTTTCTCAGCTCCTTAATGCAGCTCACACAATGGTCTTAGTGAAGTCCTCCACATCCTGTAACAGTCCCTTCCAAGTTTTGCTTTTCACATCCATGTCCACAAAGGCGAGTTTGACTATGCTTCTTAGTCCAACTCAAATCAAAAGTTTTCTTTGAGGTTTTTCCAAATGCCCCAGCTAGAGATGCTTTCTCCCTCCCATGTTCTGCCATCATTTTCTTTGTGCCTCTGTTATAACCTTTCCATCTACCTTATATTATAGGTATGTGTAAACTTATTTATTCCTCCCATCACCCTGCACGTCCCAGATTTCATTCATCAATGTATTTCTCTCTGTATCTGTCATATAGCATCATATCTATCTATCTATCTAGAGGTAGATAGATATGATGGAACATTCACAGAGCACCTGAGTAAGGCAGAAATAAATGATGTGAAGACAAACAAAAAGGCTATGGTAGAGATGAAAATTGGTATTAAAAATTTATCCTCTATACAAGTATTCTGAATTATAAACACAAACATATAAATGCTTTCCCTAGTCTCATCCTCCACCCTGACCCCCAAACCGATGCTGTTCATTGCCTTTTGCTGCCATGACTCACACTTGTTCTGGACAGCAATCAAGCCCTCCATTTACCCAATCATTTATTCCACAAATATATACTAGGGCCTACTTCAAGGTAAGCAGTGCTCCCTCTCTCAAGATTTGTGCCATCATCTTGTTTCTTAACATGGTCCCCTCCAGCTCAGTTCATACCATGCTATCCCTTAGAACTTTATTCGCAGTTCTCAACTCAAACACTTCAACCTCTCCAGACACTTTTTAGTCGTACCTTTTTAAACCACTTCCTTCCTCCCTCCCCTCTTAGTTTTTTCCCAGTTACATCCTCCTCTTACGCATTTGATTCTTTTACTCAGCAGAAGGAAAATGACTATGCCTAGCTGATAAGGCTTGCACTTCTCTAACTAAACTTGTAAAATGAACATTAGTTCCTTTAGGCATAAAAAGAATTGGGAATATAAAGTCCAAGGTGCTTGAAAATGCCCCCAAATCCTCTTCCAAATCTAGACAAGTTTCCTTATAGTTTTCCAATTAAGGCTGTTCTTTCTCAAGCATCTGTATTCAAAATGTTTCACTCAATTTTGTTCTTGGTTATTTGTATGTGGTTGCCAGAATCATAAGAGTATGTTCTCTACAATTTATCATTGTAAATATATAAAATTTAATAAAATTTTCAACAATCTTTTGAGATTATGGAGGTAAACATAAGTTATCATTCTGTTTCTATGAGAAAAGATAATCCAGATTCCAAAAATCCAATTTACAAGTGAATACAGCTCACATGCAAATCAGGGACTTCTTTCCTTATTATTGCATAATGCTGGGATCCTCAGAGAGAAGTGTAGGGTGGTGGGACAAAAATGTCTACTGAGGTGGGCAGAAGAAAGTATTAAAAGATCTATTTATTTACTTATTTTTATCTCATCCTTTTAAATTTTTATTCATATATTTCTTTTCTAATATTCACAATATAACTGTACTATAGTACATATAATCTTGACAGGAAACATTTTTGAGGATGAATACTCAGGCCTAGTTTTATTAATTGGGATATGGGATAAAAATGCTGGCAAGCTCTAAGAGATGGTACACGTGGAGTGATATGATTTAAAGTTTGGAATTTGAAAAGGGGACTTTTCTCAAGATTTTTTTAAGGCTTTCTACCAAATATATATATATATATATATATATAGTATGTCTTTCTACAGATAAAAGCCTCTAAAAACAATGATTCTCAAATAGAGATAAAGAGCACCTGGAGCTTGTTAAAAATGCAGATTCTTGAGTCTTACTCTCAAGATGCTGATTCTGTAACTCTGGAGTGGAGCCAAAGATGTCAGTAGCCTTGAGAGACTAGGATAGCAAGTCAACACCATTGACATTCTGGGCCAGATAATTCTTTGTTGCGAGGCGCTGCCCTGTCCTGTGCATTGTCAGATGTTTAGCGTTATCCCTGGCCTCCACCCACTACATCCCCAGAGCAGCCACCCCCACCCCTGTTACGACCACCAAACATGTCTTGAGAGGTTGCCAAATGTCTCCTGGAAGGCACTATCGTCCCCGATCATTGAGGACCAGAGATAGAAGCTGCCCAAAGATGACACACTTTGAGAAATGCCATTCTTAATCAAAAGGATAAAACGATATGATAAAAGTTGAAGAATATGGATATTACGAGCATACGTGGTATAATTGAAATAAACAGGCTTCCCATACAATTCCTTTTTATATTGTAACAGGGTTAACTGACTGCTGAGTAGGGGAACTGCTATAGATATGGTATCTGGATTTCAACAGTCAGTAAGGCAAATTCTTTCATGATAGCTTTTTAGATAAGAGTAAGAAGACTATCGTGCTTATAAAAGTGGATAGAATATGGAAGAGGGAAGATCAGGTTTTGATTGCAAAGAGCAAAATATGATGAATCAGTGAAAATTATAAGTAGAATTTAGACAATTGTGGAGAAGTCTTTGAATAATTAAGGCATCCTAAGTTGAAGTAAGCTGTCTTCTGAGGCTGTTTCCCTATCCCTGGAAGTATTCATGCCTACTCTCCTTGGCTTATTCCTGGCGATGCTGGATGTTGATTGTTTTGAACTGAATTCATGTTTTCAGGTTGGGCTAAGAGATCTTTATAAGCCCATGTCACTCCAAACTCCATGAGCCTATGAGAGTTTGGCTTTAATATGAGTATATTTGCTGGTAGAAATAACACAATTGAACTTGTATCTGAGAAGGCAGGAGTCAGGGGTCAGTTATCCTGAAAACACATTTTTAGGGTGAGGAACTTTAGATTTAGATGTAAGAGGTGCAGGACATTTAAGACGACTGAGATAATGTGTCCTGGTCCCCTGCACCACCGTGCCTTTATCTAACCTCCCCACTACTTTTTTTTTAATGGAAAGTGTCTAATTCTTTCTCCCCCCATTTATTTAGAGCCCAGATTATTGAGAGATTATTTGCACTACTGCTGCATTTTACACCTATTCATTTGCATATCTGTATTCAATTGCATATTCATGTAATTTGTTTGTAATTGTTTTCCCCTTTGCTGTGTATAAAACCTGTTGTTCTCTACTCACCCCCAACCTGTAAACTAGTTGAGTCAATGTCATTTTTCTTGTGTAATTTTTCTTCTTGTGTAATTTCGACTTGAACATCTTCTCCCTAGCTTCTATTTTAAATTATTTTTAATTAACTTTAGTGGCGTTTTGCATCCTGCTATGAAAAGTCCGCCTAATAGTCTCAGAGGACTCTCCCAAGAGAGAAGAGTGCAGTAAATCACACATTATCACATTAAAGAATATTCCAGCACACAGTCCAACAGTCTAAATCTTGGCAAATGCAATGGGGGAGGGAGGGGGGCTGCAGGGGCCGGAACAGGCTCAAGCGATTCGCAGTATCCAAAGCTGATTATCTTCAATTCATCCATCCACAGGAAAAAAGCTGTATTCATTCTCTACTTCAACCACATTTACCACAAAACACCCTGATTTCTACTGTGTATGAGACCTTGGGCAAGTCACTTAAAGTCTCTGGGCATCCCTTCTAGAAAGTGAGCCAGTTAGACTAAGTTATTTCTGAAGATCCTTCTATTTACAAGTCACAAATATGGAAGCACTTAATCAAAAGGCTCTTTCAACCACATGGATTCTAATAACTTTTGCACAAAAAAGCAAATACCTATCAGGGTTGATAACACAATGAATTTTAAGATGCTTGATCCAAAAAAGAAAAAAATGAGAATTAGGTGAACTCCCTATACAAGATCCATTCTCTCTTAAAACAAAAATAAGTTTGGCCCAAACTGTCCTTCACCTATCGAGACACTTATACACGTACTTTGCTTGAGAAGGTAAATCAAGTCAATCTTTCAGAAGTTCATCATAAACAGGGAAATGGTTTTAAATCACAGGTTTACTTTCTATTTTCTATAATAGAGATCACAAATCAGCTGCATACAGGCCATTTCCAGCCTGCAGGTGTGGTTGTTTTGTTTGGCCTGGATAAAAAATTGAATTTAATTAGTTGCCAACTTTTAAAAAGGGAGCAATGATACATAAAACTCCATATTTCCAGTATCTCTTGAAATACCGGAAGATATTAACCCAAATGGCAACAATGAGCTGCAGCTGAGAAGTACCATCTCCTGGGCCTGAGCTCTATAGTAGTCCACAGTCCCCACTGCTCCCTACCTTCCCACACCCATTCTGGTTCCCTCTGACAGCCTGGGGCATATGAGCTTAAGTCCTTGATCTGTGACAATTTTCAGAATGCACAAATAAGATTTTTAATGCTTTCAATACGAAAATCTTTCACAACTATGAATGCTGATAAGGAGAATGTACTACACTGTAGGTGTCTAACTAACCACCTGAAAGAACGTAGAAATTCTAGATTTGATGGGGAGTTCAGACTAGAGACCCCCTAAAATTACTTTCATCTTTAACTTCCTATGCCTTTGGTTAGTAGTATAGATAGTGCATCACAACACAGTAATATATGTATAGATTATATCGTATGTCTTTATGTGATATAATATGTGTATATATATGCACATACATATTAATACACATATATATTGTACTTTGTTCGCAGGGGAAGACTTGATCTTACCCTCCCCCTTCATGAAAAGACATTTTCTGTTAACTTTCGTAGAACATTCCATTTTTCTCACTGATTTTAATATATAAAATTTTTAAATTAGGTTTCTATTAACTAAGCAGCCTTATCTTACCAGAGTACTATTCAACTATTATTCTGAAAAGATGATCAATAACCCAAGGGCAGAAGGATGAGGATGAAAGAACTCGAGCAAGAGCTTAAGAGGAGAGTGGCTCGTGGGCAAAGTTTCTTCACTAACTGTCTTTACCAATAAAACCACCCTAACCATGGCGGCTACGTCTTGAAGCTTTCTCCCTACCCACTTGCTCCAAAACTTTTTTTCTTTCAGCTCATGAAATCTGCTTGTTTGAGACACAATCTTTTAACAAGATTCTGAGGTTTTTCTTTTTTAAAAACTCAACTTTATATTACATTTACAATTAAACTGATGCCTACTTAGAGGATGTGGTGAGTCAAGGTTAAACTACTAAAAAAAAAAAATGTTGCTGAGGTTAAGTCAATTTTCAGGTAAAACATAACCCAAGAGTTTCCACACTGATAATGTGTTGTATGCAGTCCACATTCTCCTTCAGACCATTCTAGATGCTGGCTTCTTAAAGTCAGATCATGTGATACCTTACAGCATTACATCTGTACAGTGCATTATCACTGCAACTTCTACTGACTTAAAAAATGTGTATTATTAAAGTTGGACATTGTAGATATCACTAGCTCTAAATCAATTGTTTTTCTAGTGGGTTTGAGGTTGATTCTTGGCATAAGCATTTGTTAACAATAGTGATGAACACCTCAAGTGTGAACCTAAACATCCCATCAAGGAGTCGATATGACTACTGAGGGCATGCCTAATGACAAGAAAATGATTGCCTTGGCAATACAGTGTGAGGAACATGGGTTGCTTCTGGGAAAACGTGTTTACCATTCTAGTTCTGATTTTCTGATTTTCTCTGTTTAGAAAAAATGATTCACTGTTTAGAAGCAAAAAAAAACAAAAGATAAACATAATTCAATTTAACAGCCCTTGAATTCCACATTTTAATTTAGCCATGGATGTTTTCTGCTTTTACCTATTGTGGGTTCGACATTCACTTCTCCTTTTCCACTTTTTACTGCCTTAACAAAAAGAATCCCAAGAAGCTCATTACATTATTGCTAAAGGGGGCGGGGGCGGGGGGCGTGTATCAGATAGACTTAAAATCAAGAGAAAAAGTAAAATAGGTTTTGGAGCCCTGGAAAATTATTTAGTTTGTATCAGTGTCAGAACTCTTTAAATCAGAACCACCCTAAGAGGAAAATACATCAGGAGATTAAGATCCTTGCTCTCTGTCACCAGTGAAAAGTATGTTACCTTCAAGAGAAAAAAGATACTGTTTGACTTGTTAATAAGCTTATTGTGGAATTCTCCCGAGAAACAGAAGTATTTTCTTTACAGGCTGAATGTGTTTACGCTTTGGAGGAACACAAAGGGCTAATTCATTCTAGAAAAGCATTTCTTTTGAAGCCTGTGTATTTCAAAACAAAAACAGTTGTTGAAAATGTATGCATGAGCCATCCCAAAGCAATTGGTCACAGAAACCTGGATTATCAGAGTTGCAGACGAGCCCACAAGAAACAGAAAGATGAAGGGAGAGTGCAGGCTTGTTCAGAAAGCAGCGGCAGTCCTTGATCTGACGAAGGCACAGAACTGAAGAGAAGTAGTGGGGAAGTGCTTCAGAGCCCACACTGTCGGGTCTTAGGCCCTGAAATGCATATGCTTAAGAAAGCAGCGATCCTGCCATCCTGTTTCTCCGCAGCCAAAGGAAGGGGGGAGTGGAGGGACCAACGGATCCCGCCCTCTTATCCGGTTGTTGATCTAGGGCTGCAATGCTGGAGAACTTGCTTGAGTAACGCTAACTATGCAAAAGTTCACAAGGACGAGATCGGCTCGGTCCTCGCACCAAGTCCCCCCACACAGACCCCCAGCAGTCAATGTGCGAACACATTTGAAAATGCAACAATGACAAAGGAGCTTGCAACTTGCAAGCGACACTCACCCTGGGCCGCGCCGCCCAGCCGGCCACCGCCCGCCTCGGCCCCGAGCTGGGGCCCGGGAGCGGGGTCTTCACCTGCGCCGGACATGGGCCGCTTCACGGAGCCCTCGCCGCGCCTCCGCCTAGCTCGCCGCCCTGCGGGTCGGACGCACTAAGGGCTCGGAGATGTTGGGTGCAGGCAACTGACCGCTTCTGGCGGGGATTAAAAAACAAAAAAAAAAGTGTTTTGAGAGAAGAGCTCACCACCCCTGCAGGACATTCCCTCCCCCTCTGCTTCCCTCCCCCCAAACCCCACCCCGGGGAAGTTTTGACTTGAAACCCGGGAGGAAAACTGTTACCCAGCAAGTTGACAGCAGTGAGTCCTAGGGGGTCGAAGTGGGGCGGGGGTACCCAAGGGGGAGAGGCTGGGAGATCGGATTTGGGATCAGAACCCATCCTCCTCCCGCCCGGGGGACCGCCACCTACCTCGGCATCCCCCCAACTCACTCAAAGCCCCTTCCTCCTCCTCCTCTTCCGCCTCGGAAAGTTAGCGAGGCTCCGGCAGGGCCGTGGGTCGCGCTGGCCCGCCGGCGGCCACCCCTGGGTGTCCCTCCCCTCCTCCCTCCCGCTCAGCGCACACCACCGCAGTGGCGGCAACGGCGGCAGCCGCCGCTCCTCTGCTCGGCGCTCTCCGCCTCCTCTTTCCAGCCAGCTCAGCCCCGCTGGCTCCCCTCCGAGCGGGACTCTCTCCCCTCTAACTCTCTTTCCCCCTTACAGCGCGCCTATACTCCAGAAACACTTCTCCCTCTGTGGCTCCTTTTCATCATATCCGGGTCGGGGAGGCCTCGAACTCTTGGCTCTCGGCCCCGAGGCTGGGGGCGGCGCGACCCGGGCTCGGCCGCAGGCTCCCTAGCGCCCGGCTCTGTCTGGGTCAGGAGGCCAAAGCCCTACAGGGCTGGCGCTGGGGAGGACGCCGGTGGGGGGGGAAAGGAGGGAGCAGGCTCTTCCCTGGCTGCCCCAGAGTGCCCCCCACCCAGAGAGTCACCGCATCCCCTCTCCCTACTCCTCTTCCCAGCCCTGCCTCAGACCCACTGACATTCTGGGGATGCCCTGAGGAAAGTAGAAGCCTTTAGGGTGAACAATGCAAAACGAAAAAAGTATCAGACTTTCCTGGTGGAATACAGTAAGGGTGGTTTTGAAACCTTGACCCCTAGCTGAGTGTTTAATCTCTTCATCTCTGACTCTAAAGTAACCTTTATTGTGTTTTTCAGTTCTTTCTTTCTTTGTATTGGTCAAACAGGATGAGGAAACTGCAACTTCTTTTGCAGTTGCATGAAGTCCCTGGAGGCATCCAGGCAGGCAAGGGTGACACCCTTGAGGATGCACTGGCCCAGGGCCTCAGGCCCAGCCTATTACAGGCGGAATGCCTCCCCCACAGATGACTTATGTGGTGAGATAAACTTGTGGTCGGAAGTAAAAAGCTGATCAACTCTCCATTTATAAAGGAGACGATCCGATTGCAATTTAATCTGATGAGCAAAGAATAACAAGTATAAACTAATTTGCAGATGTAAAGTATTTCAGATAACTTTTGCTCTTTACTTCATTGTGAATGAAATGCAAAATTTGTAGAAAGCTAGAACAAACTCATTCTCTGACTTTCTAGGACAAAAGTAATGACAATAATGTTCTCAAAATTGGAGAAAATGTACTTTGGATACATCTTCCTTCCAGGGGTATCAATAATATCCCAGGAATTTCATATCTTCAAAAAATCAACTGGAATTGATTCCAATTGACTGAGAAGTCCTATTTCTTACCTTTAAAGAATTGGTGCAACCAAACTTACTTTCAAGTAAACCTGAAAAACACAGCCTTTGAAGTTTCTGCTGACAGTTATTCAGACCATATTCTGCCCCAAAAGACAAATGACATTTTGCCCAATGACCTGTGACTAACAAATGCCTTTTTTTTTTTTCAATTTAGAGATTTCAGGAATGGTGTGTATAAAAGTGCCTTAACTCTCTGAAAACTTGTCTGGGGGCCTGGACTATTTGGAATCTGCTTGATGAAAACAGATCAATTCTGATCTGCATTACCATTAGAGAGCAAACATTTGAGGAAGCTTCATGCCTAGATACTATTTTATCTCTATTTTATATATTGCCCTGCCTTTTTAAAAAATGTACCCTCACTAAGATGTTAAACTCCACGAATATTTAAGAAATTACAGCACTCTTCTAGAAAGTCATAGTCAGCGGTAAATATTTGTTAATTTAATTTCACACAGTACTTAATGTTGCACACACGGTCGGTGATTCAATAAATACTCCTTGAATTAAATTTAAACATCTTACTCTTTAACAGTGAAGAAATAAGATTCAAATAAAAATATTAGGAACAAATGAGGGTCTGTGTGGTAGAATCACCGAGATGGTCAAATGCTATATCTTGCTCAGCAAAACTTGGAGCAAGTTAGTCAATCTCTCTATGCCTTGGTTGCTTCATAAGTGAGAATGATAAAAGAAACTCTTCACAGGGTCCCATAAGGACTAAATAAGATAATTTTCAGAAGGACATCAGCTATGAGGAAAGGTACTCAAAAATATTTACTATTATGATTGTTCAGCAGAAGCATTTTGATGGGTAGTGTTGAACATGGCATAATGACAATATCACAAGGGCCACATCAAAATACCAGGTAACCATGCCTGGCATACATGTGCAATCTATACTTTACACAAATTATCTCAAAGACTTCTGACATCAGCCCTACCAGTACCTTGCCAGGATTACACTGCTAGGATTTATAGCTCAAGTCTGTCTGACTGAAAGCCTATCTTGTGTCTTTAGGTAAACTCAGGTCTTCCTTCTAGGAGCACCTAGAAGTCCATAAGCTTAGTATTTGATAAACCAGCAATTAAGTGTGGGATCCTAAGTGTTCCCCAGGCTGTCCATTTACCCCATCCTTTGCTGTATTTCAGTCCTTCTGACTCATCACTTAGCTCGGTTCCTGAAGAGCACTCCAGTGCCCTCATCCTCTCATTCTTTTATTCAACAAATATGTATGGAAGTGGGAGGCACTGTCATGGGTGCTGGGGATGCAGCAGTGAAGATGATCAACATGGCCACTGCCTTCATGGAACTCAGTCTAGAAGGAAATATGGACACACAACCACTTAACAACAGTCGCTGAATGGGATGGCAGGGAAAGTTCTGGAATGCCATGATAATTCTTTTTTGCAGGGAGATACAGTTTGGTCTAGGAATCAGGGAAAAGTTTCTGGAAAAAGTTATGTCTCTCCTGGAAGCAGAAGAAGAAATTGATAAGAGAAAAGACCGGTCTAGGCAGTGTGGGTGCAAGTGCAGAGGTTTGAGGGCAGCCTAGCATCAATGAAGAACTGAAAGAAGTCCAGTATAAGAGGATAACCCAATGCGAGGGGGAGAGAGATGGAAGTTGAAGAGAAGAGTAGAGGTCTTAGCAACTTTGAACAAGGAGGATATATTTTCCAAATGTCTATTTATAAAAGCCACTCTGGTATAATATGTAAAATGATTTGGAGGCACTGAGATTGGAGCTCGGAAGTCCAATTAGGAGGCAAGGGATGATGATAGAAGTGGGAATGGAGCCAAATAGGCTGAGATAAAGGATAAGGAAGCTAGAGGAATCAAGGGTGACTTCCAGTTTTCTGCATCTTGATGAATGGGGGTAATAGTACCTACAGAGATGGAAACATTCAGGAGAAGCAGGTGTGGGGAAAAGCTGCTGAGTTAGTCATGTGGATGATGTAGTGTCTGAGAAACCTGTGAAATGGCTCATTGGAACCATCCAGTAGGCTGCTGGATAGGTGTCTGGAATACAAGCACATAGATGGCATTTCCTGGCAAGGATGTCCTGAGTACCCAAGGTGGGCATGCTGTGTAAGAACAGAAGGCCTAAAACACAGCTGTGCCCTGAAACTCAAACCAAATGTGTCCTTACTGGCCCCTCTCCGTTTCTCCACACCATTCTCAATGAAGTAATACTTTTATCTGACTAGCTTCGAGAATCACCATTATTTAGTACTACTACTGCCTGTGCCCCTCCACCAGCCCAGATGCCCCAGGTGTATCACCTGATGGTCCTGATTAAACCGGATTTGATCATGTCTCAAACTCCAGTCATCCTGATAGATGGAAACCTTCCCTGGGGACCAGCTTTCCTTTAGAATTAAATACCCTAGCTCTGGCTCAAAGCCCTCTGCCACTGAAATCCCAATGTGCCTTACAACCATTCCTGCCTAGTGATGTACACACTGATGATGATGTAATGATACGTAAACACATTGTGAAAGAGATCTGACATGAGCTAAGCAAATGAAGTGAACTAATTAAAAGGATTTATAAAGCATCCTTGTGGACTACCACATCTTCATCACTCAGTCAACATTCAAACATTTATTGTGCACCTATTATATCCTAGGCCACATGTTAGTTTCTGGAGTTTTTTTTTTTTTTTTAGTTTGATTTAATGTCTTGAAAAGCAGCTAAATTACTTTTCAGTTGGGTAGAGGGCTATCTGCCTAGCAAACGTCGAAGTTAATACCTTTGCATAGTTATCTAAGCCAGAGGTCTACAACTGGGGTGTGCTATTGTGCATACTTCCCAGGGGGCAGACAAGACAATTCTCTGGAATGTGAGGAGGAAACAGTAGGATGAGTATTTCTATTTGTTTTTATGTCATCATTTGTCATTTCAATTCTCAAGTATGTTTTAAAACTTATACAAAGTTTCAATACAAAAGTATGTATAATTTATAAATAAATATAAATTAGGGGTTCACGCATAAAAGTATTTTACTGCTCACTTGGTTAAAAAAGGATTTAAATGCTTTATATCATTTAAGGTACATTCAGTCAGTACATTCACCCAGATTGTACCAAGGTTAGTTTTTCTACAAAACATATATACCTACCTCATTTAGGCAGAAGCATGACTTCAGCAATCCCCAAACCCAAGGACATACAAACATACAAACTGAGTCTCTTAGTACCCTCAGGTAACCTCCATAACCTTCACATAATGCCACCACAACGGCCATCCACTTTCTCAAATTCTACTCATTTTTTTTTTGGTGCACATATACTTTTCAACAAACTTTATTTTCTATTGTTTTACCTCACAGAAGGTTTAGGGCACAGGGGCTTTGAGGAAAAGAGATCAGCTCAGGGAGCTATTAGGTCAGAAAAAAGTGACAACAGAAGAAATGACAGCTGACAGACAGGGAAGATACAGGGACATAAACACGTCATAACAATGCCTTTGTGACTTCAACTCAGTGAAACGGACTGTTCCGCGAATGAGGGCCTGAGTCATTAAGGACTCAGTTATGTTAGCGCTGCATTCTGTTTTTTAAGGAGGCAGGTGAGTATTTTTACATTTAAGGAAAAATTCCACCAAAAAAAAAAAAAAGTTCACATAAGAAAATGTGGCTACTTGAAAGAATAACTTTCACAGGATTACATTTTTATAGCTGCCAGGGAAATGAGCAATCATGATTCTAGGCCAACCTGCTGTGACTGTATTTCTCCACCTCCTGGTGCCCCGTTTGAAGAGGAGAGGTCAAGTGGACAGATTTCTGGAATTCCATCCTTACTTCAAATAGAGCACTTTGTTCTTTTTCTCCATAATGCATAGGTCCTTCCCTTAAATTTAACTGAGAAAACTGGTTCTTCCACTTTTTGAACATTTGAAAACTGCTGAAAGGCCCAACTCCTTCATTTAACATATAAAGAAACATAAAGACATAAAGTTCATTCATTAGGTTCAACAAACATATACTTAGAATCTACTATAGGCCAGACCATATGCTGGGCATCAGAAGTTCAAAGATAGAGGAAAGACTGGCAGCTCAGAGTGTGTGAGGGAAGGGATGGGCAGAGAGCGGAGTGGGAGAGGGCCATTCACGTCAATAATGCCTGTACAGCAGGAACTTGAAGGCAGCAGAGCCTAACTGCGGGAGCGTGGGCGGGGAGAGCCAGGGGCTGTTTCAGAAAGGAGAAGATACCAAGCTGAGTACTGCTGATGAGTAAAAGTTTGCCTGTCAAAATGCTTAGGGAATTCCAGACTCAAGAGATAATGCCTACAAAGCACAGAGAAGCTAAATGACTGGAAAGCCCCAGAGAAGTTAAATGACTCGGCAAAGGTCCTTTTGTAGCTTTGCCATAGAGCTAAGTTTCTGAACATCCAGGCTTCTTGCTCTGACTGATTATCTGGAGAAGCCACGTAAATGAATCCATCACTTCTAAGTGATGGTGAAGCTAGGGCATATCTGATCTTCCATTCAGGAGTTCCAACGATTTTCTATTGTAAATGTGTGACCAAAGAATGCAGCATAGAATCTCCTGTTGTTGAATTAGCTTGACTTGTCCTGCCCACCAAGCTCTCAGTTAGTGTCCCTTTCGGTTGTCTGACTCCTCTGGCCTGGGGCACTGGCCTTCAGGTATTTCCCTGCTGTCACTGTACTTTCCTGCTTGTGTTTTGAAGGAAGGGAGGGAGAGGTTAAGGCAGACAGTGGCACATGTCAGAGAACAAGTGGAGTGAAGGTAGAAATGAAAATGTGCTTCTATCATATGCAGCCAACAGGAAGGTATGTAGATAGTGAACCTGGATATATAAGGTATTGTGGAAAAGTAGTAAATACAGGAGGTCTTTGAAAATGATGACCCATGTGCTAAAATCACAATTAGAAATAATTTTAGCATGATGATCCAGACAAAGATATTTGAAATAATGTAGAAGATGAGGATTCTTTTGTCACCATGGTCCCTAAACTCGTTTATAGTCTCAGGTAAAGAGAGGAACTTTCAACTCTGGGATTTAAACCAATGCCTCTATTTCTCCAAATTTTCTGTTAAGAGGTAGATGCTAAATAAAAAAATGCAGGATTACAGATTGATTATATTGTTCATTCAATCCTGAGACCTATAATCTACTCTGGGAAAAAGGCAAAGCTTTCTTGAATATTCTCCCACCTCCCATTATTCTCCTCTCTCCTACTTTGAACCGTCCCTCCTCCCCAGGCACCTGGATCCCCATTCTATTCTCTTGCTGACCCAGGTTTCCAACCTTAAACACAAAGATATTAGTAACTCATAGTCCTCCAAATTCTAGGAGCAACAAACCTGCTCCCATGTTCATAGTCCCCCTAAAATGTATCCAGGCCCATAAAGGGACCTAGGTTATTTGCTGCCACGTTGTTTTGGTGGCAGGGAGCTGGAGTCAACCTGGGCAGCCATCCCTGGGGGAGCAGGCAGTTTATGGCGTGGTTGCCGAGCATGTGCATTGTGTAGCTACTAGAAGAAACAGATTATATGTACATGTCAGCCACAGAACGGATCTTTAAACATTGTACTTAGTGAAAGGAGTAAGGAACAATGTGATTTTAGCGCAGCAGCAATTAATAATTAAAATTATATACACACAAAACAACAGAGCACCGTTTATAAGAATACACACAAGAAAAAGGACTTACATACACATCTTAGAATGATAATGGGAGGAAGGAAAAGAGTGAAGTATAGGAATCAGGGGATATGGGGATATAGGTATACGTATAGCTGATTCACTTTGTTGTACAGCAGGAAATAACACCATGTAAAGCAATTATACTCCAATAAAGATGTTAAAAAAAAAAAAGAATAGGAATCAGAGAGAACATATAGAGGCAGACAAGCATACATACAAGAAAAGGGACTTGGACAGACCATGATAATGTGCCATGTACCAAGGGGCTGATAAACTCAATTCTTTGCTCTAGAGGTCCAAAACCATGACAACTATTACTGCCAATAATAAATAAATAAATAAATAATAAAGTAATAATAATCTACCAAACAAAAATTCAAGCAAGTCTTATTACCAGGCAATGCAATAAAATGACAAGAAATGAAGATGTTATAGGATATGTATTGAAAGAGGCGTATCTTACATATATCTCTAAAATCACTACAGAGGTGATTACCTAATTTATCTGTGTTAAAGATAACACAGCAACACCAGAACACTTTGGTTACAACAGCCCATCCATACAAAGCCATATTTTCTTACTCACTCTCATATAGACTGTTGTAGTCTGCTGGTATTGGCCCCTAAAAAGATATGCCCACATCCTAATCCCCAGAACCTGTGAATGTTACATTACACGGTTAACTTGGCTAAAGGGCCTTTGCAGACATAATTATTTTGAAATGAAGAGATCATTCTGGATCATCCAGGTAGGCCCTCATGTCAACAGCAGGTGTGATGGTTAATTTTAGGTGTCAACTTGACTAAGTCAGGGAATGCCCACATAGCTGGTTAAACATCACTTCTGGGTGTGTCTATGAGGGTGTTTCTGGAAGAGATAAGCATTTGAATTCGTGGACTGATTAAAGCAGATGAACCTCCCCAGTGTGGATGGGCATCATCCAAAACTTTCAAGGCCTGAAAAGAACAAACAGGTAGAGGAAGATGGGATTCACGCTCTGCCTGACTGTTGGAGCTAGAATATCAATGTTCTGTCACATTTGGCACTCCTAGTCCTCAAGATTTCAATCTCAAACTAGAATCTGTGTTATTGGCTCTCTGGCTCTCAACCTTCAAACTACTCCACATGCTTTCCTGGGTCTCCAGCATGTAGACGGCAGGTCCTGGGACTTCTCAGCCTCTATCTGATACTTCACAATAAGTCATATATATCTCCTATTGGTTCTGTTTTTCTGAAGAATCCTATCTAATACAGCAGGTGCCCTTATAACAGACACACAGACAAGAGAAGGCACTATGAAGGTGGATGCAGGGATTGGAGTTAGGTGGCCACAAGCTAAGGAAGGTGGTAATTATCAGATACTAAAAGAGTCATGGCTCAGATCCTCGCCCTGAGCCTCCAGAAGAAATACAGCCCTGCAAACACCTTGATTTCAGACTTCTGGCTGCTGAGACTGTGAGAATACATTTTTGTTGTTTTAAGTCACCAAGTTTGGGGTAATTTGTTACAGTAGCCACAGAAAACTAATACAACTGTCTTTAGAAAAAGTGAAATTGAAGCTCTTTAGGCCCAGTGTACTATTAATTATTTGATGTTTGCTGTTAGCTCACTATCAAAGGGAAAAGCAATCTACTCTGAATCCCTGAAGGGACTCAACTCTTTTATCAAAAACCTTTTCCAGGTTGACATAGGTCCAATACCTCCAGAGGTATAGCCCATCTCTTATAATCAATTATAACGACTATCATATACCAAGTCCTTTAAAATGTACACATTCTTTACCATGCATCCTCAATTTTATCTTAGGGATAACCCTTTCTGATATGTATTAAATGTACAATATTATAATCCCCGTTCTATAAAAATAAGGAAACAACGTTTGAGAGAAGTTCAATGGAGAACAATTAAGTAGTAAGTTGAAAAGCTCAGACTGTAACTGAAATCTTCATGTAATTATTCATCAGATATTTGTTGAATGTAAGCTCTACCCCAGGTCTCCAGTTAGGTCCTGGCAGCATTTTTTTTTTTTAATCACCTACAAGATGTCAAATACTCTGCTAAACACTGGAATAAAATGAAAAGTGAAACACGTGTCCTGGTCTTCACAAAGTTTCAGTCTTAGGACAGGTAGACGTTAGTCAAATAATCACACATATAAGTATCTAAGTACAAATAGTGGTTAGTAAAGAACAGTGTCATGCTGTGAGTGTGTGTAAGAGGGGCATCAAATTAGAGACACAATGTCATGCTGTGAGTGTGTGTAAGAGGGGCATAGAATTAGAGACAAAGTCCCTGCTCTAAAAGAGTAAGGGAAAGGATCAAGTAAAGAGAAGAATAAAATATAATGGGATTCATACTTTGAAGTAGGAATTGGGCCCTATGATGGGACACAAGAGGCAACAACAAACCCAATCCTAAGAGAGAGGAGTCTGAAGAATGAAATGGGTTTGGAGAAGAGCCTGGATGAGATGGACTTAACCATAGATAGGAAGGTGAGGAGGAAAGAGAAAGGAAGCAGCAAGTGCAAAGTTACAGGAGAAGGTGAAGTGGGCATTCAGAGAACTCCAAACCTAACACCTGTTCTACCGCATTTCTTACAACATGTATGCCTATATCAAATTAGGGTCTCATTTATACATTCCAGACGTTTTAAATTCTTCTCAGAATTCTATTAGAGGGATTTCTAGACTAAGTGTTCTCCTCTCTAACAATGAGACTGTTTATTAAATTTCCCCCAGGTGATCAAACAAAAACCCATTTGAAGTATGCTGAAGATGCTATTGGCTATGTGGTGCTGGCAAAAATTCACATGACATGTACAGCACCGGGAACTCTACTCAATGCTCTGTAATGGCTTACGTGGGAAAAGAATCTAAAAAAGAGTGGATGTATATGTATATATATATATATATATATATATATATATATATATATATATAATGGGTTCACTTTGCTGTACACCTGAAACTTACACAACATTGTAAATCAACTATACCCCAATAAAAATTTTAAAAGAAATCCACCTGACAGCCACACACACACAAAAAGAAGAGTATGCTTAGAAGGCTCACTTGTATTTACACCATAAACTGCACCACCAATACCACCAAACTGCACCACCAACAGTAGAATAATCTTGCCCTACAGTGTTGCTGGAATATGACATTGGCTGGAGTCCTTTGGTGTCATCTGTCTCTTTTCATCTTAGAGTCTTTACTTTTTAGACTCTGAAGAACTATCTCCTGGGTCTCTCTGTAATCAAGAAGGCGGTACTTGGAAATCCCACTAATAAGTTAAAGTTAATTTGTTAAACAAAAAAGAAGGAATGGTGCTTATAAAAGGTATGATAATAAAATAGTTTGAAAATAAAAGGAAATCTCTGAATCATGTAAAACATAATCATTAAGGCCAAAGATGATAAGAAAGGTAAGGTTGAAACAAACCATTACAAAATGAAATCATGATACTTAAAATTGCTGGAATAACATTAGAATATTTCATTTAGTCTGCATTGAGACCCAGAGTGCTCTTTCTTTAGATACTAGCTGACGGACATCATCTGTGATCATTCAGCACTACAGACACTAAACCTCTTTCATACAAGGATGTGAATACTTTCACAACCAGAAGGAAGCAACTTCTTAGGACCTTTTTTTTTTTTTTCCTGATAAATCAATCCTTGGAGAGAGCCTGGGATTTTCTTAGCATCGCTATTTAAAAGCCATTAAAAAAAACTGAATATAATTCCCAAATTTAGCAAAACTACCTTAGAAACGGAGCTATGGAAGATTCTTAAATAACTCAAATTATGATTCTGATGTTTAGTTCAGCATAAAGAAGCTAAGTCACTCCCTTCTTGGGCTCTGCTAAAGTCATGCTTTCCAAGACTCACAGGTTCTTAAGTCAAGGAGACACGTATGTTCCCCCCGCCCCTCACTCGAATCAGGATAGACAACAGGGCAAGGGGGGAAAGAGAAGACTTTCAATTAGAGAATTTGAAACGTTAATCCAAGAGAAAGATAAAAACTATAGTAAAACAATCAGCAGTTTGAAATATTTCCCTAGTTGTCTTTGACCCAGGGCAACAGATACATTAAAAACTGCACTCTTTAAGCAAGATGAAATGAAAGAAATCCATTTTTTTGGTCTTTGACAAGCTTAACATCATTCTTTTGGTTTGTTAAAATTTCTCCAAAAAGTGATAACCTCTACTTATAAGAATCTTGCTGCTTATAAGAATCTTGCTTCTGTATGATACAAAAGCTTGATTCAAATATACCAATAAAAATTTTTACATGTCTATGTGTATGTAGTTTAGTGTATTCAGTAGAAGATCAATGGTAATTTCAAAATATTGAATAAAAGAGAGTTTTTTTTCTGATATTAGAAATCTTTTTGAATCATTTTGTTTCCCTAGCTATTTTAAATGAATAATAATAGTGTGCTTAATAAATTTTTAAAAATCTGTATTTTAGAAAGCCACCTTTAAAGTTAAATAATTATTTTTGATAGTTTAGGATGAGTTCTGTCATTGAAATATCAAGCCAATAAGTAATTAACTGTTTAAACAATCAAGTTATAGCTACCATATTATAAAAAGTATTAGGACTTCCTTGGCAGTACAGTGGTGAAGACTCCACACTTCCAATGCAGGGGGCGCAGGTTTGATCCCTGGTCAGGGAACCAAGATCCTACATGCCGTGCAGCATTGCCAAAGAAAAGAAAAAAAATTCTAGCAGGCACAAATTTATATTTCTGAAAACGACTGGTTGACTAGCAAAATTGAATTAAAATAATTATTTAAACCATATTCCCTTTAATACTTCACAAATTGTAATGCAAATTTAATTACTTATAACTTTGAAAGATTACTTCATTATCTTGTCAATCAATGTTTGTATTATTCACTTAGAACTATAAACTATGAAAGTATACTTAACGTTTGTTATATTTTATGTTTAGCATCATGTGAATTTCTCAATATTATTAAATAATATAACATGCATACTGAAGACCAGAAAATACAACTTCCTATAAAATAGTACCTTACACTTAGTATCCCCTCTGCTAGACACCTTAGTAAGTGTCTTGGCAGGCAGCAATCTAAGATGACCTTCAGTAATCCTCACCTTGTATGTAATCCCTTTCCTTGAGTGTGGGCTGGACCAAGTGACTTGCTTTCAATGAGCAGAATAAGGCAAAAGTGATGTTATACACCTTCCATGATTAGGTTACAAAGCCTGAAAATTCCATCTTGTTAGCACCTTCTCTCTCTCTCTCTCTCTCTCTCTCGCTCTCTCTCACTCTCTCTCCCCTCTATGACAAGAAACTGAGGGTGGCCCTCAGCCAGAAGCCCCTGAAGAACCAAATCCTGCAAAATATTGTATGAGTGACCTTAGAAGCAGATCTGCCCCCACTTGAGCTTTCAGATGAGACCACAGCCCAAGCTGTCACCTTGCTTTCGGCCTGTGAGAGACTCTGAAGCAGAGAACCCAGCTAAGCCTTGCCTAGATTCATTACACAAACCATGAGATGATAAATGGGTGTTGTTTTAAGCCAATGACTTTTGGGGTAATTTGTAATGAAGCAGTAGATAACTAACACAATCATTTAGCTTTTTTTTTTTCTTTCTAAATCTACAGAGTACAAAAGAACACCATTCAGAACTATAAAGAGAGAGTTTAAGCCTTGGCAATTACCTTAGTGCCCAGAACTTAAGCTGATGTTTCAGGATCATTGTTTGTTTGCTTCTTAATGCAAATAAACACTAGAGTTGCCCTTCAGCCAAAGGGTAAATATGTGCCTATTCTGTTAGTGTCTGAATTTTTTCTATCATACCTATGGGTAAATAAGTGAATTCTTCTACCTCCCTAAAGCATCAGATATTCTGACTTTTAAACTGAGATATATAATATGCAATAAAATGTACAGATTATACATGCTTAATTTGATGTTTTAACAGTTGGGTATATCTATGTAACCATCACCCAAAACAAGCTATAGAATATTTCCATCCTTCTAGAAATATTCTTCCTGCTTTTTCCTGTTATTATTCCTCCTCACTGATTGCTACCTGCCTCATCAACTATCTAATTTCTATTGACATGGATTAGTTTTGCCTTCATCTGGATTTCATAATAATGGATTTAGACACTGTGTATTTTGTTCTGTCTGGGTTATCTTAGTTTAACATTATAATTTTCATAGCCATCCATATTGTTGCCTGTGTCAGTTGTTTCTTCTTTATAATAACTGAGAATTATTTCATTTATGTGGATATACCATAATTTATTTATCCATTCAACTGCTGATGGATATTTGGGTTATTTGAAGTTTTGTCTATTATGAATAAATCTACTATGAACATTTGAATACAAGTCTGTGTGTACATATATTTTTATTTGTCTTGGGTAAATACCTGGGAGTGGGATACCTGGGTAAGCATATATAGCTAACTTTATGAAAAACTGCCAAAGAGTTCTTCAAAGAACTTATATCATTGTACAATCCAATAAGCAATACAGAATAATTCCATTTGCTCAACATCTTTGGTACCATCTCATGTTGTCAGCATTTTTTAAAATTTTAACCATTGTAGTAGGTTAAAGTGGTGTCTCATTGTGATATTAATTTGAATTTCTCTGCTCATCAATGAGGTTGTACAATTTTCATTTATTAACCATTTATATATCTTGCCCATTTTTATACTTAGTTGCCTGAATTTGTTACTTTGCGTGTATGTGTGTGTCTGTGTGTGTCTGTGTACTTATATTCTGGGTACAAGTCCCTTGTTAGATATATTTGCTGTAATTTTTTCCCCAGAGAGCAGCTTGTCTATTCATATTATTAATGGAGCCTTTTGATGGAGCCAAAATGTTAAATTTTGATAAAGTTCAATTTATTGTTTTTCAAGTGTTATGGTTTGTGTTTATTGCCACCTGTCCAAGAAATTTTTGCCTACTTTGAGGTTACAAAGGTGGGTTTCTATGCTTTAAGAAGTTTTATGGTTCTGAGTTTTAAATTTAGGTCTACTATCTATTTCAAATTCTTCTTTCTGTGTATGTAGTGAAAGAGTGATCTTGATTCACTTTTTTTCATATTGATATCCAATTGTTCCAGCACAATTTGTTGAAAAGACTTTCCTTTCCACATTCAACTAATTTGCCAGTTTCATTAAAAATCAAATGACCATAAATCTGTCAGTCTCTTTCTGGGCTCTCTATTCTGTTCCATCAACTTGTTTTCCTGGCGTTACCCAGATACTACCCTATAGCTGCAGTTTTTATCTTAGGTCTAGAAATCATATGTACATGTCCTCCAAGAGTTTTCCTTGTAAAAATTGGTTTGATTTTAAATCATCTGATTTACTGTATACATTTAAGAATAACCTGTCATATATCTTGAAAATAACCTGCTGAAATTTTGAAAAAGATTTCATGAAATCTATAAACTAGTATAAGAAGAATGAACATCATAACAATATTGAGTCTCTCAATCAACAATAATGTTATTTCTCTCCATTTAGTCATTTTCCTTAATATCACTGATGTTTATAATTTGAATGTAAAGGTCTTACACATGTTTTGTTAGATTTATTCCTAAGTGTTTTTGTCAAGAACTATGATCTTTTTGAAGTTTTACCCTACTTGCAAGCTAACAAGTTATCTTGTCACAGTTACATGAGTGGTGGCATAAGACAGTTGAGTTATGGCTCAGAAATAAAAGACAGTTTAGTACTCACAGAGATAGCACAAGCCAGAGTATCAGCATTTGCACCATGTCCCCAAACCCCAGTTCCTATGGGATGATGCAAAAAAGTTCTTATGATAACTGCACAAGCTTAGAGACCTAAACATTTTATAATAAACAGTAAGCAAGCCTACCCTTTTCTCTGTAGGGAGGCTCTATCTCTGTCTTCCAATGTTTTTTGTGACACAAGCACACTTGAAAAGATGGTCCAGAACAAAGACAGGCAGTGTCTGCACTGGTGAGACATGCAGAAATGAGAGAAACGAATAGAGAATTGTCTCCCAACAATATTACTTTTTTTTGATGCTATTTTAAATGGAATTTAAATTTTTCAATTTCCCATTGTTCATTAGTATTATGTAGATAAATAACTGATTAAAATGTAGTAAAAAAAAAAAAGTAATATGACAATGATCAAAGTTTTCCAAACTACCTTAAAGTTAAGAAACATACTCCTGGAAAATCATTAAATAAAAGAAGAAATCAAAAGTGACATTGTGAACTTACTAGAACACAAATTAAGAACATTTTGACTCTAAACCTAGAAAATATAGGAAAAGCTGTATTCAAAGGGCAATGTGTAGCCTTAAATGCCTTTATTAATAAAATTAAAAGAAAAAAAGAAAACAGTGTTCATTTTAAGGAACTTTAAAGATGACAAATATTTTAAACTATTAGACTTAAATAAACTAACGATTTTTTTAAAGATAGAAATGTTAAATCCAATGATAAAGTGGTCTTAAAAATCACCTACTGACTTTACTATTCATGAGAATAAAAGGAAATGGCTTCAGTGATTTTTAAGACCACTTTCTCTAAAATTTCCAAATTCTATAACTTCTACTCATGAATATTCAGAATTAGAAACCTGTTTCGTTCTTCTTTTATCCTCCAATTTGTAACATACAGTAGGTGTATGTTTGTGTGTATCAGTTCTGTTGCTGCAAGTTACCCCCAAATTTAGCAGATTAAAAATAATATTTATTATTTAATAGTTCCTGTAAGTTAGGAAACTAGGAATGGTTTAACTTGATCCTCTGGCTCTGGGTCTTTCAAAAGGTCTCAGTCATCTCAAGGATCCACTGCGAAGGATCCACTTCCTAGCTTAGTCATGAGACTGATGACAGAATTCAGTTCCTTGTGGGCTGTTGGACTAATGTGTCAGTTCCTCGTGTGCTATCTACTACAGCCCTTACAAGATTCCTTGCCACTTGGACCTCTTCATAGAATATCTCACAACATGGCACCTAGCTTCATCAAAGCCAGCAAGCAAGAGGGCAAGAAAGTACCAGCAAGACAGAGGGTGCTAGCAAGATAGAAGACATGGTCTTTTGTCACCTAGTTCTATTGAGTAAAAGCAAGTTACTAGGTCCAGGCCACACTAAATGGAAGTTGATTACATGAGGGAGTGAATACCAAGAGATAGAGCTCATTGTGAACCATGTCAAAAGCTTCCTACCACAGTGTGTTTAGGCATAATAACATTTCTCTAGTGTTTTCCCTATGCACATATTCAAAGACTCTAAAGCACTATAGTTAGAAAATACAATGCCAAGTATCTACTTCCCAAACCTGTATTTTATTTAACAACCTTCCTGAAGTATAACTGTGTGTGTGTGTGTGTGTGTGTGTGTTCTAAGAAATCTTCGCCTGTACTGAGTTTACAGATTTTCTGTTTTACCTTATGTCAGTTTTGGTAAGTTGTATTTATAGTAGTTAATTTTGTTGGCAAAAAGTCATACTGAACATTCTTTTGTTATCCTTGTAATATCTGTAGGAGAGGCCATGACCATCCGTTACTCAGTCTTGATCTGTGTCTCTGTCCCTCCCCACCTCCCCTTTATTTCCTTGATATACTATCTAGTAGATGACCAATTTTGTTGATTGTGTCAAAGAACCAGTTTTGGCTTTTAGATTTTCCCTATTGCTTCTTTGTTTCATTGAATTCTACTCTTATCTTTTTCTTTTTTCTATATGTGTTGTATGCTGGATATTGTGAGTGTTATGTAGTGAAGACTAGATACCTTTATATTCCTTTAAAGAGTGTTGTTATTTTTGTCTTGGCAGGTAATTAACTTGATTTGATTTTCAAGCTGAAAACTCTGCTTCATCTATGGCATCTCAAATTTCAGTTTAATTTTTGGTCCTTATGTATTCTTCAGGGACTGGGGCAGAATTTATACATAGAACCTGAGATTACCCTTCTCTGGCTATTTTCAGGGCTACCTGTGATTTTCATATAGCAGTGGCCACCTTAAGCTGTCTCCTGATTCCTTAGACCAAAAATACCATGGGTTTTCTATTGGAGATTCAACTTTTTGCCCTTAATCCAAAGCTTGCAAAATTCAGAAATGCAAACCATGCCATTTCTTTCATTCAAGTTTTGAATCCCCCCTAAAATTTCTTAGCTTTTGTCCTTTGCCTTTATCCATAGCCTTCAGGTAGTTGGTTTTTTGTTTTTGTTTTTGTATTTTCTCCAAAACTGATAGCTCTACTCTGTGGGAGGATCAGCCTCTCAGGAGTTTATTCCCCCATAAGGGTAGCAAAACCACCAAGCCTATACATTGATCAATGGAACACAGGTGCAAATATCTTCTAAGCATTTAATCTTATTAAAATGTGAGCTGTATTATCCAATCTAAGTCATTTTCTATGTTTATGGATGAGCTAATGTTTTGTAAAAAAAAAAATCACCATCACATTGTGTAGGATCAGTGGACTCATAAAGGCTTCCTAAGTTTGTGGTACACATTTAATATGTATTCAGACTTTACTGTAATGTGTCTTTTTTTTTGTTTCTTCAGTATTTTCAGTGAATGAATATTAATACAACCATATATTCTGCCTTTTGGACCCTTACTATAGGACTCTTTTGAACCTATACATGTATCTATTTTTCTTCATACATATTCAGAGCATATCTTATAACATTTTCTTGGGAACCATTATCCATGTACACTGTGAATGCATATTAACAGTAGAATATATTTGCAGAATATGAATTTATCATATTGAATGCATAGCAAAATTTTTTTTAATAGTTATAATATTCAAAGCTATTGACTTACATAAACACAATACTTGCTATTCTACCATTCCTTAAATGTTATTTCTAAGTTTTTTAGCAGAAAATAATAGAAAACCTAGGTTTTCAAAGGACTACATAACCAAATCAAAAAGTTTTAAGCAAAATTCTTTCTGCTGATATCGTCAACAGAATACAGTCTATATAGGTCAAAGAATTAGCAATTATAGTTATAATGAACATATTTTCATTGTGCCTATTGCTTAGCTCTTATTTTTAAAGGCCCGTAATAGATGCAAAATTTAAATGAACTACTGAAATTCCCCCAAATCTGCAAGATGTAAATAAAATTAAACTTACAGCCTTTTAACAAATCATATGTTATGATAATTTCTGGATTCTTTTAGTTAATGAAAAACTACCTAGCCTCATAATATAAACCCAAGATGTTATTTACTTTCCTGATGAATCTTTGAAGGTCAGCTAGTCACCAAGTAAATAAAAGCAATACGATCTGTGAGTTTTTGTGTGATTTTAAATACCTTGGATAGTGTTGCAGGGCCATAAGCTAAATGACTTTATGTAGCTGAGAAATTCAAGAGCTCTCTAGAAAAGAATATTTTACGTCCCATTAGAAAAATGGAATCAATTTTCACAATAGCACAAAATGAAGGAGAGAGACCTCTCCACTCAGGAAGTGTGTTAATAAGAGCGTGAATTCTAAGACTTCTTGTCAGCAGACTCCAATTATGTACAGTGTGCCAAAGTAACTTCATAATCTAAATAATGTTGCTTCAGCCAGTAGTCAACATGTTCAGTAATATGCACTCATGTAATTAACATCAAAGGCCTAAATAGAAAATGCCTAATTCTTTAACACTTTATCAACTGGAAAATAAAAGTGTCATGTCATTCAAAAAGAAGGCATTCTCTTAAATGCAAAACTTTACATTTATAGAGAATTAGCTTTTTCTTCAACATGGTGATCAGATGAGTATAAAAAGTATTAGAATTATATAAAGTATCTGTGGGGCTTCCCTGGTGGTGCAGTGGTTGAGAGTCCGCCTGCCGATGCAGGGGACACGGGTTCATGCCCCGGTCCAGGAAGATCCCACATGCCGCGGAGCGGCTGGGCCCGTGAGCCATGGCCTCTGAGCCTGCGCATCCGGAGGCTGTGCTCCGCAACAGGATAGGCCACAACAGTGAGAGGCCCACGTACCGCAAAAAAAAAAAAAAAAAAAAAATCTGTGGAAATAAATAGTGAAAATATTTAGAGAGTGGTGCCCACTCTCACCATGTTTATTCAACATTTATATTAGAACTCCTAGCCAGAGCAATTAAGCAAGAAAGAAATAAAAGTCACTCAAGTTAGAAAGGAAGAAGTCAAAATGTCACTACTTGCAGATGACATAATATATATAGAAAACGCTAAAGACTATCAAAAAATGTTAGAATAAATTAATGAATATGGTAAAATTCAACTTTGGTAAAGTTTCAGGATACAAATTCCACATACAAAAATCCATTGTGTGTCTATTCACTAATAATGACCAGAAAGAAATATTAAGAAAAAAATCCCATTTATAATTACATGAAAAATAATAAAATACCTAGGAATAAGTTTAACCAAGAGGTGAAAGGCCTATACACTGAAAACTATAAGACATTGATAAGGCATTGAAACACAAAAATTTATTCCATGCTCATGGATTGAAAGAATTGATATTGTAAAACATCCATACTACCCAAAATAATCTACAGATTTAAGGTGCTCCCTATCAAAATGCCAATAGTATTTTTCACAGAAATAGAACAATCATAAAATTTGTATGGAACCACAAAAGACCCCAAATAGCCAATACAATCTTGAGAAAGAACAAAGGTGGCGTCATCAAGCTTTCTGATTTCAAATGATATTACAAAGCTATAGTAATCAAAACAGGATGACATTGGTATAAAAATATATCAATGGAACAGAAGAGAGAGCCCAGAAATAACCCATGCATATGTAGTCAATCAATTAACAATAACAGAACCAAGAATATACAATGGAGAAAGGACAGTCTCTTCAATAAATACTGCTGGGAAAACTGGACAGCCAAATGCAAAAGAATGAAAATGGACCACTATCTTACACCATACACAAAAATCAACTCAACATGGATAAAGAAGATGTGTTATGCACACAATGGAATACTACTCATCCATAAAAAAGAATGAAATAATACCATTTGCAGCAACATGGATGGACCTAGAGATGATCATACTAAGTGAAGTAAGTCAGACAGAGAAAGACAAATATCATATCATGTCACTTATATGTGAAATCTAAAATATGAAATGAACAAATGAGCAAATGAACGTATTACAAAACAGAAACAGACTTGCAGACATCAAAAACAAGTTTATGGTTACCAAGGGGGAAAGGAGGTGGTAGAGGGATAAATTAGGAGGTTGGGATTAACAATATACACACTATTATATATAAGATAGATAGCCAACAATGTCCTACCATATAGTACAGGGAACTATATTCAATATCCTGTAATAAACTATAATCGAAGAAATATGAAAAATTCAAAGAAAATATTTGCAAATCATATATCTGACAGGGAGTTAATATCCAAAATATATATAGAAAACATGTAACTCAATAGCAAAAAAAAAAAATCTTATTTTAAACTTAGGCAGAGGACCTAAATAGACATTTTTCGAAAGAAGACATACAGAAGGCCACCCCGTCCATGAAAAGATGCTCAACATCACTAATCATCAGGGAAATGCAAATCAAAACCTCAATGAGATACTACCTCACACCTGTCAGAATGGAATGGCTATTATCAAAAGGACAAGAAATAGCAAATGGTGATGAGGATGTGGAGAGAGGGAACACTTGTGCACTGTTGGTGGGAATGTAAATTGGTGCAGCCACTATGGAAAACGATTTGGAGGTTCCTCAAAAAGTTAAAAATAGAACTACCATATGATCTAGCAGTTCCACTTCTGGATATGTATCCAAAGAAAATGAAAACACAAACTGGAAAATATATGTGCACCCCCATGTTCACTGCAGCATTAGTTACAACAGCCAAGATAGGCAACAATTTAAGTGTCCATCAATGAATGAATTTATAAAAGAGTTGTCACTCACACACATAAGAATATTATTTGGCCACAAAAGAGGAAATCCTGCCATTAGTGACACCATGGATGGACCTTGAGGGCATTATGCTAAATGAAATGTCAGACAGTGAAAAACAAACACCATACAATCTCAACTGTATATAGAAATGTAAAAAAACAAACCAACAAAAAAAACTGAACTCATAGATACAGGGAACAGATTGGTGGTTGCTAGATCCAGGAAGTAAGGAGCGGGCAAAATGTGTTGTGGTCAAAAGGTACAAACTTCCAATTATAAAATAATCATGGGATGTAATATCAGCATGGTGACTATAGTTAACAATACTGTATTGCATATTTGA
Organism: Mesoplodon mirus; assembly: GCF_964341445.2. Lineage (NCBI taxonomy): Eukaryota > Metazoa > Chordata > Mammalia > Artiodactyla > Ziphiidae > Mesoplodon > Mesoplodon mirus. Next base: position 80,829,663 of record NC_138985.1, on the reverse strand, counting down.
AAGTTGCTTAGAGAATAGCTCTTAAAGTTCTAATTACAAGAAAAAATATTTGTAACTATGTACGGTGACAGATGTTAACTACACTTATTATGGTGATTATTTCACAATATGTATAAATATAGAATTATTATGTTGTACACCTGAAACTAATATGTTATATGTTAATTATACTTCAATTTACAAAAAAAGAAAATAGGGACATATATAGAGTGAAATCAGAAATCTGTTTATAATACATTTTAATACATTGCCTATTATTATGGAAGCATGGTGACATACTCTTCTTTTATCCAAAATAGAGCTTATTCTGTCTTCTATAATCTACTTGATTCTTCTGGTTTAGATTTAGAATTCTTTGTTCAAGTGAAATCCTCCCATACACCATGTGCAAAATAGATAAGTATCAGTGAATAGTTCACTTTAAAAATTTTTATTGACTTGTGGAAACCTCAGTTTTTACCTAATCCTTGATATACTTTCATGGAGTTACAGGTTTTTAAGAATCAGTTTGAGAAACAGTACAAGAACTACTCAGAGGTCAGTGGCTATGTCTACCTTAGAGCTCCCGGTTCCTATAGCTTGAAGGTTCCTGGCCCATAGTAGGGATTCTGAATATTTCTGAATGAATGAATGAATGAAATAGATACTTTAAAATGTTGTTCCTTTTGGTAAGCTCATCTAGTGTCATGTGGACAAAACCTTATGTATCCAATTGTGTTAGAATTGCTATGACAGTAAGATGTATGTAGCATAAATGGTAAAATATATCACATGGTATTTTTCAGAAACAGTTTAAAATAAAGATCCCCAGATTGAATGAGTCATGGATTTGGGGTTCTGTGCAAAGTTCTGCCTTTACCTTGCAAGTTTGTCACTGGGACTTGTGCAGATATTACCTCATCTGTAAAAGTATCTAACCAGAATTGGTTAGCTCATAAGTTCTTTTCAGCAGTAAAATTCAAACAGTAGTACAAACTCAAATGTTATGAATTCTTTCTTAATTGATGACAAATAGATACCCTAAATATACCCTAAATTATTCTTTAAAGCCATTATACAATTCTGAGGTATAGAAGCAATGCGGATCCATAAAATAAATATTCTCAGACACTGACATCTTAGCTTTGGTACTATGGACTGTCACATACACTACTGTTTCTTCTGAATTTTCATCATTTCACTTGTCATCTTAGTATTTAAAGATATCATTCAATTGCATCTTTCTTTTAAATAGAAAAGATGAAATAAAGGATGAAAGTAGAAATGACAGATGGAGGCAAATATTTCAATTCCTACAAAAATATTTAGGTTTCCACTCTTTGTAGAGAATAATAAAAGTCTGAAAGACTAGATGTAGACAAATGGTCTTTGAAAGTAGAAACCCACTAGGCAAATAAAAATTGAGATAGCATTGACATTATATGACATGAGAGTTAGTTCCTTGAGAGTAGGGACCATGTTTTCTTGTATTTCTTTCAATCATTTAAAAAAACTTTTCTAGAACTTATCTCAGTATTGGACAAATGTGCTCTGTTAGTAGATGTTGATCAAAAACAATGAAAAGAAAACAACCCAGAAAACAACAGATTTTTGGTAGTACATACAATGAATATTTATTAATTATATAAAAATACATGCTGTTAGGGATTGAACTAAGCACTATGAGGAATTTCAAAACAATAAAATATAATTCTGCCTTGAATTATTTAACAGTAAGCACAAGAGTTCATAAGGGGTCATAAGAGAGAAACCATGCAATGTAAAATGGCATCTATATATACAGAAAATATTGGGGTGTCTCAGAAATACCCATAAACAAAAAACATTGAATGGCTGTAATGTTTTAAAAAGAGTTATATTTTATTCACCCAGTAACTCATTTCTAGCCTTACAGTCACTGTCTCTTGGCTCAGTCATTAATCCTACAGGAAGTGATCACTTCATGATCAGCTTTATTCCTGATAAAAAAAATATCATATTGCTCAAGGAGGAATCTGCTTATGTCTAAAACTAGCAAAAAAAAAAAAGCAACAAAAAGTTATTGCTCAAACTTTGTCAATACTCTAGATGTACTGACACATTTTTTAAAATAAAACATGCTTAATAGATAATTTCTCAAGCTTTTAATAGACAGGTGCTCTGTGTGTGTGTGCATAGTGTATACATTGACTATGTGCAATTCCTACTAATTACTACAAAATTCTCCTCTTCTTTGTGCACATTTATACTTATATAAACACTTGTATCTTCCTACATCCAGGCCCCTTTTCTCTTTCTCCTCTTTCCTTTTCTCCATGTCCTTCTTAAAATAAGTTTGAGAAACTAACCATGAAAGTCTGGCTTCCAGGTGTAAATACTGTCCCTGAGGACTCAAAACTTAATGGTAGTGACTGCAATTGTGTACCTCATTAAGAAGAAATGTGGTAAAAGTCATAATAAGGAAATAATAGCAAGAAATAATTAAGGAGACTCAATTACTTCTGCCTGGGGAGGCACAGGATTAAGTCAAAGTAGACCCATGCTTTTGCAAGTTAGAGAGGCATCCTGAACACAGAGCTTACACCTTACTGGGCTACACATTGGAAAATAAATGATACCATATAATTCATGAAACGCCCTAATTCTCCTTCCCTTGTTTCCTTTTCCCTCACTGAACACCCAGGGAAGACTAGTTAGGGCTAGAATTCTAAATAAAGTAACTCTATGATCCTCTAATATTAAGACAGCTGGCAAAAAGTATGCTGGACAAGGATGGGTAAGATTTTAAAAACTGACAAAATCACAATTCTTAGTACTAGAATAAATCCACACCTCAGAGTAAGAAGCAGAGTCAAGAGGGACATAATGATACAAAATTCCTCAGTTGCTGATTCCTCATTGAAAGGGAAATAATTCAAAGAGGCAAATTTGACCAGCCTAAGTGGATGTGAATTAGTCTATTTCCCAATCATCTTGACTTTAAGCCATGACTCATCAAGCTCCTTAGTGTCTTCCTGTAAATGCTTTGTGAATCCACACATTTTCTTTCCATTCTCCCCACTACCACCACATTCCAGGCACTCACACTCCACACTTGGACTGTTGCAATAGCTTCTCTACCAATTTTCCTAGCTTTGTATTCGTTTACAATCCATTATCAAAACCAAGCATGGATTTGGTCTTTCTGAAACCTTGAATTATTAGTAGTTTATTTTCTAAAATTTTCTGTTTAACCACTTCATTTAAGATAAAATTGAAAATCCTCCACCTGTCATTCACAACTCTGATATCACTCTCCTTATTTACCTTTATTTTGCTTTCCTCTACCTCAGGAGGACCCTCACCATTCCTATGGCCTTCCATGCTCACTCCTGAGTGGTACCCAGGCTTGTGCCATACTTCTGCCTAATAGATTCTTTTCTTTCTCTCCACCTTTGCAAACTCTGACTATCCTATTATTTTCACCAATCACTGTATCTCATATAGAACTTTCAACTTTCTGAACCATATTCCTGGGGAAGATATTGTGTGTGAACCCTGAGATATAGAGAAGACCATCAATGGCCACTGTGTTCAGGAAATGCTCTCCTGAGACTGGAAATAAGTATCAGATAATGGGCAGAATTTGAACAGAGATAACTGAGTGCAACTACTTCTCTTATAAAGAGCGGCAGCTTAAGGAAGTGGTAAAGTCCAAGGGACCCTAATTCAGACCATCTTGGTTCAGTCTGTCTCTGTCACTTACCTTCTGCCTCATGGGTCAGTTACTTGGTATGAGTTTGGCTCAACTTTCTCCTAATAGAGTGGTTACAAGGATTACTTAGTCAGCACTTAGTAAATGTAAACTATGCTTGATATTATTAGTAACACAACAAAATCATATCTGTGATATGACAGCTTAACAGTATTGGTGAATAGAGAGATTTTAGATATAAAAGTGAAAGAATGTAGGCAAATTCTTGGAGGCTTGCTGGCAAGATGGTGGAGTAGAAGGATGTGACCTCACCCTTTCTTACAAAAACACCCAAATCACAAGTAACTGCTTGTCGGTGAACAACCATTGACAAAAATCTCACTGGAACCTACCAAAAAGACACTCTGCATCCAAAGACAAAGAAGAAGCCACAATGAGATTGTAGGAAGAGCTCAATGGTGATAAAATCAAATATCATAGTTACTGGATGGGAGACCCACAAACTGGAAAATAATTATACCACAGAATTTCTCCCATGGGGGTGAAAGTCCTGAGCCCCACATCAAGCTTTCCAACCTGGGGAGTCTGGCAATGGAAGAAGACTTCAGTGAACCTGGCTTATAAGGCCAGCAGGTTTTGATCACAGAACTTCCACAGGACTGGGGGAAAACAGAAACTCCACTCTTGGAGGGCACATCCAAGGTCTCATGTGCACCAGGACCCAGGGAAAAAAGCAGTGACCTCATAAGAGACTGGGCCAGACTTACCTGCTAGTATTGGAGGGTCTCCTGCAGAAGCGGGGGGCATTTGTGGCTAATTGCAGGGACAAAGACACTGACAGTAGCAGTTCTGATAAGTACTCATTGGTGTGAGCCTGCCTGGAGGCTGCCATTCCCTTCCCAAGACCTAACCCCACCCAACAGCCTGTAGGCTCCAGGCTACCAATAGAGCAGGAACACAGCTCCGTCCATCAGCAGACAGGCTGCTTAAAGTCATCCTGAGCAGAACCCTGTCCACCAGAGGGATAAGACCCAACTCCACCCACCAGGGAGCAGGAACCAGTCCCTCCCAACAGGAAGCCTGCTCAAGCCTCTTAGACAGCCTCATCCACCAGAGGGCAGACAGCAGAAGCATGAAGAACTACAATCCTGCAGCCTGCAGAATGCAAGCCGCAATCACAGAAAATTAGATTAAATGAGACGGCAGAGGAATATGTCTCAGATGAAGGAACAAGATAAAACACCAGAAAAACAACTAAGTGAAGTAGAGATAGGCAATCTACTGGAAAAAGAATTCAAAGTAACGATAGTAAGATGATCCAAGATCTAGGGAAAAGAATGGAGGCAAAGATTGAGAAGGTACAAGAAATGTTTAACAAAGACCTAAAAGAAGTAAAGAACAAACAAAGATGAACAATACAGTAACTGAAATAAAAAATACACTAGAAGGAATCAATAGCAGAGTAATAGAGGCAGAAGAATGATTAAGTGAGTTGGAAGACAGAATGTTACAAATCACTACCGTGGAGCAGAATAAAGAAGAAAGAATGAAAAGAAAAGAAGACCATTTAGAGACCTCTGGGACAACATTAAACACACCAACATTCACATTATAGGGGTCCCAGAAGGAGAAGAGAGAGAGAAAGGACTGGAGAAAATATTTGAAGAGATAATAACTGAAAACTTCCCTAACATGGGAAAGGAAACAGTCACACAAGTCCAGGAAGTGCAGAGAGTCCCTGGCAGGATAAACCGAAGGAGGAACATGCCAAGACACATAGTGATCAAATTGACAAAAATTAAAGGCAAAAAAAAATATTAAAAGCAACAAGGGAAAAAAAACAAATAACATACAAAGGAATGCCCATAAGGTTATCAGCTGATTTCTCAGAGGAAACTCTGCAGGTCAGAAGGGAGTAGCATGATATATTTAAAGTGAAGGAAGGAAAGAAGCTACAAGCAAGAATATTCTACCCAGTAAGGCTCTCTTTCAGATTCAACAGAGAAATCAAAAGCTTTACAGACAAGCAAAAGCTAAAAGAATTCAGCACCACCAGACCAGCTTTGCAACAAATGCTAAAGGAACTTCCCTAAGCAGAAAAGAAAAGGTCACTACTAAAACAAGAAAATTATGAATGGAAAAGCTCACCAGTAAAGGCAAACATAAAGTAAAGGAAGGGAAGAAAAAAGACCTACAAAGACAAATCCAAAGCAATTAAGAAAACGGCAGTAGGAATATAGATACCAATAATTAACTTAAATGTAAATGGATTAAATGCTCCAACCCAAAGACATAATGGCTGAATGGATAAAAAAACAAGACACATATGTATGCTGCCTACATGAGACCCACATCAGGTCTAGGGACACATAGAGACTGAAATTGAGGGGATGGAAAAAGGTATTCCATGCAAATGGAAATCAAAAGAAAACTGAAGTAGCTATACTCATATCAGAAATAATAGACGTTAAAACAAAAACTATTACAAGAGACAAAGAAGGACATTACATAATGATCAAGGGATCAATCCAACAAGAATATATAACAATTGTAAATATATATTCACCCAACATAGGAGCATCCCAATATATAAGGCAAAAACTAACAGCCATAAAAGGGGAAATTGACAGTAAGACAATAACAGTGGGAGACTTCAACACTCCACTTTACTCAATGGACAGATCATCCAGACAGAAGATCAATAAGAAAACCCAGGCCTTAAATGACGCATTAGATCAGATGGACTTAACTGATATTTAGACAGCATTCCACCCAAAAGCAGCAGAATACTGTCTCCTCAAGTGCACATGGAACATTCTCCAGGATTGATCACATGCTGGGTTACAAAGTGAGCCTCAGTAAATTTAAGAAAACTGAAATCTTATCAAGCATCTTTTCTGACCACAACACTATGAGATTAGAAATCAACTATAAGAAAAAAAACTATAAAAAACAAAAATGCATGCCAGCTAAACAATATGTTATTAAATGACCAATGGATCACAGAAGAAATCAAAGACGAAATTTTAAAAAGCCCTAGAAACTGAGATTGGTTCAAAGTGGAGGAGTAGAAGGACATGCACTCACGCCCTCTTGTGAGGGCATTGGAATCACAACTAACTGCTGAACAGTCATTGATAGGAAGACACTGGAACTCACCAAAAAATATACCCCACATCCAAAGACAAAGGAGAAGCTGCAGTGAGATGGTAGGAGGGGCACAATCACAATAAAATCAAATCCGATAACCGCTGGGTTGGTGACTCACAAACTGGAGAACAATTAGAACATAGAAGTCTACTGGAGTGAAGGTTCTGAGCCCCACATCAGGCTTCCCAACCTGGGGGTCTGGCAATGGGAGGAGGAATTCCCAGAGAATCAGATTTTGAAGGCTAGTGGGATTTGACTGCAGGACTTTGACAGGACTGGGGTAAACAGACTCCACTCTTGGAGGGCACACACGAAGTAGTGTGTGCTTCAGGACCCAGAGGAGGAGTAGTGACTCCATAGGAGGCTGAACCAGACCTACCTCCTAGTGTTGGAGGGTCTCCTACAGAGGCAGGGGGTGGCTGTGGCTCACCACACTGACAAGGACACTGGCAGAAGAAGTTGTGGGAAGTACTCCTTGGGGTGAGGCCTCCCACAGGCTGCCATTAGCCCCACCAAAGAACCTGGAGCCTCCAGGGCTGGGTCTCCTCAGGCCAAACAACCAACAGGGAGGGAACTCAGCCTCACCCATCAGCAGACAAGTGGATTAAAGTTTTACTGAGCTCTGCCCAACAGAGCAACACCCAGCTCTACACACCACCAGCCCCTCCCATCAGCCTCATCCACCAGAGGGCAGACAACAAAAGCAAGAAGGACTACAATCCTGCAGCCTATGGAATGAAAACCACATTCACAGAAAAACAGACAAAATGAAAAGGGAGAGGACTATGTACCAGATGAAGGAACACGATAAAACCCCAGAAAAACAATTAAATGAGGTAGAGATAGGCAACCTTCCAGAGAAAGAATTCAGAATAATGATAGTGAAGATGATATAGGACCTCGGGAAAAGAATGGAGGCAAAGTTCGAGAAGATGTAAGAAATGTTTAACAAAGACCTAGAAGAATTAAAGAACAAAAACCTAGAAGAATTAAAGAACAAACAAACAGGGCTTCCTTGGTGGCACAGTGGTTGAGAGACCGCCTGCCGATGCAGGGGACATGGGTTCGTGCCCCTGTCCAGGAAGATCTCACATGCTGCGGAGCGGCTGGGCCCGTGAGCCATGGCCCACTGAGCCTGTGCGTCCGGAGCCTGTGCTCCACAACAGGAGAGGCCACAACAGTGAGAGGCCCACGTACCGCAAAAAAAAAAAAAAAAAAAAAAAAGAACAAACAAACTGAGATGAACAATACAATAACTTAAATGAAAAATATACTAGAAGAAATCAATAGCACAATAACTGAGGCAGAAGAACTTATAAGTGACCTGGAAGACAGAAAGGTGGAATTCACTGTTGTGGAACAGAGTAAAGAAAAAAGCATGCAAAGAAATGAAGACAGCCTAAGAGATCTCTGGGACAACATTAAATGCAACAACATTAGCATTACAGGGGTCCCAGAAGGAGAACAGAGAGGGAAAGGACCCGAGAAAATATTTGAAGAGATTATAGTCTAAAACATCCCTAACATTGGAAAGGAAATAGCCACATGTCCAGGAAGCACAGAGAGTCCCAGGCAGGATAAACCCAAGGAGAAACACGCTGAGACACATAGTAATCAAGTTGAAAAAAAATAAAGACACAGAAAAATAATTAAAAGCAACAAAGGAAAAATGACAAATAACATACAAGGGAACTCCCATAAGGTTAACAGCTGATTTCTCAGCAGAAACTCTACAGGCCAGAAGGGAGTGGCATGATATATTTAAAGTGATGGAAGGGAAGAACCTACAACGAAGATTACTCTACCTGGCAAGGATCTCATTCAGATTCAATGGAGAAATCAAAAGCTTTACAGACAAGCAAAAGCTAAGAGAATTCAGCAGCACCCAACCCAGCTCTACAACAAATTCTAAAGGGACTTCTCTAACTGGGAAACAAAAGAGAAGGAAAGGACCTACAAAAATAAACCAAAAACAATTAAGAAAATGGTAATAGGGACACATATCGATAATTACCTTAAGTAGGAATGGATTAAATGCTCCTACCAAAAGACACAGGCTCACTGAAAAGATATAAAAACAAGACCCATATATATGCTGTCTACAAGAGACCCACTTCAGACCTAGGGACACATACAGACTGAAAGTGAAGGGATGGAAAAAGATATTCCATGCAAATGGAAATCAAAAGAAAGCTGGAGTAGCTATACTTGTATCTGATAAAATGGACTTTAAAATAAATAATGTTACAGGAGACAAGGAAGGACACTACATAATGATCAAGGGATTAAGCCAAGAAGAAGATATAACAATTATATATGCACCCAACATAGGAGCACCTCAATACATGAGGCAAATGCTAACAGCTATAAAAGAGGAAATCGACAGTAACACAATAATAGTGGGGGACTTTAACACCTCACTTACACCAACGGACAGATCAGCCAGACAGAAAATTAATAATGAAATATTAGCGTTAAATGACACAAACATCAGATAGATTTAATTGATATTTATAGGACATTCCATCCAAAAACACCAGATACACTTTCTTTTCAAGTGCACATGGAACATTCTCCAGGATAGATCACATCTTGGGTCACAAATCAAGTCTCAGTAAATTTAAGAAAATGGAAAACATATCAGGCAACTTTTCCAACCACAATGCTATGAGATTAGAAATCAATTACAGGGGAAAAATGTAAAACACACAAACACATGGAGGCTAAACAGTACATTACTAAATAACCAAGAGATCACTGAAGAAATCAAAGAGGAAATCAAAATATACCTAGAGACAAATGACAACAAAAAGAGAGGGAAGTTTATAGCAATACAATCCTACCTCTAGAAACAAGAAAAATCTCAAATAAACAATCTAAACTTACACCTAAAGGAACTAGAGAAAGAAGAACAAAAAAAACCAAAGTTAGTAGAAGCGAAGAAATCATAAAAATCAGAGCAGAAATAAATGAAATAGAAACAAAGAAAATAATAGCAAAGATCAATAAAACTAAAAGCTGGTTCTTTGAGAAGATAAACGAAATTGATATACCATCAAGAAAAAGAGGGAGAGGACTCAAGTCAATAAAATTAGAAATGAAAAAAGAGAAGTTACAACAGACACCACAGAAATACAAAGCATCCTAAGAGACTATGACAAGCAACTCTACGCCAATAAAATGGACATCCTGGAAGAAATGGACAAATTCTTAGAAAGGTATAACCTTCCAAGACTGAACCAGGAAGAAACAGAAAATATGAACAGACCAATCACAAGTAATGAAATTGAAACTGTGATTAAAAATCTTCCAACAAACAAACTCCAGGACCAGATGGCTTCACAGGTGAATTCTATCAAACATTTAGAGAAGAGCTAACACCCTTCCTTCTCAAACTTTTCCAAAAAATTGCAGAGGAAGGAACACTCCTAACTCATTCTAAGAGGCCACCAACACCTTGATACCAAAAAAAGACAGAAATACTACAAAATTGAAAATTACAGACCAATATCACTGATGAAAATAGACGCAAAAATCCTCAACAAAATACTAGCAAACGAAATCCAACAATATATTAGGAGGATCATACACCATGACCAAGTGAGATTTATCCCAGGGATGCAACGATTCTTCAATATACGCAAATCAATAAATGTGATACACCATATTAACAAACTGAAGAATAGAAACCATATGATCATCTCAATAGATGCAGAAAAATCTGACAATATTCAACGCCCATTTATGATTAAAAAAAAAATCTCCAGAAAGTGGGCATAGAGGGAGCCTACTTCAACATAATAAAGGCCATGTTCAACAAACTCACAGCAAACATCATTCTCAATGGTGAAAAACTGAAAGCATTTCCTCTAAGATCAGGAAGAAAACAAGGATGTCCACTCTAACCACTCTTATTCAACACAGTTTTGGAAGTCCTAGCAATGACAATCAGAGAAGAAAAAGAAATAAAAGAAATCCAAATTGGAAAAGAAGTAAAACTGTCATTGTTTGCAGATGATATGATACTATACATAGAGAATCCTTAAAATGCCACCAGAAAACTACTAGAGCTAAACAATGAATTTGGTAAAGTTCCAGGATAAAAAATTAATGCACAGAAATATCTTGCATTCCTATACACTAACAACAAAAGATCAGAAAGAGAAATTAAAGAAACAATCCCACTCACCATTGCAACAAAAAGGATAAAATACCTAGGATTAAACCTACCTAAGGAGACAAAAGACATGTATGCAGAAAACTATGACACTGATGAAAGAAATCAAAGATGATACAAACAGATGGAAAGATACACCATCTTGGATTGGAAGAATCAACATTGTGAAAATGACTCTACTATCGAAAGCAGTCTACAGGTTCAACGCAATCCCTACCAAACTACCAATGGCATTTTTCACAGAATTAGAACAAAAAATTGCACAATTTGTATAGAAACACAAAAGACCCCAAATAGCCAAAGCATCTTGAGAAAGAAAAACAGAGCTGGAGGAATCAGGCTCTCTGACTTCAGACTACACTACAAAGCTACAGTAATCAAGACAGTATGGTACCTGCACAAAAACAGAAATATAGATCAATGGAATAGAATAGAAAGCCCAGAGATAAATCCACGCACCTATGGTCAATTAATCTATGACAAAGGAGGCAAGGATATACAATGGAGAAAAGACAGTCTCTTCAATAAGTGGTTCTGGGAAAACTGGACAGCTACATGTAAAAGAATGAAATTAGAACACTCTCTAATACCATACACAAAAATAAACTCAAAATGGACTACAGACCTAAATTTAAGACTGGACACGATAAAACTCTTAGAGGAAAACATAGGAAGAACACTCGTTGACATAAATCACAACAAGGTCTTTTTTGACCCACTTCCTAGAGTAATGGAAATAAAACCAAAAACAAACAAATGGGACCTAATGAAACTTAAAAGCTTTTGCACAGCAAAGGAAACCATAAGCAAGACTAAAAGACAACCCTCAGAATGGGAGAAGATATTTGCAAATGAAGCAACTGACAAAGGATTAATCTCCAAAATATATAAACAGCTCATGCAGGTCAATATTTAAAAAGCAAACAACCCAATCAAAAAATGGGCAGAAGACCTAAACAGACATTTCTCCAAAGAAGACATACAGATGGTGAAGAGTCACATGAAAAGCTGCTCAACGTCACTAATTATTAGAGAAATGCAAAGCAAAACTACAACGAGGTGTCACCTCACACCAGGTAGAATGGGCATCATCAGAAAATCTACAAACAACAAATGATGGAGAGGGTGTGGAGAAAAGGGTACCCTCTTGTACTGTTGTTGGGAATGTAAATTGATACAGCCACTATGGAGAACAGAATGGAGGTTCTTTAAAAAACTAAAAATGGAATTACCATATGACCCAGCAATCCCACTACTGGGCATATACCCAGAGAAAATCATAATTCAAAAAGACACATGCACCCCAATGTTCATTGCAGCACTATTTACAATAGCCAGGTCATGGAAGCAACCTAAATGCCCATCCACAGACGAATGGATAAAGAAGATGTGGTACATATGTACAATGGAATATTACTCAGCCATAAAAAGGAACGAAGTTGGGTCATTTGGAGAAACATGGACAGACCCAGAGACTGTCATATCGAGTGAAGTAAGTCAGAAAGAGAAAAACAAATATCGTGTATTAACTCATATATATGGTATCTAGAAAAATGGTACAGATGAACTGGTTTGCAAGGCAGAAAGAGACACAGATGTAGAGAACAAACATATGGACACCAAGGGGGAAAAGCAGGGGGATGGGTGCTGGTGGTGGGATGAATTTGGAAACTGGGATTGACATATATACACTAATATGTATAAAATAGATAACTAATAAGAACCTGCTGTGTAAAAAAAAAATAATATTCAAAAAAAATATGTAAAGTCAAATGAAAATGGAATCACGATGACCCACAACCTATGGGACGGGGCAAAAGCAGTTCTAAGGGGGAAGTTTATAGCAATACAATCCTACCTCCAGAAACAACAAAAAACACAAACAGCCTAACCTTACACCTAAAGCAGCTAGAGAAAGAAGAACAAACAAAACCCACAGTCAGTAGAATGAATGAAATAAAGATCAGAGAAGAAATAAATGAAACAAAGAAAACAGTACAAAAGATGAATGAAACTAAAAGCTGGTTCTTTGAAAAGATAAACAAAGTTGATAAACCTTTAGCCAGACTCAAAGAAAAAACGGCGAGGGCTCAAATCAATAAAATTAGAAATGAAAAAAGAGAAGTACCATGGACACCACAGAAATACAAAGGACCAAAAGAGACTACTACAAGCAACTCTATGCCAATAAAATGGACAACCTGGAAGAAATGGACAAATTCTTAGAAAGGAACAATCTCCCAAGACTGAACCAGAAAGAAATAGAAAATATGAACCAATCACAAGTATTGAAATTGAAACTGATTAAAAACTCTGAACAAAAGTCCAGGACCAGGTGACTTCACAGGCGAATTCTATCAAATATTTAGAGAAGAGTTAACACCTATTCTTCTGAAACTATTCCAAGAAATTGCAGAGGGAGGAATACTCCCAAACTCATTCTATGAGGCCATCATCACCCTGATACCAAAACTAGACAAAGATACCACCAAAAAAGAAAACTACAGGCCTATATCACTGATGAACATAGATGCAAATATACTCAACAAAATACTAGCAAACCAAATCCAACAATACATTAAGAGGATCATACACCATGATCAAGTGGGATTTATCCCAGGAATGCAAGGATTTTTCATTATCTGCAAATCAATCATTGTGATATCCCACATCAACAAATTAAAAATAAAAACCACATGATCATTTCAATAGATGCAGAAAAATCTTTTGACAAAATTAAATACCAATTTAAGATAAAAACTCTCCAGAAAGTGAGCACAGAGGGAATCTATCTCAACATAATAGAGGCCATATATGACAAACCTACAGCTAACATCATATTCAAAGGTGAAAAGCTGAAAGCATTTCCTCTAAGATCAGGAACAAAACAAGGATGTCCACTCTTGCCACTTTTATTCAACATAGTTTTGGAAGCCATAGCCATGGAAATCAGAGAAGAAAAAGAAATAAAAGAAATCCAAATTGGAAAAGAAGAAGTAAAACTGTCACTGTTTGCAGATGACATGATACTATACATCTTCAGAGAATTCTAAAGATGCCAGCAGAAAACTACTAGAGCTAATCAATGAATTTGGTAAAGCTGCAGCATACAAAATTAACACAGAAACCTGTTGCACTTCTATACACTAACAACAAAAGACCAAAAAGAGAAATTCAAGAAACAATCCCATTCACCATCACATCAAAAAGAATAAAGTACCTAGGAATAAACCTATCTAAGGAGACAAATGACCTGTACTCTGAAAACCGTAAGATGCTGATGAAAGAAAATGAAGATGACACAAACAGATGGAAAGATATACCCTGTTTTTGAATTGGAAGAATCAATATTTTCAAAATGACTATACTACCCAAGGCAATCTACAGATTCAGTGCAATCCCTATCAGAATTACCAATGGCATTTTTCACAGAACTAGAACAAAAAATCTTAAAACTTGTATGAAGACACAAAAGATCCCAAATAGCCAAAGCAATCTTAAGAAAAACAGAGCTGGAGGAATCAGGCTCCCTGACTTCAGATACTAAAGTTTGTATTCTACAAAGCTACAGTCATCAAAACAGTTTGTTACTGGCACAAAAATAGAAATATAGATCAATGGAAAAGGATAGAAAGCCCAGAAATAAACCCACACCCCTACAGTCAATTAATCTATGACAAACGAGGCAAGACTATACAATGGGGGAAAGACAGTCTCTTCAATAAATGGTGCTGGGAAAACTTGAGAGCTACATATAAAAAAAAAGAAATTAGAACATTCTTCAGCAACCTACACAAAAATCAACTCAATTGGATTCAAGACCTAAACATAAGACTGGATACTATTAAACTGTTAGAGGAAAACATAGGCAGAAGAGTCTTTGCCATAAATCACAGCAAGATCTTTTTTGAGCCATCTCCCAGAGAAACAGAAGTAAAAACAAATGAGACCTAATTAAACTCAAAAGCGTTTGTACAACAAAGGAAATCATAAACAAAATGAAAAGACAACCCTCAGAATGGGAGAAAATATTTGCAAATTATGTAACTGACAAGAGATTAGTCTTCAAAATTTACAAACAGCTCATGTGACTCAATATCAAAAAAGCTAACAACCCAATCAAAAAATGGGCAGAAGACCTAAATAAACATTTCTCCAAAGAAGACATACAGATGGCCAAGAGGAAGATGAAAAGATGCTCAACATTGCTAATTATTAGTGAAATGCAAATCAAAACTACAATGAGGTATCATCTTACACTGGTCAGAATGGCCATCATCAAAAATCTACAAACAATAAATGCTGGAGAGGGTGTGGAGGAAAGGGAACCCTCCTACACTGTTGGTGGGAATGTAAATTGGTACAGCCACTATGGAGAACAGTATGGAGGTCCCTTAAGAAAGTAAAAATACAGCTACTGTTTGATCCAGCTATCCCACTCCTGGACATATATCAGGAGAAAAACATGGTTCGAAAGGATACATGTAGTCCAATGTTCATTGCAGCACTGTTTACAATAGCCAAGACATGGAAGCAACCTAAATATCCATTAACAGATGAATGGATAAAGAAGATGTGGTACATATACACAGTGGAATATTACTAACCTATAATAAAGAATGAAATAATGCCATTTGCAGCAACATGGATGGACCTAAAGATTATCATACTAAGTGAAGTAAATCAGAGAAAGACAAATTTCATATGATATCGCTTATATGTGGAATCTAAAAAAACCTGATACAAATGAACTTACTTACAAAACAGAATGAGAGCCACGGAGTTAGAGAATGAAATTATGGTTACCAAGGGAGATGGGTGGGGGGCAGGGATAGATTGGGAGTTTGGTATTGACATGTACACACTGCTATATTTAAAATAGATAACCAACAAGGACCTACTGCATAGCACAGGGAACTCTGCTCAATATTCTCTAATAATCTAAATGGGAAAATAATTTTTAAAATAATACCCATATTTATATAACTGAATCACTTTGCTGTACACCTGCAACTAACATAACATTGTAAATCAACTATCCTCCAATATAAAATATAAATTGAAAAATAAATTTTAAAAATCAATGAATAAAACTATAAAAAATAATCAAAAAAAAGTGAAGGAATGAATCACAAAGAATAAAGGTCCTGGGAGATGAACAAAAGAGGGTCAGGACAAAGTGAAAAATAGCCAGCGGATGCAGTCATTGGAAGAGTCAAATAAGGTGGTCTTTTCTATTAAACTCACTTTCTTGACAACTTTATTCACTCCCATCAGCATGACAGAGACAAGCACACTGTTAATGGTAAGTGGGATACTGATAATAGTGGCTTACTAGTTAATAAGAACAGGACAAAAACATTTTCCTACATAAATTCCTAATCCCCAGAGAAATCCTAATAATTATACATTGTTTTCCCCACATTGAAGATAGGGAAACTGGGAAGCTGATAAATTATTTGCTCATTCACACAGATAAACATTTGTAGAAGTTGATTAATTAAATGCTTCCCATATTTCAAACTCCAGCAGAAATCTTTCCTGAAACCTAAATTCCAATTTTCAATTTCTGGATGGATGTTTCTCAAATTTGAAAATGTTCAACAAACATATTCTTCCCTAATTTGCTTTTCCATCTATTCTGCCCCTTCAAAGAATAATCTCTCCTCCCTCTCTACTCCCCTAACACTTGCTTCCTTTCTTTTGGCATTTGCCACATTTTGCCTCTAGCTGCCCTATAAAGGTTATACACAGTGATGTCAAGTTGACCACCTTGAATCAAATGAATGCAGGCTTCATTCCCCCATGGTGGTCCATTTTTGTACAGACACTGGGATGAGCAGTACCTGTAGCAGAACAGTTAGGCTGGTTTCTCAAAGTTATACTTTGCTGTGATATATTAAAAGGGATTTTCTGTCTGCTTCTATTGAATGAAGGAATGAACTGAGGATGTGACCAATGTAGATAGTGAAAAGGACTCAGGTCACTAGACTCAGTAGAGTGCTGGAATGAGGAAACTTGATAAGTGTAGAATATATTGCAAAGGTTCCTCCTTCAGAGATTAGTTTTCCCAGATGTTTTTGGGGAAGGTATATGCATTTAATGTTTCTGATATGTGAAAAACAGTTCTATTAGTTACAGTTCTTATCTGTTAGTAAGAATGCCAATTCCATATTTAAGTCTCAGCAGTGCTGGGAAAGAGTAAAATGTGGTTCATAAAATTTTCTGTTAAGATTTAAGAAATCAGTTAAAAATTAACCTTATCATGGATGTTGCCTATTTGCATTTCTTCTATAGCATATAAGCTTCTAGAGGATGGGTAAACTTGTAATGCACACCTATGCTCTTGTGTGACAAGTAGAAGGTGACTGTACTGATGTGTAAGAATATAAACTTACAGTGCTTCTCAGTAGATACTAGTTGAAACTGTGTGTTAAGATGAGCTATTTGTGGGAGAGAATGTAGATTTTTAAAAGAGTACAATGTTAAGTCTAAATGAGAGGCAGGAGGTAAGAGGAAGATGAGAAGACAATGCGGTAGTTGGGAAAAAGAAATCAGAGATGTCAAAGGGGAATTAGGAACAAAGAAATGTTTCCCGACACCCTTCACCTTCCCTCTCCGAATCCTTTGGGGACTGATAACCTGCTTCCCAACTCTACATGGTTCTGTTGGGGCTTCCAATCACTGCACACTGCCGCATGGTCATAGGGATGGATGGACGTGAGCTTTGATGGGTCAAAGTTAGGCCCAAGGAGAGCCCTTCCTAGAGATTTACAGAGTTACTAGAAAAGAGAAATTCTCTTTCCCTATGATTCACCAACTGTAAGAATATGACTCAAGCCGTGAGTAGTCATATTCTCTACCAAATGGACAGTATCCCTTCTAATTAGGAAAGAGTGACACACAGAAGGAAGCTGACTTCAGAAAAGATGGCGGAATGACAAGAACTCTATTAGTTTATAGAATCAGTTTGACTAAGAATAGACACAACCCTGTTCTTCCTAGTTCCATGAGCCAATACACTCTTTTTGTGAAAGCAATTTTTAGTTGGTTTTTTTGGTCACCTGTGACCAAATATCGTAGTTAATACAGGAAACAGTTGCCAGAGGCATGACATATGTTACTGTAAAGTCAAGAGACTGAAGACAGAGAAACAGTCCCTGCTTTTGACTTTAAATCCTTACCAGAAATCTCTGAGAGTATAATTTCATTATACTACTTGGCATAAAAACTAGTTTTCAAGTAATCTATTAAATACCACTTAAAATTAGGGTTATATTTTGAAACTTTTTCTTGACTGTTAATACCACACCCCCCCACACCCCCCACACCCCCACACACACTGAACAGACTCTCTGGATAGTTTTGTTCACAAATACTGAAGTCCCAGTATTATAATCCATCTAATTTAAAGAAATGAAACCATGAGCCACATAAGAAATTTAACTTTTGTTCAATCTAAGCGTTCAGTTCAGTGACTAGGAAAATATTTCTGACTTTAAAACATTATTTCAGAAGTAAGGTGCTTAACATAAAGCTTATGTATGGGAAATGTACATTCTTAGAACCCAAAACCTCACTAAAAATTACCCTTTCTAACAGACAATATAATTGGGAATTAAATACCAAGAGAGTTGAATGGCTCCAGTTGATACGTTAAGATTTGAAAAGTACCCCAAATACTGTACAAAAGATAATTCATCTAGCATGTAAGCTTCAACAATATGGACACTAGAAATCTTATCTATTATGAGAAACAAAAATATATTAGAGAACATTTGAAAAAATTATTTTTCTCAGTTGGGATTGTCATATGGAAGGCACATCTTCTACTCTGAGTTCTTTTGCTCCAGGTGGTGGAATTAATCACAGCATTGCTCTCTGGGGCAAAGCAGGAATCCTTTTCTCACTCTTGGGACATTTTTGCTCAAGAAATTTATTATGACTCAAAAGTAGGCTAATGTGCAAATTTAGTAATTTCTTTACATAAAATACTTTCTAGCCTGGATCTAAATCTAAATTAGTGGACACGTTATGCTTGTATTTTGTAAATGAGAGTTAATCATGACGTTCCCTTTTGTTTCTGTGACTTGAGTCAGCCTCTTGGAGTATTATAGTTTGGTATGGTATATTTTTATTGTGACAATTAGCACCCAGATTATGCACTTTCAGTAGTAAAAACTCCATCTCAGAGCCAGAGAGCATGATTCCCATTCTTTGTTAGGTTTGTTACATGCTTTAAGAAATTATAAATTTTGATTGAGTTTTCTGATTTAAACATTACATCACAGCAATGTACTTGTGTAAGGAGAAGGTTCCTGGGCACTAAGAGCATATATTTAAAGACATCCACTGTCTGAAGGCTAAATGCTTAACTTTCTATCAAAACATGATCTAGTTAGATTGGACATGGCTCATCCATGTCTGCTGCGGAGACCCTGGTCTGGAGACCTAATTGCAGCAAGTCTCAAATGGGGATAACAGAAGCCAAAGACCAAGCTGAGGGTATTTAAGGTGATTCATCTCCTAAGATAATGGCAGCCAAGAATGGGAGCGACTGGCTGCCACCAGAACCCAATTTTGAGCAAATAATTTACCAATGTGTGAGAAAGATTTAGGTGTAGAACCATACAGGAACAGGTACACTGATACTGTTATCAGTTAATTATAAGCTCAAAATGTTTGGTTCCTACAACAAAAAAAGAGTCTCATAGGACAAGTAGCATCTTAAAATTCAACATAAATTCATTTCCTTGAACATTTTTAGGTTTTTAAGTAATGTTTTTTTTTGTTTGTTTGTTTGTTTGCGGTACACCGGCCTCTCACTGCCGCAGCCTCTCCCATTGCAGAGCACAGGCACCAGACGCGCAGGCCCAGCGGCCACGGCTCACAGGCCCAGCCGCTCCATGGCATGTGGGATCCTCTCGGACGGGGGCACAAACCCGTGTCCCCTGCATCAGCAGGGAGACTCCCAACCACTTCGCCACCAGGGAAGCCCAGTAATTTTTTTTTTTAAAGTACAAAGAGGAGTAGTAGAGAAATCAGGCAGAGAGCACTTGAACCAAGTGTATTGAGTTAACATCAGCAGTAATGGGGCAGATTGATATCAACGTTCCCCAAAGAACACAATCACTGCTATGGCATTATTGGCCAGAAAAACAAGTAAATGATCATCTAGATCTGATCATGAAAAACATCAGTTTTATTCAAATATCTGGCCACATATAGTGCCCATATTCTGTAATCTCTAATAGTGTATTTAAGTCATTAATCTTGAGTATTATAGAGATCCTGTCTCTCCTAATTACTCTTCTTTTTCAGGAAGTTGTGAATTATTCTGGGCCATTAATGCCATCCAGTTTGACATGGATTTTCTTAATCCTTGTCTACACAGAGCTGATGGAGCATCCAGATGAGACCTAAAGACTACACGATCTCCTTCTTCACTGATATCCCAGGACCCCACCTCATCCCACACAGGAATCTTGGATATCAACACGTTCCCAAGTTGATCTGAGGCAAAGGGAACAATTTTTGGTAGTTTTAGGTCATTCATTAGTAGTAAGAATTGCTCAAGGCATATGAGAAGTCTGAATGGAGAAAATGGAGAGAAGGCTCTGGGATAAAGGGCAGAAGTGTTCTGAAGATCACTTGACTGTCATAGAAAGAAAAAAAGTAGTTGAAATCAACCTTGTTAACAGCAGAGAAACAGAAGCAAACGTTAGCACATTCTAAGACCACAGCATTTCAGGAGGAAAAGAGAACACTGCCCACGACCCAGGACACGACATTTACCTGAGAACCTTCCATTTCTTATTTTTCCTTCACTGGGTTTCCTCCTCAGGTGAGATAAGGTGGAGAAGTCACAAATGCTTCCTGAGAACATGACTTTAAAGGCTTCAGCACAGACCCTTCGCTGCTCTCACACCCATGGGAAGAAGGAACTTGAAATACCCTCTTCCCTGTTGTCTCAGGAGAAATTCAGAAACAATGAGCTCCTACATGAAGATTAAACTTTGAGTTTCTTCTTAACTGTCTCCAGGGGCCCTCTGTTCCCTCAGATGCCCCCAAATTCTGCTACAGACTGGAAAATGTGGGCTACACTGTCCTGCCCATGCCAGACCCACGTAGAGCAGACTCTGTTACCTCCCCTTGGACTACGGGCTTGACTCAACTCTCCTAATATACTCGTGACCCCTCACCCTTAACCGTGGCCTTAGAATCACCTGGAGCACTTAATTAAGACAACATTGGTGTTCCCACCCAGACGAACTGACAGAATCTGTGGGGGAGGGCACAGGTGATGAGAGTTCTTAAATCTCCACATGTGATCCTCATTGGAAGCCTGGGCTGAGAGTCACTTATCTAAGCCTTGCTTCTCAAGCTTTAATGTGCATAAAAATCACTTGGATGGATGTTAACTAGATTTGATGTGATCATTTCACAGTATAAACACATATGGAATCATTATGTTGTATGTCTGAAATTAATATGTTATATGTCAATGAAATCTCAATAAAAAATTACTTGGAGATAAATAAAAAAGAAAGGAAGGAAGGAAGGGAGAGAGAGGAAAGAAAAATACGAAAAGGAGAATTAGTCAGGATCTAGTCCTTCCTAGAGTTCTTAACCCTAGCCCAGAATGTGACCTGGATTGTTTGAAAAATATGACTCTTCTTAGAAGGAAAAACCAATGAAAATAACACTTAGAAGAGATTTTAAGTACACATTATTTTTTTTCTCTGCTCAAGGTCTAGGTTACAATGGAAGGAGAGGAGCTAATACTTAAATGTTTTTAATTTAAAAAATAAAAATGAATTTGATTATTATGAGGATAAAAGACATCTGAAATGACAAAAGGAGGTTCTAGGCAGTAGTAGCTGCCCTGCTTGCAGAATTTTCTAGAGCAGGAACAGAGACAGAAACATGGGGATAGGGCATTCAGCTAGGCTCTTTGGAGGAGTTTTACACCAGATAGAAAACCCATTTAAGATCACTAATGATTCCCTTAAGCACTGAATGAAGATCCAACTTAACATGTACAGTGATGACATAAATAGAATGTGTTTTAAAAGCCAAGAAATTTCCATAGAATCCAATCATTTTTAATATGATTGAATGTTTTAATATATATCTCACCACAAATTTCAGTTGAAAAACTTTATAGTACTGTCTCTTCATGTCCAGATGCCTCCAATTGCACTGATGTGCAGTGTGCCACTGAGACTCTGAACCATGCATTTTTCATCCAGATGTTTTAATTGCATGCAGACGCCATCACTGACTATTAACAATGATGATTGAAGAGAGGTATTACTTTTCATTGTGAAGGTCAGATTTAGTTTTTTTAAATCTCCTTTCATTTTGGTCTCATTTCATTTTATTCTGTATTACCTTATGACAGGAAAATGAAACAAAAGGAAAAGGAAGTTTACACACATTTTATTTTAAGTTACAGTTTATATGAGCATCAGACATGAGTGTTTTATTTAATTCTTCAGGTTGATACCTTTCTGGTTTCCTGAAATATAATACCCATTAATCCCTGTTTGCAGACACCTTGAAATATTTATTGAATAATACAATACAGATTCTAAAACATAATCTTCTTTTATGAATACTGGCACAATTTCACCCAGCTCTATGGAAGATTTAAGAAAAATGGCAGGGCAAGATCAGACATTGTTTACATCTCACCTCCAGCAAGATATAACTTTACTCTTGGCTGACCTTTAAGCAAAAGCAATGGTTATGTAACCAAGTAAGCTAAAAACTAAACAGGAAAAGTCACAGAGCCGGGAATGAACTACAAACTTACACTATTTGTTAAACTGAGATTTTTATCATGTTCCTCAAAGAAACACTAAAGTTTCCCAAATGGAAAAATGTGACCAATATTTTATCTTTGCTATCTGAATGTATACATAAATATTTCAGTATTTAAAGGAAGTTACTTAGGAGTCTACTATAAAATGCACTGTAGTATTTTATATAATGTTAAGCAGTATCACTCATTGCCTGAATAAATGAATTGTATTCTATCTTCACATACATACTGGTTATAATTAATGTTCATGTTATATTGTTCCTAAAACATACATTCTAAGATTGTTCTTAAACAGATTTATCTCTGGAAAGTTTTAAGTATAGCCTTATCCGGGGGCAGAAGAATAACTTCTTAAAGTCTTTTTTTAGCTTTATCACTTGCAGCATATAATCAAGTTAATAGTGCCTACATTTTATGTTCAATAGGAAAAAAAAACAATTCTTGCCAAGGAGGGAAAAAAAAAAACACAAAAGAAATGGCACAACCTGGAAATACTCTAAGATTTTGCAAGATCTTGGTTTTAGTAGTATATAAATATCTTTAGCAAATTATAGCTTCTTTTTGATGTCCTCATAATCAGAGTATGTTTAAATTTTTGCCAAAATTGAATAGTCATCTAGTATATTTTATATTTCATATGCAGTTGAATTTTTAATATATCTGTTAGTACTTTTTAAAATCTTTTAAACAATGAAGCTATAACGTAAATTGTTATTGAAGAAATATGAAAAGAAAGCTGAAGAGTCAGAAGCAAAATTGCATTGAAAATGTATGACTTGAATAACATGTTGGGTGCTGTGCATTTGCAGATGAACAGGACACATTGCTTATAGTCTAGTGGATGAGACACAAACAAGAAATAAGCAATTAAAGTACAGTGGGATGAGTAGTATAACAGGAAAAGTCATATCCTAGTAACTTGCAGGGGCACTTAAATGAGCCTTGGTAGAGGAAGGGTCACTGGAAGAAAATTTCTTGCCTGAGTAGGAGCAAAAATGAGTCAAAGGGAATACAAGCCCTCATAACAATAAACTTAACTTGGTAAGACTATCATCATGGACATCAGAAGGTGAAGGGTGAGGCTGAGAAAGAAAGTAAATCTGGAAGAGCCCTGTAACTATGTAAGGAGCTTAAAACTTCTAAAAGAATAAAAAGAAATAAACCAACAGCCACACCAAAGGGTTTAAACTGGGGGCTGACATGATTCTGTCAACTCTTTGGGGTGGTCTTTCTGGTTGCCTTTGGAGAATGAATGGAAAGAATGGAAGACTAAAATCTAGGAGAAGAGTCAAGGTTGGGAGCTGTCTTAGTCAGGGTTCTCCAGAGAAACAGAACCAGTAGGATATAAAGATTTACATAAATGGAGATTAATTATAGGAACCAGTTCACAGGGATATGGAGGACGAGAAGTCCCACAGTCTGCTCCCTGCAAGCTGAAGAACCAGGAAAGCTGGTGCTATAATAATTCAGTTCAATTCCAAAGGCCTGAGAACCCAAGGTAGAGAGGGGTGGGCTGCTTACTAGCGTTAAGTCCCGGAGACTAAAAGCCCAAGAACCTGGGGCTTCAATGTCTGAAGGCAGACAAAGATGGAGGTCCCAGCGCAAGAAAAGAGAGAGAACTTGCCCTTGTTTCACCTTTTTTTATTCTATTCAGGCCCTTAACAGATTGGATGATGCACCCCACATTGGTGAGGGTGAATCTCTTTACTCAGTCTACTGAATGAAATGCTAATCTCTTCCAGAGACATCCTCACAGACACACCCAGAAATAATGTTTTATCAGCTATCTGGGATCCCTTAGCCCAGTAAAGTTGACATAAAATAAACCATCACAGAAGCCCATGTGCATTAATCCAGGTGAGAGGTTGCCACAGCACTGGGGAAGGAGAGAGGATGGAGTTCCGAGCTTTAGAGGAGGTATTGGATTGAATGTACTCAGTGAGGGAAGGCAAAATAGCCATGGAATTCAGTGAAATAGGACCATGGAAAGAGGACTAGGTATAGGGAAAGATGATGATGAATGCAGTTTTAGATCTGCTGTCCATCTTTTGAAGAGCCTGGATGTGCATGTCAAATAAGCAACTGGGGGGCCTCCCTGGTGGCGCAGTGGTTGAGAGTCCGCCTGCCGATGCAGGGGATACGGGTTCGTGCCCCGGTCTGGGAGGATCCCATATGCCGCGGAGCGGCTGGGCCCGTGAGCCGTGGCCGCTGGGCCTGTGCGTCCGGAGCCTGTGCTCCGCAACGGGAGAGGCCGCAGCAGTGAGAGGCCCGCGTACAGCAAAAAAAAAAAAAAAAAAAAATAAGCAACTGGATACATGGGGAAATCTGGATAGGCATTATGGAGTTTTGAGACATAAATGAGGCAAAAAATTGACATCTTTTCCAAATACAGTTGACCCTTGAATGACGCAGGGGTCAGGGGTGCCAACACTTCCTGCAGTTGAAAATCCAAATATAACTTACAGTCATTCTCCATATCCATGGTTCTGTATCCCTGGATTCAACCATCCCTGGATCATGTAGTACTGTAGTACTGACTACTGAAAAATCCCATGTGTAAGTGAACCAGCACTATTCAAACCCATGTTTTTCAAGGGTCAACTGTATACATGTGCAACTCAAAGAATGTCACTATCTAAATGCATTACATAGAATTTTTTACTAAAGCAATAATATTCCAATCTGGAAAATAAACAATGATGTGACCATAATACCTTTTTGGGAGAAGAATTGGAAGAGTATCAATGAAATGTAAAAAAAAAAAAAAAAAAAAAAAAAAACCCACACACAATAAGATTAGGCTGAGGATGAAATATGTAACTAGGTCCAGAATTTGTCCTTTATTAGAGACACGAGGCTTAGCAACTGTTTTGATGTTGCTCTTGTGTTTTATTTTTTTGTTTTTGTTCCTGGAGTCAGTTGGTCTTGGTAAGATCACTCAGCTTTTACAACACTGTAAGGCAATTTGTATTAAAAACCAGCTGTAACTATTTCCCACGGAGGAAAGATCCATAAATTACAGCTCAGGTTATTTGTCAGTTATGTAGTTTAAAAATTCTTTGGCAGATAGGATTAAATTGTGAGAATTGATCCTGAACTCCAGCTGAGGGGCTTGTGAAATTATAAAGATAATATGTTCACTACAGCGTCTCCTGCTGCCCAATTTAAAGGTGCTGGGTAGGAGGTCAGTGGAAAGGGAAGGCAGTTGGATGGCACTATTTGAAATGTTTTAAATAAATGTTTTGTGAGAGACTAACATATTATGTAAAGGAATAATAATTATTATTTTTTTGCTAAGCAGAATCTTCATCCAATCATTTGATTTATAAATAGGAGATTTCACTTACAGTCTTGGGTCTTCCAGTCAATCCAGTTTTTAGCAGAGCATTTTTTCCATGGTATAATTTTTCATGCCTTGCCTAGTTTTCTTTTTCAAATGGCTAATAAGAAAGGCTTTATTTTCTCCTTACTTTTTACTCAACAAAGTATTCTGTGGTCTAATAATTCTCACATAGACAAACTTGCTTACAACTTTCTGCAGGGATACTTAATCACTTTATGAGCATATTTGCTGCTCAGAAGCAGTGCTGAACTTCTTATTTTTAGATCCCAAGGTTGTTACCCTGTAAGTCAGCTGGGTGAATCAAAACAAAATAAAAAACATGACATCTCTGGGTTTTTCTTTGGAACAGCCAGGTATCCTGAAATCAGATGGTTAATTACATACAAAAGCCACCGTTGCTTGACTGATTTGTTCAAGAAGGATTTTAGGTATATACAAAGATACAATGTAGCAAAATAAAAACAATATCCAACTTGTAGGAAGAATGGAAGGAAAAGAACATGAAGGAGGAAAGAAAGAAGGAACCAGGAATGAGGGCAAGACACAAGATACGCGAGGTGGTCCCACTTGCAAAGGGTGAACTTAAAATGTGCTCTAAGCTTGAGCCATCAAGGAGAAAACTGTATTTAATTACAAAATTGACAGGATCTATGGGGAAAAAATGAAGCATTAGTAAAGAAGTCTGTCAAGTTTTGATTTGCAATCTGAGAGGAAGAGAGGGGATCCTTTAAAAAGGAATGAACAACAAGCTCCCATCGTTACAGGAGACACAGCAAGGACTTTCTCTCACTGTGTCTAATGATGTCCCTCAGAGAGCAGCTGACATATTGCCTGTGTTGTAAGAGGAGCCTCAGGAGTGGGAGAGAATTAGGTGTTGAATTACCAGTAATGACTCCCAGGCAGGAAAGTTAAGAGCCCCAAGTATATCATTACAGTTTGTTATTTATTGAAAAATAGAAGGTAATAAAATAAATAGTACAGTGCACAATATTTCTATGTTGTGATTTGTTTTAGAGCTTAACAAGCAGGAACGGCCAGTTAAAAATCCCTGAAATTCACCTGTGGCAGACGGGAAAGAACACTGGATTGAAGTGAAAGCCTGAGTTTGAGCTCCAGCTTCCCTAACTTTTTTTTTTTTAATTCAGTCTCTGTAGAGACTCTCAAACATTGCCAAGGCTGACTATATGTCACATCCTTTCAGTGTTAGAGAAAAGTTTTCAATCAGCAAAAATTGCACCTCGGATAAACCTCATTGGCTACGATACAGCCACTGTGCAAAGCTGAGCTTCACTAACTTCTGTCTGATTTTGCTGGGACAGGTCATGGATGTTCCTACTGAGACCCAGATTTCACACCTGTGAAAAGGAGTTAATAATACCTATACAGAAGGTTTTTCTGAAGATTAAGGAAAATATTGCATATAAACAGCTTTTCACTACATTATCTGAAATACTCATATCTTTATATTATCTACAAATCTTTTAACTATTTTTTCAAGTATATTGAAAATTATTCTATAACTGCTCCACATGATAATTTATCTTTATGTGAATTCACAAATAGTTACATACATAGAGACCTACTGAAAGATATTTTGTTATTATAATAATAATGCTCACAGTTATTTGAGTTCCTAGAATATGAACATCAAGCTAGTAAATGCTTGATATGTTTCACCCTCTGCAACCTGAAAACAATGTTTATAAAGCAAGGGTTATTATTCTACCCATTTTATAAGTTATGAAGTTAAAGAGATAAAGTTACTGAGCTGGGGTTAGAAATGGAAGTTTGTTAAAGGAGAAGAGGGCAAAACTAAAAGACATTGTATGATGGAGGGGAGAAAAAAGAAATATTTAAATACAGAAAATGTCTGTTACACAACAAAATTAGACCCTTGAAAATTATTGGTACTTATTGATATCTGGTGTGGAATTCTTTTACAAGGACATATTTGAAGGCCAATTTAAAAAACTATGTTTGGTATCCAGTAAAAGTTTTCAGGTAATTTGTATAGCATCCCAGTCTTTAATGTTCAAAACTCTGGGAGCCCACACAGGCCTCTAGATCTGACATCCATCACCAAGAGGGCCAGGTTCTGCACCAAAGCCTTCCAATGGCTAATCTGAGCTTTAGGGTGACATTAAAAATCATCATACTTAGTTCCTAAATATTCGTATCTTGTTGTATATATTTT
The DNA here is from genome assembly GCF_964341445.2 of Mesoplodon mirus. Lineage (NCBI taxonomy): Eukaryota > Metazoa > Chordata > Mammalia > Artiodactyla > Ziphiidae > Mesoplodon > Mesoplodon mirus. Next base: position 80,801,299 of record NC_138985.1, on the reverse strand, counting down.
GGGAAGAATCCTTTCTTTTTTCCTTTCAAAACAGAAAGTTAGTTTTTAAAAGTTCCCAAATAAAAATTCATCTTTACATAAATTCACACCTAGGTATCAGGAAGGATGTCATTTGCTTTGTTCATTTTGGGTTAAATTTTGTTCCAGGAAGGGAGACAAGGAGAAACAGAGATCTACCTTGTATTCTGTCCAGGGGTTATGGAAACCCAAACAGACAACAAAATAGAATGCTGAATAACTTAATAATGCTAAAAGTACTAAAGAAATGGGGCTTCCCTGGTGGTGCAGTGGTTGAGAATCTGCCTGCCGATGCAGGGGACACGGGTTCGAGCCCTGGTCTGGGAATATCCCGCATGCCACGGAGCAACTGGGCCCGTGAGCCACAACTACTGAGCCTGCGCGTCTGGAGCCTGTGCTCCGCAACAAGAGAGGCCGCGACAGTGAGAGGCCCGCGCACCGCGATGAAGAGTGGCCCCCGCTTGCCGCAACTGGAGAAAGCCCACACACAGCAACGAAGACCCAACACAGCCAAAAATAAATAAATAAATTAATTAATTAAAAAAAGAAAAGTACTAAAGAAATGTAAGACATTATTATTTTACCTGGAACAGCAAGTAGGCTCATAAGATTATAATAGGCTAAATTAATTGTATTAGTTTGCTAGGCCTGTCATAACAAAGTACCACAGACTTAAACAATAGAAATGAAATTTCTCACAATTCTGGAAGCCAGAAGTCCTAGATCAAGATGTTGGCAGGGTTGGTTTCTTCTGAGGCATCTATTTTGGTTTGCAGATGGCTGTCTTCTCCCTGTGTCTTTTTTCTTTTTTTTTTTTTTTTTTTTGCAATACACGGGCCTCTCACTGTTGTGGCCTCTCCATGTGCAGAGCACAGGCTCCGGACGCGCAGGCTCAGCGGCCATGGCTCACGGGCCCAGCCGCTCCACGGCATGTGGGATCCTCCCAGACCGGGGCATGAACCCATGTCCCCCGCATCGGCAGGCAGACTCTCAACCACTGCACCACCAGGGAAGCCCCCTCCCTGTGTCTTTACATGACCTTCTCTCTGAGCCTGTCAGTATCCCAGTCTCCTCTTCCTATAAAAAACACCACTCATACTGGATTAGGGCCCACCCTAATGACCTCATTTCAATCTAATTGCCTTTTCAAAACCCTATTTCCAAATATAGTCACATCTTGAGATACTTGGAGTTAGAACTTCAAATATGAATTTGGGGAGAGGGGAGATACGATATAGCCTGTAACATTAATATAGTATAAACACAGGGAAAGAATGATACCACATGTTACAGCCTAAATATTTAAAAAAAATAGCACTGTAAATACTGCATAGTAAACATATGTCAATAATGACCTTAAAATTTCTGAAGAATATCAGTTTGCTTGTATGTCACAGTTGTAAAAGCCAGCTGCACAGGAGATTGGTTCTGTATTCCTCCCATCATCACCCAGCAATCCTTATGTGTTTATTGCTAGGAGCTGAGAATCAAAAGGGAAAGAATGTACAGACCCTAGGGACTTAATATCTAATTGCAAGAACAGTATGGATGTTTAAGAGAGAAAGAAGAATAAATAGCAATACAAGTTTGCATGTCCTAAATTCCAAATGGAAGATTAGCTGTCTTCCTGATTCTGAGGTCATACCAGCCAGCTCTGTGTTGATTTCTAAAGGATTCCAAGAGAAAACTAACATTATTTAAATATGCAGATAATTAGTGGGATAGAATTTCAAAAGAAGGATGATGAACCTTTTGAAGGTCCCTGATTCTAAACTGCTTGCTCTTCCTTTACTTCTCAATGAGGAAGAAAAAAAATGTTTAAAAATGTCCTCAATTATTTAAAAGTTCCATTATTTGGCATCCATTCAACTGAGGTTTTGCTATAATAGGGAATGATAATTAGATTAAGAGATTTTTTTTTCTATACTTAGTTGATGTGAATTCAGCAAATACAGTTTACAACCCAAGAGAAAACAAGGCTGTGTTATTTTGACTACCTGAATCAGCCTTAATGTCTTTTTACTCACATGAAGATTTGGCCAAAATCACTTCCCTATTTCACTGTCAAATGTGGGAGGGAGGACAGGGAACAACTTTTGTGACGTTCTATGTGTACAACTATTAACAGAAGTCTCTGACGGAGTAGATTAAAAAATACAAAAATAGGGCCTCCCTGGTGGCGCAGTGGTTGAGAGTCCGCCTGCCGATGCAGGGGATACGGGTTCGTGCCCCGGTCTGGGAGGATCCCATATGCCGCGGAGCGGCTGGGCCCGTGAGCCATGGCCGCTGGGCCTGCGCGTCCGGAGCCTGTGCTCCGCAACGGGAGAGGCCACAACAGTGAGAGGCCCGCATACCGCAAAAAAAAAAAAAAAAAAAAAAAAAAATACAAAAATATATTACTATGGTCAAAATACTAAAGTATTTGATTTTGTGGGTAGAAGAACTTAGCACTGAATTAATTCGAGTTCCTGTTAGCATTTATCATAGCGAGTGAAGATAACGTCTTAGTTTTAAGCATATAGAGAGTCTGTCAGAAGAGGAATTTAGGGAAGTAGTGGTTAAATGCCCAAATTCTGGAATCACAGTGCCTAGACAGGAAGCCCCTAACTCACAATTTGCATGTGTTGGGCAAATTGCTCTTTCTCCCTAATGCCTTACATTTATTATCCACAAAAGAGGATAATAATGGCATCTGCCTTACAAAATAACCACAAGGATTTGGTTACAGAACACAGGAAGAAAATGCTTAGCACAAAATTTACAATAAATGTTAGCTATTATTGGTAGCCAATAACTTAGAATATATCTAACATTTTGCTTTCTAAATAATGGTTTTCAAACTCATGAGCACATCACAATCATCTGAGATTTTTTTTTAAACTCTAATACCTGGCTTTATCCCTAGAGATTTTGATTAAGTTGGCTTTGGGTGTGGCCCAGACATCTGTGACTTCTAAAAATTCCCCAGGTAATTCCAAAATGCAGTCAAAGTTGAAAAGATTTGATCCAAATAACCCACACAGATGTGTAGCATCAGACAGATCTGTCAGTATCTAACCTAGTCTCAGAGTAACTTTCTCTAAACTGTCTCTGCATAACTGGTCCACCAAGATGCTCCCTAAAATAAAATACAATAAAAAGTAACTTAGAGGAGCTTCAAGATGGTGGAGGAGTAAGAAGTGCAGATCACCTTCCTCCCCAGAAATACATCTACATGTGGAACAACTCCTACAGAACACGCACTGAATGCTGGCAGAAGAAATCAGACCTCCCAAAAGATGCCCTCAGGCAACCTACACGCAGAGGCAGGGCCAAATCCAAAGCTGAACCCCGGGAGCTCGGCAAACAAAGAAGAGAAAGGGAAATTTCTCCCAGCAGCCAGGAGCAGGGGATTAAATCTCCACAGTCAAATTGATGTACCCTGTATCTGTGGAACACCTGAATATATAATGAATGATCCCAAAATTGAGGTGGTGGACTTTCTGTGATTTTGTCTCTATAGCTTTGCTTTTACCATTTGTCCTAGGGTTCTGTCAGTTTCTTTTTTTAATATAGTTCTTGGCACTTGTTATCATTGGTGGATTTGTTTTTTGGTTTGGTTGCTCTCTTCTTTCTTTCTTCTTCTTTTTTTTATTACTTTTCAAAAAAATTCTTTAATAATTATTTTTAATTTTAATAACTTTTTAATTAAATTTAATTTAATTTTATCTTCCTCTTTCTTTCTTTTTTTTCTCCCTTTTATTCTGAGCTGTGTGAATGACAGGCTCTTGGTGCTCCAGCCACACATCAGGGCTCTGCTTCTGAGGTGGGAGAGCCAAGTTCAGGACACTGGTCCACAAGACACCTCCCAGCTCCATGTAATATCAAACGGTGAAAATCTCCCAGGGATCTCCATCTCAATGCCAAGACCCAGCTCCACTCAATGACCAGCAAGCTACAGTGCTGGACACTCTAAGCCAAACAAATAGCAAGACAGAAACACAACCCCACTCATTAGCAGAAAGGCTGCCTAAAATCATAATAAGGCCACCGACATCCGAAAAAACACCACCAGACATGGATCTAGTGACCAGAAAGACAAGATCCAGCCTCATCCACCAGAAAACAGGCACTAGTCCCCTCCACCAGGAAGCCTACACAACCCACTGAACAAACCTTAGCCAATGGGGACAGACACCAAAAACAACAGGAACTACAAACCTGCAGCCTGCGAAAAGGAGACCCCCAAACATAGTAAGTTAAGCAAAATAAGAAGACTGAGAAACACACAGCATACGAAGGAGCAAGGTAAAAACGCACCAGACCTAACAAATGAAGAGGAAACAGGCAGTCTACCTGAAAAAGAATTCAGAATAATGATAGTAAAGATAATGGAAAATCTTGGAAATAGAATGGAGAAAATAAAAGAAATGTTTAACAAGGACATAGAGGAACTAAAGAACAAACAAACAATGATGAACAACACAATAAATGAAATTTAAAATTCTTTAGAAGGGATCAATAGCAGAATAACTGAGGTAGAAGAACAGATAAGTGACCTGGAAGATAAAATAGTGGAAATAACTACTGCAGAGCAAAATAAAGAAAAGAGAATGAAAAGAATTGAGGACAGTCTCAGAGACCTCTGGGACAACAGTAAATGCCCCAACATTCAAATTATAGGGGTTCCAGAAGAAGAAGAGAAAAAGAAAGGGACTGAGAAAATATTTGAGACATTATAGTTGAAAACTTCCCTAATATGGGAAAGGAAATAGTTAAGTCCAGGAAGCACAGAGAGTCCCATACAGGATAAATCCAAGGAGAAACACACCAAGACACAAATTATTCAAATGATCAAAAATTAAATACAAAGAAAAATATTAAAAGCAGCAAGGGGAAAACAACAAATAACATACAAGGGAATCCCCATAAGGTTAACAGCTGATGTTTCAGCAGAAACTCTGCAAGCCAGAAGGGAGTGGCAGGACATATTTAAAGTGATGAAGGGGAAAAATCTACAACCAAGATTAGTCTACCAGGCAAGGATTTCATTCAGATTTGACGGAGAAATTAAAAGCTTTACAGACAAGCAAAAGCTAAGAGAATTCAGCACCACCAAATTGGCTTTACAGCAAATGCTAAAGGAAATTCTCTAAGCAGGAACACAAGGGAAGGAAAAGACCTACAATAACAAACCCAAAACAATTAAGAAAATGGGAATAGGAACATACATATCGATAATTACCTTAAATGTAAATGGATTAAAGCTCCAAACAAAAGACATAGACTGGCTGAATGGATACAAAAACAAGACCCATATATATGCTGTCTACAAGAGACCCACTTCAGATCTAGGGACACATACAGACAGAAAGTGAGGGGACGGAAAAACATATTCCATGCAAATGGAAATCAAAAGAAAGATGGAATAGCAATTCTCATATTGGACAAAATAGACTTTAAAACAAAGACTACTAGAAGAGACAAAGAAGGACCCTATATAATAATCAAGTGATCAATCCAAGAAGAAGATATAACAATTGTAAATATTTATGCACCCAACATAGGAGCACCTCAATACATAAGGCAAATACTAACAGCCATAAAAGGGGAAACTGACAGTAACAAAATTATACTAGGGGAGTTCAACACCTCAATTTCACCAATGGACAGATCACACAAAAGTAAATAAATAAGGAAACACAAGCTTTAAATGATCCATTAAACAAGATGGACTTAATTGATATTTATAGGACATTCCATCCAAAAAAAACAGAATACAATTTCTTCTCAACTGCTCATGGAACATTCTCCAGGTTAGATCATATCTTGGGTCACAAATCAAGCCTTGGTAAATTTAAGAAAATTGAAATCGTATCAACTATCTTTTCATACCACAATGCTATGAGACTAGATATCAATTACAGAAAAATCCATAAAAAATACAAACACATGGAGGCTAATCAATACATTATGTAATAACCAAGATATCACTGAAGAAATCAAAGAGGAAATCAAAAAATACCTAGAAACAAATGACAATGAAAACACGATGACCCAAAACCTTTGGGATGCAGCAAAAGCAGTTCTAAGAGGGAAGTTTATAGCAATACAATCCTACCTCAAGAAAGAAGAAGCATCTCAAATAAGCAACCTAACCTTACACCTAAAGCAATTAGAGAAAGAAGAACAAAAAAATCCAAAGTTAGCGGAAGGAAAGAAACCATAATGATCAGATCAGAAATAAATGAAAAAGAAATGAAGGAAACGATAGCAAAGATCAATAAAACTAAAAGCTGGTTCTTTGAGAAGGTAAACAAAACTGATAAACCTTTAGCCAGACTCATCAAGAATAAAAGGGAGAAAACTCAAAACAATAGAATTAGAAATGAAAAAGCAGAAGTAACAACTGACACTGCAGAAATACAAAAGATCAGGAGAGATTACTACAAGCAACTATATGCCAATAAAATGGACAACTTGGAAGAAATGGACAAACCTTAGAAATGCACAACCTTCCAAGACTGAACCAGGAAGAAATAGAAAATATGAACTGGCCAATCATAAGCACTGAAATTGAAACTGTGATTAAAAATCTTCCAACAAACAAAAGCCCAGGACAAGATGGCTTCACAGGCAAACTCTATCAAACATTTAGAGAAGAGTTAACACCTATCCTTCTCAGACTCTTCTAAAATATAGCAGAGGGAGGAACACTCCCAAACTCATTCTATGAGGCCACCATCACCCTGATACCAAACCAGACAAACATGTCACAAAGAAAGAATACTACAGGCCAATATCACTGATGAACATACATGCAAAAATCCTCAACAAAATACTAGCAAACAGAATCCAACAGCACATTAAAAGGATCATACACCATGATCAAGTGGGGTTGATCCCAGGAATGCAAGGATTCTTCAATATACGCAAATCAATCAATGTGATACATCATATTAACAAATTGAAGGAGAAAAACGATATGATCATCTCAATAGATGCACAGAAATCTTTCGACAAAATTCAACACCCATTTATCATAAAAACCCTCCAGAAAGTAGCCATAGAGGGAACTTACCTCTACATAATAAAGGCCATATATGACAAACCCACAGCCAACATCATCCTCAATGGTGAAAAACTGAAACCATTTCCTTTAAGATCAGAAACAAGACAAGATTGCCCACTCTCCCCACTATTATTCAACATAGTTTTGGAAGTTTTAGCCACAGCTATCAGAGAAGAAAAAGAAATAAAAGGAATCCAAATTGGAAAAGAAGAAGTAAAGCTGTCACTCTTTGCAGATGACATGACACTATACACAGAGAATCCTAAAGATGCTACCAGTAAACTACTAGAGCTAGTCAATGAATTTGGCAAAGTAGCAGGATACAAAATTAACGCACAGAAATCTCTTGCATTCCTATACACTAATCATGAAATATCTTAAAATGAAATTAAGAAAACACTCTCATTTACCATTGCAACCAAAAGAATAAAATATGTAGGAATAAACCTACCTAAGGAGACAAAAGACCTGCATGCAAAAAATTAATAGACACTGTTGAAAGAAATTATAGATGATACAAATAGATGAAGAGATATACCTTGTTCTTGGATTGGAAGAATCAACATTGTGAAAATGACTATACTATCCAAAGCAATCTACAGATTGAATGCAATCCCTATCAAACTACCACTGGCATTTTTCACAAACTAGAACAAAAAAATTCACAATTTGTATGGAAACAGAAATGATCCTAAATAGCCAAAGCAATCTTGAGAAAGAAAAATGGAGCTGGAGGAATCAGGCTTCCGGATTTCAGACTCTACTACAAAGCTACAGTAATCAAGACAGTATGGTACTGGCACAAAAACAGAAATATAGATCAATGGAATAGGATAGAAAGCCCAGAGATAAACACATGCATATATAGTCACCTTATCTTTGATAAAGGAGGCAAGAATATACAGTGGAGAAAAGACAGTCTCTTCAATAAGTTGTGCTGGAAAAACTGGACAGCTACATGTAATAAAATGAAATTAGAATACTCTCTAACACTATACACAAAAATAGACTCAAAATGGATTAAAGACCTAAATGTAAGGTCAGACACTATCAAACTCTTATAGGAAAACATAGGCAGAACACTCTATGAAATACATCACAGCAAGATCCTTTTTGACCCACCTCCTAGAGAAATGGAAATAAAAACAAAAATAAACAAATGGGACCTAATGAAACTTAAACACTTTTGCACAGCAAAGGAAAACATAAAGAAGACAAAAAGACAACCCTCAGAATGGGAGAAAATATTTTCAAACGAAGCAACTGACAAAGGATTAATCTCCAAAATTTACAAGCAGCTCACGCAGGTCAATATCAAAAAAACAAACAACCCAAGCCAAAAATGGGCAGAAGGCCTAAACAGACATTTCTCCAAAGAAGATATACACATTGCCAACAAACACATGAAAGAATGCTCAACATCACTAATCATTAGAGAAATGCAAATCACAACTACAATGAGATATCATCAAACACCAGTCAGAATGGCCATCGCCAAAAAATCTACAGACAATAAATGCTGGAGGGTGTGGAGAAAAGGGAACCCTCCTGCAGTGTTGGTGGGAATGTAAATTGATACAGCCACTATCGAGAACAGTATGGAGGTTCCCTAAAAAACTAAAAATAGAAGTACTATATGACCCAGTAATCCCACTACTGGGCATATACCCTGAGAAAACCATAATGCAAAAAGAGTCATGTACCACCACATTCATTGCAGCTCTATTTACAATAGCCAGGACATGGAAGCAACCTAAGTGTCCATCATGAGATGAATGGATAAAGAAGATGTGGCACATATATACAATGGAATATTACTCTGCCATAAAAAGAAACGAAATTGACTTATTTGTAGTGAGGTGGATGGACCTTGAGTCTGTCATACAGATTGAAGTAAGTCAGAAAGAGAAAAACAAATACCGGATGCTAACACATATATATGGAAAAAAAATAAAAAGGAAAAAATGGTCATGAAGAACCTAGGGGCAAGACAGGAATAAAGTCAGAGACCTACTAGTGAATGGACTTGAGGGTACAGGGAGAGGGAAGGTAAGCTGGGACAAAGTGAGAGAGTGGCATGGATGTATATACACTACCAAATGTAAAATAGATAGCTATTGGGAAGCAGCCGCATAGCACAGGGAGATCAGCTCCGTGTTTTGTGACCACCTAGAGGGGTGGGATAGGAAGGGTGGGAGCGAGGGAGACGCAAGAGGGAAGAGATATGGGGATATATGTATATGTATAACTGATTCACTTTGTTATAAAGCAGAAACTAACACACCATTGTAAAGCAATTATACTCCAATAAAGATGTTAAAAGAAAAAAGTAACTTAAAAGGGATGGATACAGGTCTTCCCTGGTGGCGCAGTGGTTGAGAGTTCACCTGCCGATGCAGGGGACACAGGTTCGTGCCCTGGTCCGGGAGGATCCCACATGCCATGGAGCGGCTGGGCCCGTGAGCCATGGCCGCTGAGCCTGCGTATCCGGAGCCTGTGCTCTACAACGGGAGAGGCCACAACAGTGAGAGGCCCACGTACCGCAAAAAAAAAAAAAAAAAAATACTAGATTCATCTGCTCTGACAATATTCCCTGCTAGTTTAGTCAATTAAAGATTTAGCTTAACTTCTAAAACTAAAACATACTGCACCTTTCTTTGTGAAAGAAGTACTAGCCATTTTATTCAAGAGTACTAATGTCCAATTATAGATAATTTTATTACAAAATTGCCATTATTCAGCAACAAGACCAACGAGTCAAGACTATCGTTAAGTCCTGCAACAGAAGTGTGAATTAAAAAATGTAACTGAGAACCACTAAGTCAATGAGTAATGACCATATCATATACTTTGCTCAGTTGTTTTAAAAATCGTTCAGCTGTACTTGTGAGTGACAGAGGTCTGTTATTCATGATGCCACTGGCATGACATCAGACCCAATAGACATACATAATAACTTTGATTGAATGCATAATTATTTAATTATTATAAAGTTATTAAATACATAATACTTTTACTGTGTCCATGTGCAGAAAAGAGTTACCATGGAAGGCTGACACTGCTCTCCTTAGAAAGGATTGCTTACAAGGCTGGCCCTTAGCTGGCATCAGAACCTGGATTTGGGGAGTGTTCCTGCCATTCCCTAATTGATGAGAGCCACTCACTGCACCTATAAACTGTCTGGGTAAACCATGTGGTTTGTGTTCAACACCTGCTTTCCTTCTGGGAGTCTGGAATTTTGGTACATGCTATGCAGAGGCTGCCACATGACCAACTCCCAGTTAAAAGTCTGAGGACTGAGTCTCTAATGAGATCCCCCGGAGACAACATTTCACACGTTGTCACAATTCAACCATGGTGGAATTAAGCTCATGCTGAGTGACTCTACCAGGAGAGAACTCTAGGAAGCTTGTACCTGGTTTCCTCTGGACTTTGTCCCATGTGCCTTTTCCCTTTGCTGGTTTTGCTCTAATAAATCTTAGCATCAGTATGACTACATACTTAGTATTATGAGTCTTTGTAGGGAATCACCAAACTCAGGGGTGGTCTTGGGGACCCTGACACAGTCCAGTGTAGGTCCAAAGAAGAGGACCTGTGCCTTAAATCTCTTTATATTTCTTAGAATATATAATGTACTCTTATACATAACAGATAATCATATTTTGTGCTTTTATATATTATCCTCCTAATATACCCAAACCAGTCTAAAGATGTGTTGAATCTCTACTTCAGTGTGACTTAACATTGGTGAGCCAGTTAAATGTCAAAAATATATGTGATAATACACATACAATTCAAACAACAAATGAAAAGTTTTTGGCAGGTTCAAGTAACAGAGTTGGATAGAAGATTGATTACTTTGACCATTTACAGTCTGCAACCCTCCAATTTGTTTTAATGATGTCTTGCTAGTTCTTTGCCTGCAAATATCCTAAAGAATATCCTAAGCATTCTTAATTTGAATTTCTTTTTTTGTTAATTCACCCATCTTTGGAATGTGTGACTAATAAAGAGGGCAGGCATTTTATCAAGCTTCTGTGTTATTTAACGACAGTTCTGTGATGTGTCAAATAAACAATCCATGCTTCCTTATACTTTATACAATTCCTTTAGAACCAATCTTACCTATTGGCCAATAGATCAAAAAGACTGCCACAGAAAACACTGATACAAAAGAAACATTGAAATATGATCAAAGAAGGCCCAAGGGATGAAAGGAGTCAGTGAGTTGGCGAATATATCCAGGTTAAAGAAAGTTCCAGGCCACCCCGATGTCAAAGTACTTTTCTAGTATTGATCTTGAACTTGTTCAGAACATCTCTCTTGGGCCTTTTCTCTCATTGTTTCGGGGATCAAAACATCTTTTTTGACATGTCTGAGATGCTCTGCAGGGTCGAGCGCCATGTCCGTGTGCAAAAGGCGGCAGACGCATGGCTGCCCCTCAACTGTTTGATAATATGCATATCTCTCAAAGATTCACTTTTCACCTAGTATAGGAAAATACTGGAGAAGTTCTGCTTCAAGTAAACGTGTTTATTGATGGTGAACTCAGATTTCCCCCAAGTTTTTCATAATAAGAAAATACTTCCTTGAGGAATATTTAACTTTCTGCTCTACAACATAGTGGTAAATGTCACCACTATGTTACCATAGTGGTAAACTATCACTCTTATTTGCTACAATATCAATTAATTAATAATTGTGTAATTAATACATTTATTAACATCTACTAACCAGGCCCTGAGCTAGGTACTGGGAATTTAAAGCTAAAAGGCACCGGGTTTGGCCATTAGAATCACCCATGGGGCATTTTTTTAGAGTACATGTATCTGGACTTCACACCAGGCCTAATAATCTATGAGAGCAGACCTGCCAAGATGTATTCTTTAACCTTTTACTAGGATTCTGGTAATGAACTGGGTTTGGAAACTGATCCATAACCTAGTTTTTCATATTAAGCCAACCTAGTTCTGTTCTATTTTGCAAATATCAATGAAGAAAACAAAGTTCAAAAGAGAAACTATCAAATAATCATAGAAAAAGAAAGGAAACTAAAGAGGATAGACGAGAAAAGAGATAGGACAGCACCACGGAGATGCAGTGCAGCTGAGCAGTGTGCTTGCATGCTGCATACGTGTGTGCCTGTGCTTGACTGTGCGTGTGTGTGTTTGCACCCACACGTGATGAGATTGATGACATTGGCTGGAGAGGGAGCAAGAAAAGAGGTACACTCTAGGTCCTCCACGGGCTAAGAACAGATCTCTATCCTTTATCAGAGTCATAACAAACACCTCCTATGCCTTAGCTAAAGACATTGAGGGGAGTGGAAGAGGAGGAAAACTGTATAGGAGGAGTAAAGTGATTATAAACTTGGGAACTGAATAGTTTAGGACAATGGACTTCAAACTTGTTCTGATGGCAGAAGCGTTAGGAATCAGCTTGCTCTTTGAGGAATGATATGAAATACTGACGGGCTCAGAATATATAGACACAATTTTTTCTAAGTCAGGCATTACCATTTCCTAGCAAAAGCAGGTGATAGGGTGCAAGGTAAATGCAAAGGAAAGGACTTTTGAGAATGTTACTGTGCTTCCTAGAATACAACTCTATTAAAGGTGGGACCTTAAATACTGCATGGTCTCATTTAGACATGGAATCCATTTTTAAAACAGCTAAACTTAGAGAAACAGAGAGTAGAATGGTGGTGGCCAGGGGCTGGTGGGTGGGAAATGGGGAGCTATTGGTCAAATGTCACAAACTTCCAGTTATATGATGAATATGTTCTGGGGTTGTAATGTACAGCATGGCGATTACAGTTAACAATAATATATTATATACTTGAAAGTTGCTAAGAGAGTAGATCTTAAATGTTCCCACCACAAAAAAGTAGTTTTGTGACGTGATGGATGTTATGACTAACCATGTTGGGGTAATCATTTTACAATATATATGTGTACCAAGTCATAATGTCATACACCTCAAACTTACACAAGTGTTTCTCAGTAAAGCAAGAAAATGTGGTGGGTTCTTATTGGGTTTCAGCTTTTACATCTTGGTGTTCCTTAATGAGTTTGACTTTTAGGTGATATGCTTAACTACATCTCAGATTAAAACATTACTTTCTAGAATTGAGTCAGAGAAATTGTCCACATTACTTCTGGAATTCTGTGGGGGAAAATATACCCATTGTCCGAACATTAGATGTTATGGGTCTAAGAGCACAACTTCAATATTAGAGAGACATGGTAGATACAATACAAATGTTGGAATTTGTATTTTGGGGAAGAATACTTGGATATTTTAGGAAGAAAGAGTGGATCTTTTAGGAAGAAACCCAGATCTTTATGACATTATGTATAACCTTCAAAATTCACTTATGAAGTTGTGAAATGAAAATTTAAAACTCAACCTCTATAGACATATAGTTTCAATAGAAAGAAGACATCACTATCAGAGCTACTCACATGGGTTTAGGGATGCTGCCCCATACTTCCTCAGAGATGAAAGGCCCAAAACATGTCTGCCATCTTGTGGTTCACAATTAAGTAGGCTTTGGAAGTACTCACAGTGGCTACTTTCTGCCAGAAAACAAAGACTTTCAGACAACACTGGACCTGGGATAGGAGCAGAGGCTTAAAGTCTTGGATACTAATGGAATCCAGATGCTACAAAAGTGTTAGTTTCTAAATGCTGAGAAATGGCAGAGATTAAGTGAGGATCTGTTTGGAGGATTCTCTGATACAAAGTGATCTTGACTTGATTTCTTTGGAAGACATTACCTAGAACAAATGTATAGCAGAGTGGATAGGGGCTGGGATCTAGAGTTGCAAGTCAATAAGAGGGTTGAAAGTGCTCCAGCCCTGTGTTCACTATGAGCCTTTCATCAGCAGACAGAAGAACACGACTTGAAGGACAGGTCTTGTTCTACTTCAAAGTTGAAGAGGAAACAAATTATAGCCAAGATTTATTAAGCAACCTTGGACTTCTTTGTAACCCAAAAAGATCTCTCTGATTTTCTCTGTGGCTATCTTGGCCACACACCAAAAACAAGTTTGAGCGATGGAGCTCAGGGTCAAGATGCTGGGAAGATTTTAGCAGATGGGAAGGGTTTTCCAGTCTCTAGTAGCTCAGGATAACTTCATTCTTCAATCTTTGAATAAAATTTCCTACAACCCTACAAAGCCCAGTTTTGGATTGAAGGCTGAATGAATGCCTTGATTTACTTTTACTATGCAGGAGCATATCATAATGAAATTCCCTATAAGCAACTGGATACTTGCCCTTAGCGTTTAGCAGACACCAACCATGAATGAAACAAATCCAGTAACTACATGAACGGGTGTCGAAAAAAATGTTTTAATTGTTATTGTTATTTGAGAGAGGAAGAGTGCTAAGTGAAAGGCATCAGAGAAGCTGTGGGGACGTGAAAATTGTGGAGGAAACAAGAGGGGGGTTAGGAAAGATTAAAGTGAGCTTTGAATTAGGGTGCATTTCATGTTCCTAAAGAGATACAAATGAAGATTGAATTCTTTACTAATGCTTTGGCTTGGACTAAATGTGAGACACATAATTTTGGAATTTGTGTCTAGGTTATAGAAGGGTTGTTGAGTCCCATCTACTTTGGGCAGGTGCTGGGTCAGGTAGATACTTCACATAAATTACTCCATTTCCTTTTCAGAACAATTTTATGAAGCAGAGAGAGGTAACTTCCTCTAGTAAGTGGCATAATTAAAATTTCAAACTAGGCTGGACTGACTCTATAGCATATGTTATTTCCACTACACCAGGAAATCATGAATCATTCTCTGCTGATGTATGTTTTTTATTATGTCTAACTAGGAGCAGACTTTCAGAAGCAGCTGACAGTAGTTATTCATTGTCAGAAGCAGCAGCTTAGTAAAAATGATTACCATGTATATTTGGTAAACGTTATTATTCAGGTAAACAATACTAAAAACCTCATTCAGCAGGTCAATTCATTCACCTACTTTGGCTGCATTTTGCAGCCCACTCATCACGATTGGCCATCATGATAAACTACTTTTCAAAAGAATTAAATATTTCATAGGGCATACAGAAACATTTCTGGTCAACTCATTTCCATTATTAAAATGTGTCTTTAAATTTTTTTCTTCCTTTTCCATGTTGTATAATGAAGCAATGAAACATTTTATATCAAGTATAGTTTTTTCAAGAGCTGGGTCTATTTCAAGGCTCCTTTTAAGGAAAAATTTAGTCCTTCCAAAAGGTACTCCCTTGGCCCACTTCCATGTGCAAGTGGGCTGGCTTACTGAAAGAAAATATATTTTGAGTTCTTAAACTTCTACACCATAATATTAATTCTGCATCACCTACATCTAGTTGGTAAAGCCTATGGATCTTTTTTCAGTTAATAATACAAAGAAATGACTCATGAATTGGCTTTCATTCTATCCTTGTGTAAAACTCACTTGAGGTTAACTATTCGTCTCTCAAGATTCTCTAAGCTTCATCCTCTAATAAGCGGCATTACCAGAAATCCACATGCCCGGACTCTATTCTCACAGCTCTCTGAAGCACTGTTGAATGATACATGATGTCTGTACACACGTGGGTTCCTGTTCTAGATTCTCCACTTATTAAATATGTGACCTTCAGAAAATTACTTAATTTCCTTAACTCCAGTTTCCTCACTGGTAAGATAATTTTGGAAATTCAATTCAATTTGGCAAATATATTTAGAATATCTGTTAGGCCCTATGCTTTGTGCTGGAGTCAGGTATAAAAAAATTCCTTCACTATTGACCCAGTATTTATTCTGAGCACATACTCTATGTCAGTCATTGTCCTAAGGGCTAAGGATAAATCTTTGAACCAGGCTGACAAATTTCCTGTCCTCATAGCTTATATTTTAGTAAAGTATTCAGAAAATAAGCAAGGAAATCAAGAACTAATTCAATATGAATTCAAGTAAGTGATAGGAACTACGAAGAAAATAAAGCAGAAGGATCAGGTGACTTTGTGGGAATATGGTTGCTTTAGAAACAACAGCCAGAAAAGATTCCATCTAGGAGGTGAACATTTGACAGAGATATGAATGATAAGAAATGTTGATCAAGAAATCAGAGAGGAACAAAAGTATAATTTCACTAAGTGCTAGGATTGAAGTATACAGTAGAAATTTCTTGGGAGGATGTGCTTAAGCAATGTAAAATTGCCTCAGATGAAGTTGTGCCCAAATAGATACTCACCAAATGTTAGCCATCTTTTCTCCATTTAAGATTTAACATGGCATCTTTCTCCTTTAATGAGTGCAAGAGAAAACTACCCAAATCTTCATGATGACTCAGGATCAGAAAACACTTGCTCTAATTAGATGTCTAGGAGTGTATGCCTTCTTTTTTGAGACAATAAAAATTATATAATGTCACAGACTTCCCTTTTCGCTTCTACTAGCTATGCTGCTTGACTTCTGACCCAAACCTCTATTTCCTGTTGTGTCTTTATTTGCAATTATCTGTATTGTTTTAATGTCATAAGCTGTCTTGACCTTTTTTATATCTAGACAGGGAATAAATTTTTTTTAAACACAAAAAACATGTTCACATACTCCAGTTATTTTTGTGTCGGTATTTAGAAGTGCTTGTTGTTTGAAGTAGAAAAACAGTCCTAGTATTGTCTTTTTCCACATAGGCCTCATTTCCAATATCTTGGATATGATAGAGGAAAGAAGTTATTAGATAGATTTTCTTTTACCCACTCTGTTACTTTACCATAAGATATTTGGCATTTTTTCTTGGCACATAATCTATAGTAAAACTTTATAATGCAATCTTATTGGAGTAGAAGGCAATGTGTGCCATTAATAAACTGAAATACAGTTTATCTTTAAACACATGTTAACTTAGTGGTTAAGAACATGCACTTTGTACCTAGACACACTGAAGATTGAATACTGTTTCCTGCACTTACTGACTGTGACCTTGGTGCGTGTTTCAATCTCTCTGGGTCTCATCTGTACAATATGAGATATAATACCTACCTCATGGGATTCTATTGAGGCTGAGGATATTATATATGTCAAACAATGTATATAAGAGTGCTTAGCAAAATATCCGGTAATAGCAAATATCCAAAATGGAAATCATTATCCAGATTTCATATCAGTTTCATCACGTGTTCTATGGAGAAAAATGAAGTCTTCCAAGGTTAATAATTTTTGTCATGAATTATATTATATCAACAACCAGAGTTCTCAGAATTCCTCTACCTCATCATATTTCAAGCACAAGCAATAGGATGGGTGCGAACAGAGTCTAACCAAAAAAAATCCAATTATATCCATATAGCTAGAGTCTGGGGGGCTAGTCATGGGAGAGAGACCAAGGGTTAGTGTTCAATGTGACGAAATGGGAAAATTCAACCAAAGATAAGCCTAGAAAAACAAGAGACAGGCAGGATGTGAGTATGTTAGTTAAAGCAATGGAACTAAGCCTAAGACTCAGATCATCTTAAATCTGCATGGGCACATGGGCACTCAGGGAAGTGGCAGCATTTGCTAGAGAGTGGGGCAGGTGGGTGGACTGGGATTGGCTTGATCCAATGGGCACAGGGAAGCTCTAGTAGAGAAAAATGGACCCAGGGAAAATAATACCAGTCACTGCAGGGATTCAGGCATGAAAGTAAGATTCCAGGCTGCAAGTCAGAGGACTTAAGCAAGCCTTGATTCAGGGCTCATCCTGTAACCACTTATTTTTTCCCTCCAGAGAAAAAGACATGTTCCAGAATCTAGCATGAGGTTAAATGGCCTCAGCAGTAAAATTTCTCAGTAAAGGGGTAGAAGCCCTGTAGCTTAACAAGTCAAACAAGATATAGAGACAAGTTTGAAAGCACTGAGAATGGCTGTTGTATAAGGTTTTCATCCATTCAGGATTTTACACAGGTGGTATGCACAGCAAGGTGAGGTTGATTAATTTTCTGATGCCTGTTATTTTCTTCTTGTAATTTCCTACTCACAGATTCAATTTCTATTTCTCTAATTTTTAAAACTTGATATATAAAGTCCTAAGGAACCAGATTAGCACCAAAAAGCAAAGGTAACACCTCGGATGGCTGGAATAGCAAAGTCTCAATCTTCTTTCTATTTATATATGTGTAAAATAAATAAATAAAACTCTTAACCACCTGAAAGATTATCTTCTGCCTGAAGAATTTTGTGTCTATAATATGACACTGATAAAATTTCCAAGAGATATATGTTTACTGTACCTAGTGACTCGGCTAGAAAGGAATAGAAACCCTAGTCCTTTGGCGAAGATACAGCCATAGAGATGATGGATGTCTGGAACAGGAAGAAGCCTCCATTAAACCAGTCATAGTTGACACCCTGTTCCAGCACATAATGTTTGACACTTACTCACAGGTTACTAAAATGATTATGTGCTCAAGAGTGAATCCATGCCAGCAAACCAAACTTTCACTGATGAAAAGAGAGCCTGTTATTTTAAACGGTGATTCAAAGAGATTCAGCTTTAAAGTTAGTATAGTTTATATTAATAAAAGCAAGGGAACTTTTAGCACTGACACACAATAAATAAATTGATAGCCAACTTGTTTCGTTCTCTATGCTGTCAGCAGTGAAATCAAATTAGATTTAATAAAAGCTTATAGTATTGATGCAATGTGATTCAGATTAATCAAATTACGATTCACTAATTTAAAAAAATGTTGTAATCCTCTTTCGAATAAGGTAAACAGGGATGCCAGGAAGGTTTGACATGTCAATCAAGCAATGAAAAATAAAAAATATTGTCATATTTCCTAAAGAAAAAATAATAATCAATTTTGCTTACATATTCTCTTGTAGTTGTATAAATTGGATTACAACTTTGATGGTAACCCAACTTTTATTCACTAGCAGAAACAACTGGAAACAGCATATGAGATCCTGTTCCTCCTCCTGGGCAGAGGGAGGTTAAGTTTCCCATGGGCAGAGGTGGGAGTGGCAGCACTAGAGCTTCTTGAATTTTTCTAGACAAGGATGGATTCTGAGTTTAGGAGCCAAGAGTCCAAGAAGATAGCAAGAGGTTCTGACAACAGGTATGAGCACAGGGGGATGACAGGGAAGACAGTGTCTGCCATTTGCATGCTTTGTGTATGGGCCACTCTTCAACACTGCCCTCCTAGGCTCTTCTAACACATAGAAAACGAAGGAGAGTTGAGGATAGGCTAGTAACCTATAAGAACGTCCAAATCTCCTGTATCTTTGACTCACACTTTCTCAATCAACACAAATCAATAAACACTTATTGCACTCCCAAGGACCTTGGAGTACAAAGAAGGTCAAAATGTGGTTTATGCTATGGAAGAATTTTTGGCTGGTAGAAAAGGGAGAAATATAACTGCAAAACAATACAGTGACACAACATGTTATGTGCTTTGTTGGAGGTCTATGTTTAGGACCAGAACCCTTGGGTGAGGTATATGGCTGTTCTGTGCCATTTCCACCAGTGAGAAACTTTAGAGCAATTTGGAAAGTTGTAACTTGTTCTCACACTTTTTTTTTTAGCATTTTTGTACCCTTTCTAGGGTTTCCAAGACTGAAAACTCCTCATGGCTCCCAACTGCACTTTCTTTTAAAACTCTACCATAGTTTCCTTCACTTACAAGAGAACTTAAGTTCCTTTTCTGGTTGATAAAGTCTATAAGATCTAGCCCCAACTTCCTCTCCAAGCTCATCTCACTGATTCACTAGATTTCAGACACTCTGGTCCTCTAGCACAGTTCCTCTCAAATTTTAATGAGCATACAAATCACCCGAGGTCTTGCTAAAAATGTAGACTTTTGCTCGTGAAGAATTTTATTCAGTCAGTCTGGAGAAGGGGATGAAATTTTTGCATCTATAATAAGCTCCAAGGTGATGCAGATGGTGCTGGTCCTGGGACCACACTTTAAGTAGCAAGGTGCCAGCTCATTCCTGACACTGACAGGCTACAGTATACCACTATGAGTAACAATGCAATTCACCAAGCTCATTCTCCCCTTGGAAACACGGTGCTTGTTGTTCCTTCTGCCAGGAACTTGCTTCCCCCATATCTTTGTTTGTCTAGCACCTTTTGTCACATAGGTATCTGCTCAAATGTCAGCTCCAGAGAAAGGTCTTTTTTAATAACCCTATCTAAAGTGGCCCATCCAATCACTGATCTGTAACAATCAATGCTTTTTCCTATTTTATTTTCTTAATTACACTGGCACCCTCTGAATTTTCTTTACTTATCTGTTCATTTCCTTGTAAGTTCCATGAAACAGTGGCATGGCCTGTACTGTTCAGCACAGTATTTCAGCACATAAAACAATATCTGATCCACAGGGTTGGCTTTATGGGTACATAACCTGTGCAGTTACACTTGGCCTTCTACTTAGTTTAACGCTCTGCTGTCACCATCTAGACAATAATAATTTTATCTTTCAACGTGTGCTTTTTAAGTAAAGGGTAATGGGACAATGAGGCATGTTTGTGAGCAGAGGAAATGCACTCAACATATATGTCTTCTTTTCTTTGCTGCCCGATTCTCACATCATGTTTGTGATGCCTCACGAGCACAAAATTCTGATGGACCCACGTACGTGGGCATTCAACAAGACTCAAAGTGATTACAAGGTGAGTTTCTTACCTACTTACTTACAAGGTAAATGGGGTGTTGACAGCCCCACGTGGCCACACTTTCTATCTAAGCCAGAACTCACTTCAAAAATACAAAGAGCAATGGTGTTCTAAGAAACATGAATGGTCAAGGAAATTTATTAGAATAAACTTATTACTCTATTTGGTTCTTCCTTCTCAGTACAAAAGGAGACAGTGCGGGGCTTCCCTGGTGGCTCAGTGGTTGAGAGTCTGCCTGCCGATGCAGGCGGCATGGGTTCGTGCCCCGGTCCGGGAAGATCCCACATGCCGCGGAGCGGCTGGGCCCCGTGAGCCATGGCTGCTGAGCCTGTGCTCCGCAACAGGAGAGGCCACAACAGTGAGAGACCCGCATACCACCAAAAAAAAAAAAAAAAAAGGAGACAGTACTAGTAGAACATGCGCATATTAAAAAGTGAAATAAAAACAGTTGAGTTAGTTTTGTGTAGTATCTCTACTGTTCTTGTTCTATTACAAACTACATATATGCATGTATGAGCTATAAAATACGAATTAGTATGAAATACTAATTTTGGTAAATCTGGATATGGATTAAATGCTCTTACACTTTCATTTAAAACTGGCATTGCACAACATAAAGATGAATCACAAAATTCATGCTAATAATTTAAAATTTAAATTTTTCTTAATTAGAACAATAAATTGCAAAAAAAAAAACCCATGACACATCAAAAGAGAGAACAGTGAAGAAAGAAAAGCCTTCATATTTTCATAATTTTAATGGCACTTTTCCTGTTTTTTGAACAAGGAACCCACATTTTCATTTCCTGTTGGATGCCAAAAATTGTGCAGCTTATCTTACTGATCCATAGAAGTACTTGGTGAATGAGAAGAAGTGTGCATTTACTGTGTGGCTGATGCTATGCTACATAGATGATCTTATTTTATCTGGACAATAACCTTTTAAAATAGATGTTACTGTTTTAACAGATGAGAAAACAAAGGCTTAGAAAGATTAAGTAATTTAGCCAATATCTTAAAGGTTATTAGTAAAGAAGCTAGGGTTCAAACTAGGATCCAGGTCTGTAGGATCCCAAAGCCCATCTCTTGATGACTCTGCTGTAATTTCTCCCAGAAGCCAGTCTCATTCCAGTCTTCCCTTGGGCTACTGGAGTGCTCCAGAATGGGTCCAAGGTTCTATTCCAAACCAAGATGAAACAAGAATGCTGACCTTGGGGCTTCCCTGGTGGCGCAGTGGTTGAGAATCTACCTGCTAATTCAGGGGACACGGGTTCGAGCCCTGGTCTGGGAGGATCCCACATGCCGCGGAGCAACTAAGCCCGTGAGCCACAACTACTGAGCCTGCACGTCTGGAGCCTGTGTTCCGCAACAGGAGAGGCCGTGATAGTGAGAGGCCCGCGCACCGCGATGAAGAGTGGCCCCCACTTGCCACAACTAGAGAAAGCCCTCGCACAGAAATGAAGACCCAACACAGCCCAAAATAAATAAATTAAAAAAAAAAAAAAGAATGCTGACCTCATTTCTACCTTGATCCTAAGGACTCTCAGAAGTCTTTAGTTCTGTGTCTATACCTAGATTGTCATATGGATCCATGTAAATAATTCACAGTTGAGTAGGTTCCAGACACCAATTAAATCAAATTTCCCAGAGTATTTCGGTATTTGTGTCTCAGAGACTGGGGAAACTTTCAACCTTATTTTGACATTTTATTTAGCCCTCCAAGATGAAGACCATTTCATTAGCGTCTTTTAAGTATTTCTACCTATATTCTACAGCACCAAGAAACAATGTCTTTCAGCAGTTTTAATCTTTTTGCCCAAATCTCACTGGTAAATATCTTTTACTGGTATTGAATAAAAGTCTCTGCCTGGATATTCATGCTGTTTAAAATATTTTAAATAATGTTCACTATGGTAACAATATATTTGAAGTTTCTGTCATTTGAACATTAAAATGTTCAATTAGATGGTGAAATACAGTACCAAACTCTCGAGCATTTAGTATTAATGAAAGGGAAAAAAATCAGCATATGATCATATATCAAACATCTCATGTTTTTATTTTAGTATTTGTTAGAAGAATCTACTTATTTAACATGTTTGTGAATACATGTATTTTACCATTATAGTTTTTAAATCAAATAGTTACTTTTAGTATACATTTTTTGATAAGAGTATTTATTACTATAAACCCATTTTGAGATGAGATGCGTAGTAATAGGTTCAGTATGTATAATGGGGCCTAATCACAGGCACTTAGCTTCTCTCTATTTCAAGGTGCAGAGCTCCAGATAATTACATGGTAACACATTCACACATCATGGGTTGCAAGAGATTTTCAAATACTTCTAATTTTGTTGATATTAACATCTTCAAATATCTATATTCACTTTTTCCTTATTCGGTATAAAATCCATCATAGGTACAAAATTAAGTGACAGAGCCATTTGGTTATCCTTTAATTTGGACTCACTCATAATAAAATAAATCACTTAATTGTAAACTTCTCTAACTTTTAAACTCTACTTTGGTCTGTTAGAGAAGCCAGTTGCTCTTGCTCTTAATATAAGCAAAGAAATGACAAGAGAAAAACTGGTAATTCTCTTAGCCTCGATTTCCTTATTTCTAAAATGAAGGCAAATGGATTTGACTTTTAAGGGACTTAACCTTCTCTATGAATCTAGAAGGTTCATTTTTCTCCTCCAATATGGACTACACATTATCTTACCCTTCATTTTGATTTGACTATTACTTTTGGCCATTTAATTTGCTCAAAAATATATTAAATTACCCAAGTCATTCAAGTATAAAAAAAGTACTCACGTTCATTATAATCAGTAAGACTACTTAGGTGAATTTTTAAAATATCTATCTCAATTCCTTGTTTCACTCTAGGTAGGTATATCAATATTATGTATGGTACCATTTTTTAAACATCTTTATTGGAGTATAATTGCTTTAAAATGTTGTGTTAGTTTCTGCTGTATAAAAAAGTGAATCAGCTATATGTATACATATATCTCCATATACCCTCCCTCTTGTGTCTCCCTCCCACCCTCCCCATCCCATCCCTCTAGGTGGTCACAAAGCACCGAGCTGATCTCCCTGCGCTATGCAGCTGCTTCCCACTAGCTATCTACTTTACATTTGATAGTATATATATGTCAGTGCTACTCTCTCACTTCATCCCATCTTACCTTTCCCCCTCCCTGTGTCCTCAAGTCCATTTTCTACATCTGCTTCTTTATTCCTGTCCTGCCCCTAGGCTCTTCAGAAACTTTTTATTTTTTTAGATTCCATATATATGTGTTAGCATACGGTATTTGTTTTTCTTTCTGAATTACTTCACTCAGATGACAGTCTCTATGTCCCTCCATGTTTCTACAGATGACTCAATTTCATTCCTTTATATGGCTGAGTAATATTCCATTGTACATATGTACCACATTTTCTTTATCCATTCATCTGCTGATGGATACTTAGGTTGCTTCCATGTCCTGGTTATTGTAAACAGTGCTGCAGTGAACATTGTGGTACATGACTCTTTTTGAATTATGGTTTTCTCAGGGTACCATTTTTTTTAAGTGTCAATTATCATCTACTTTTGTCATGGGTTGGGAAAATTTTTTCCCCATCTCTTGATTAACTACATTATGCTCTACAAATATTTGCTTGGTGAAGGAAGGATGGCAGAAATAAGAGAAATAATAACTATTTTTGGTTATCCTGAATGATATATATATATTATATACTCCCAATTAAGATTATATATTCCCAATTAAGAATCAAACAATTATAATACCAGAAGTGTTTGTGTGTGCCTGTTTGTGTGTGGGGGGATGTTGGGGGCTGTGTGTGTTGGAGGGACAGGAAAAAGAAAATAAAACACTGACAAAGGGAGAGAATAAGAACAAAAAATACAAACAAGTCACTCTCTCAAAACTTCCTTAACTAAGATTCAGGATGTTGCAATATAATATATCAGTGAATGCCCTTCCTAGGTATCATAAACTAAAATATGAAATATACTTAGACAAATGATCAGAATAATTTCCATACTTATTGTAAGTATTTAGAGCTGTTGTTCTCAACCCTTGGCTGCACATTAGAATCATTGAGAAAGCTTCTAAAAAATGTCTGAGCCTCATGTCAGATCAATTAAAGTCAGATACTGGGCGGGACTGGACATTCCTACTGTTTTAAAAGCTCCCTTAGGGATTCTAATGTGTGGCCAGGGTTGAGAGTATTGATTTAGAGTAAACCCTATTATGCGGTGCAGTAAGAAACATGCATTTAAATTTTAAGCGAGAGAGCCATTGTTTTTAAGAGTTTGAAGTCACCTTACCAAACTGACAATATATTCTATCTGTTCTTCAATTATGACACAAACCAGAAATCAAAAGTACCTGAGACCATGCTGAGCTGCTGGGATTATGAGTCAGTGATCACACAGCAGCCTTGAAAAGAGTGCCTTCCTTGATGTGCGCTGGCCCTCTTTCCACACTGGCCATCTCTCCAGGTAAGCTCCGGAGAACCAAACCACCCTGCCTGGCTTGAGTCTTCAAGCTCTTTTTTTTTTTTTTTTTCCTGTTTGAAACGGTTAAATTGAGGTAAAAATGTAATATTCATAGGATACATTGAAGCTCCCTAGACTGGAAATTTTTATTCCTTTGCCAAGGGAAGGTAGAATAGTTTGCAGGCAAAAACATTAAAATAAAAATTGCCTACATTAAAAAAAAAATCTCTCTTTTATTTGGTTTCTTACCAGACCAAAGTGAAATGTGACCTGCAGCTTGGAGGTCGCTCCCAGGATTAATAATCTCCAGGTGTATTCAAAACCATTAATTGCCTCTGAAGGGAGCAAAAGGAGTTTTCCAGAATCCTGCTATTTGAAGGAGAGATACTGAGCTCAGTGTTCGCTTCTTCAGGGAGTTCCTATGGCCAAGGTATTCATGTTGTGCTTAAACTAGGAAGCTTGCAAGGAATAACTTTGGCAGAGAACTTTGTTGTACTAGCATGAATGCACTGAAGGCCTTGTAAAGAAGTTGTTTGAATTACATGTATGTTAAACAGTTTCAGAAGAACTGTTTCCACTTTAGGTTTTTGCACAATAAACCCCAAATTGCACTTTTGACTACTGAGCTGAGTCTTTTAACTTGCTTTATTTCCATAATAATAAATCCCCTTAATGAATACTGTGCAGCACTGTCACACAGTCTATTTCTTCAACCCCTATGTCATTAAAAGATGCAACTTACTTATTTATGATGATTAATAATAATGAAATATGTGTGAAGAAATAAATTATACAAATGCTGAACTGTACATAATAGGGAAAGATACAAATGGCCAGGCCCTGGCTACCTGTACCCCAATACAAACACTGGACTGCAGAACAGTCCTCTTCAGCTGATTTTCCTCTGGGATGATAACTTAGGAAGCAGGATGTGAGAAAGTTTGAAAAGTGTTTTGACAGGTTCAAATTCTTTTTTAATGGTAGATTTGTAAAACTCGACTTCTCTCCCCCACCTAGCTTTTACTGTTGCCATCACATCACATTATTGAAGGCAGCCTAGAACACCTGAGTGAATGCCAGCTGACGGCCTGTGTCAAATCTTTTGTTTTAGGTGACATAGAAATACCATGTACCCCCCCACCACCACCACAGTGCTCTTCCTGAATATCCACAAGTTAACACTTAGGATGTGTGTGCTGAGCAGAGTTAAGTGAAGGAGCACATCTCATGGTATCAACAGTGTCTGTGGACGTGTAACAGGGTCAGGATAGTCAGGAGGTGATCGGTTCAAAGATGGCTCATCACCCTAGCACGCACATGAATTCTTAATCACTCCTGGTGCAGCTGCTTCCTCTAGTTAGTACGTTTATCATGAGTCAAAGATATTAAGACAGAGGCAAGCCCAAGCCTCAAAATTTTCACATTTGATAAACAAGTGGAAGAAATTTTTAAAAATACAAATCATTGCTTCTACAAAATTTAAACGAGCTAACACCTCTGCTAAAGTTGAAGTCCCATAAACTCGTGGCTGAAGTTCATAGGCACAAACAACAGACTTTTCACCCCAAAAGAGGATCCTGTCATCTTGTTTTCAGAAGACCTAGCTTAAATTGACTGGTGAAATTCCCCATTTGGAAAAGTTTGTTGAATCTTGGAATATCTGGAACAAAAATTAAACTACTGCTTTACTCTCCAAAAGAATAACATTCTCAACCCATGAGACCCTTGAGGAATACTGATGACCATTTCTAACCACATCACTGGGTGATCATGCCCTACAGGCTCATTGCTATTATTAGCTATTTACAAAGCCTTTTGTCAAATTAATCATTTCATAGATGTCTCTCACACACACACAACAGATGTTCTTATAGATAAATTATGTGACAGAGAGAGAAACATGACACTTTTAGGAGATAAATATTAAACTAAGTCAAAACAAAATACAGAGCTGACAATCCCTGTAGTAATTTTTGTTGTCATGGAAGGGCCTGATTATTTTGGATTCATTTTTGTCAGATGGAGTTCATAGAAAATTTAGACAATTCACTGTTGTCATGGAAGGGATTGATTATTTTGGATTCATTTTTGTCAGATGGAGTTCATAGAAAATTTAGACAATTCACTGTTGTCATGGAAGGGCCTGATTATTTTGGATTCATTTTTGTCAGATGGAGTTCATAGAAAATTTAGACAATTCACTGTAGAAAAAGTCAATTTATAACTGTAGGCTTATTTGTGATTTTATTGATGATGGTGTGTCCCTCCATTAGAATGTAAACTCTTTGAGAGTAGTCATGAGTCTGGCTTTATTCATCGGGGTTTACCCAGTACTTTGCACTAAGAAAACTGAATTTAGCAAAAAAATAAAAGATCTCACCATAAAGAGAAAAGACATTTGAATCCTCTGTTTTACATTATCGATGGCTTGTTTGAGAATTAGATCTGCCATTAGGTACTTCAAACATTTACTCTTTCATCTCAAAATGAAACTTGAATATGTTATGAAAATATTCCATAATAGAATTAATAAGTATCTTACATTCATCAGAAGGCAGTAATATATAATCTCTGTATTTTTATGACTGGTGGCCTCCCTAATTCATAGCTTTTAAAGCTATAATAAGAAAGCTGAATGGCCCATTATTTTATAATTCATCTCAGTTTAAACTTCTGAATTTTTTTTCTTTATTTACCTTAATCATTTCATTACTTAATTAAATTTTATCTAGCCCATGTAAAATCTAAATCATTGAAAATAAATTTGAAAAATAGATACCTTAAAATAAGAAAAGTCACCATTTGATAGTGTTTATTAAACTTATATTTGCATGTTTCATTTTGGATGACCATCAAAAATATAGATTCCTAGGTTCCATTCCCAGAGCCATTAGGTCTGGACTGGGACTAGAAATCTGTATTTTTAACTATTACTGTACCTTGATCCCGAGGTGTGAGGAAAATTTTTTGGGAAAATACTTCCCTTGTGGGTCAGGCTTGAATTCACCTTTTATTTCATGTAACTTTTGACTATACAATTGTTTTCTATTCTGTCATGGAGACCATTGTCTCTGTCAGTTAATGAATTTCTCTGCATAAATGGTGGTCAGTCTGGTGGGCAGACTTTCTGCAAATTGTTTCCTCCTATGAAAATGATTGGTTTATTTCCCTTTGTGTAGCTCTAAGAAGAATGGGAGCTTGGATTATGGAAAGGAAGACTTGTTGAAGTATTGGAGGTAAGTAAACTGTCTCTTCTAACAGCAGCAAATAAGACCTGAGGAGAAAGACAGCTAGAGAGAGCTGACCTCTTCAGGTCAGTGAGGGAACCTGACCTAAAGACTCTGAGAGGACTTTGTTTTCTTCTGCTGCTTTATAAAAGTTTTCTGTTGCCTCTGTACATAAAGTTCATTCCTTTCTCTAGGCAAATCACCATAATATCACAATACTGCTTTGATTTTCTCCAAAGCACTAATTATCATTTGAAATGTTCACATTAATAT
The DNA here is from genome assembly GCF_964341445.2 of Mesoplodon mirus. Taxonomy (NCBI): domain Eukaryota; kingdom Metazoa; phylum Chordata; class Mammalia; order Artiodactyla; family Ziphiidae; genus Mesoplodon; species Mesoplodon mirus. Next base: position 80,772,573 of record NC_138985.1, on the reverse strand, counting down.
GTTTGTTTACTTGATTTTTGTCTGCTTCTCCAAATAAAATGCAAATGTTGTGAAAGCAGGATACTTACCTGTCTTTTACAGGCAAATACAAAGTAAGAGGAGATGGACATAAAGCAATAACAAAAATTACAAATCCTAAAAATAAAATTACAATAATTGAAATAATAGTATTTTTTAAATCCCTTAATAGTCAAGATAAACTTTAGATGTGACCTTGTTAAAGAGAGAATTAGCGAATTAGACAGCAGTACTGGGGTATTTTATTTCTAGGATATGTAATTGCTTTTGTTGTTGTTGTCATTATTATTGTTTTTATGTCCATCTGTTCTTGATTCATATGTGCCTGAAGAAGATGGCGTGTTTCCTTATTTCATGGTATTTCCATATTAACTGGGGACACACAAAATAATTAGGTTAATAAATGTATAAAAGTGAGGATTTCTAATGTTGGTTAGTGCTCTGAAGAAAATCAAACTGTATATTGTGATAATTTGCCTGGAAAAGGGGATGCACTTTATAAACAGTGGCAACAGAAGAGTTTTATGAAGTAGGAGAAAAGAAAAATCTTCTTAGAGTCCTTAGTCCAGGTCCCTCCCCAGAACCCTCTCCCCCTTCTAATCCTTAGGCCAGGTCCCTCCCCAGAACCCTCTCCCACTTCTTCCAGACTTGAGACAATACTACAAAGCTATAGTAATCAAAACAGCATGGTATTGGCAAAAAAAAAAAACAAACCCAGATATAGGGATCAATGGAACAGAACAGAGAGCCCAGAAATAAAGTCACACACCTACAGTCAATTAACCTTCAACAAAGGAAGCAAGAATACACAATGGAGAAAAGACAGCCTCTTCAGTAAGTTGTGTTGGGAAAGCTGGACAGCTGCATGTAAATCAATGAAGTTAGAACACACCCTCATACCATACACAAAAATAAACTCAAAATAGCTTAAAGACTTCAGTATAAGACATGACACCATAGAACTCCTAGAAGAGAACACAGGCAAAACATTCTCTGACAAAAATCGTAGCAATATTTTCTTAGGTCATTCTCCCAAGGCAAAAGAAATAAAAGCAAAAATAAACAAATGGGACCTAATCAAACTTCTAAACTTTTGCACAGCAAAGGAAACCATAAACAAAACAAAAAGACAACCTATGGACAGGGAGAAAATATTTGCAAACAATGTGATCAACAACGGCTTAATTTTCCAGAATATACAAACAGCTCATATAGCTCAATATCAAAAAAAAAAACAAACAAGCCAATCAAAAAATGAGCAAAAGGCCTAAATAGACATTTCTCCAAAGAAGATATACAGATGGCCAACAGGCACATGAAAAGATGCTCCACATCACTAACAGAGAAATACAAATCAAAACTACAATGAGGTATCACCTCACACCAGTCAGAATGGCCATCACCAAAAAGTCTACAAATAATAAATGCAGTCATATCATTTCTACTATGTTAAGATTTCTAATTTTTCTCATTTTTAGTCATGTTCCAGTGGACTACTTGGACAATTTAATGATTACCAAATCAACAATTTCAGTCTACTTTTCAAACCATATTTATTATACTTTATCAATGTACTGTGAATCTGATTCAATTGTAATTAAGTAATCAAATGACATTCTAAAGAGCAGTAGGTAGAGAAACTTACTCTGAGAATAATCCAGAATGTTTTGAAAATATTCTGAAAACATTATTAACTATCAATTTTGGGAAAAAATTGGAACCAAATCTTGTAATTTTTTGACTTACTGCCTTCCTAGTAATTCAACATTACTGACAATTAACTTGATCTTATAATAGCCCCTATAATAATGAATGACCTTTAGGTCTGACATGTGTTACATATCCATTCTCTGAGAAAATATGATAACAAAAGGATTATGGATAGTATTCTACCTAGAAATTTTATTTTTAACACCCAAACTAGATACTCATAGATTTGATTGTGCATGGAAGCAAGCTGATCATCATATTTTAAGACCATGTATTCTGATTCTGATTTGTGAAAAACTATGGTAAATATATATCTCAAAAGAAAATAGAGTATTATTTACATCTGTACAAAAAACAAAGTAATACTGGTTTCTAATATCCTTTGTCAGACATACAGTTCTACTTTCCTTGATTAGGTGTGCCAATTAAAATTTCTGGAAGAACTGAGGTGGTCTTGTGAGTGTAGGAAGAATTCTGCTAGCCTTGGAATGAAGCTCAAGAAAAATTAGAAATTTCACAATCACATAGAATATGGTGGATTATCACTTGATAAAGCAAACTTTAACTGTTCTAACCTTTAGCTATGTAGTTTACATCAGCTATAAGTAATAATGTTAAATGAGATCATGTTGTTGGGTTCTGGTTCTCACAGATTTTATAAAATTAATTCTAGCTTTTATGCATTTGAATGTCCAACCAGCCTAGCCAATATGCACCAATCAGGAAAACTGCTTTTGTATGATGCTTCCCCCAAATACATTTTTTTTAATGGCTGAGATCTCTATCAGTCAGGTGAGATGCTGTTTTCACCATGCCGTCTGCCAAAATGGCTATTTGTTAATCATTTCACCAAAATTTTGGCATCAATATTTCCAGCATGAAAAAAATAAGCACATCTTCTAAGCATGTAAAAATACATTTGGATATTGAAGTTCACATAAATTGCTAACAGTAATACTAATTGTGGCCAGAGATGCAACCACTGACATCACTTTCCCTCCAATAACTCTGAGTTCTTCAGTATATCCTAACATACTTTCTATCTCTCAAATCTGATATTAAAGGCACATGGTATGAACTTTCTTCATTTTACACCATATATGTGATATACAAATTAAGTTTTTGGAAATCACAATTTCCCATTGACTTACATTATAACTTTACACATGATTGAACTCCAATTAGCAGTGACATCTAACATGTAAGGTTTAGATTTCTTGGCCCACTAAACTTTGTTGAGAAGATTGGTCTGCAACTAATGCTGACATGTAATAGGAGGACTACTGTTTAAAGAAACCCTTTTGAAAATGAAAAATCATTTGAAACACAAGATGTCATCCTTTGGTTCATCTCTTTGGCAAATTTGAACTTTGATATATTAGGTTTTCTTACAAAAAGAGACAATTCTAGTTAGTTTTAAATACAAAACAAATGCTTAACTTTCTTTAATAACTGCTCTAATTAAACCAAAATTATTTTCTACTATGCAAATGTTTAGTGTTAGTTAAAAGTAATAAAGGGCTGTTCTACAAGAAAAGCATTATAATTGATCTTTCCTTTAACAAAAGTTAAATTAATAACCATAATTAATACACACCACATTTTGTCTGCTTTATTATAAAAAATAGACACCCATATCCTCTTACTGTTTTTGATGAGATAAACTAAGGAGTTCCCCAGAGGATTAGTTTGCCCAATGTGCTTTTACATGATAAAAAAAAAATTGAAAACTTCACAGCAGAAAGCACTTTTAAAATATGTATTAGCAGTATTCTCAAAATATTCTGAAAATCACTATGGGAGCATTTTCTTCAAGTTGCTGTGCATAAATCACTTTGAATGCTCTCCAAATATCAGAGGAAGAGATGTCAGCAAATAGCTTCTTAAATACAAGATATTTTTGTAGTTAAATATTTCATTTCTGCATGAGTGGCCATGAACATCTATGGATTTACTGGGCATTTGTAGTCTATGTGGCATGATAATAGGTATGTAAAATTGAACATTATCTCATTCAGATAAAAGATATGATAATTATATGATAATTATCAACAAGTTTAAGACATTTTATGTTCATTTTTATTACATTCAGAAGAACTATAGAGTAAATGTCTCTAATATAAATTTTCTTTCTTTTTGTGAACTCAAAGAAGGCAGGGCTGTGGTTCACTACATGCATCAATAATTGTTGATATATTAATGTTTCTTTTTTTAAAATCTGATTTTAGAACTATACTCCTTTGGGACTTTAGTTCACATTCAAAACTTTCTTCTCTTTTCCCATGGTTGTTATTTTTCAATTATTATTATTTAACAACATTTATATTGTGTTCATTCTGTACTAAGTACTTTATGTATGCTAACTCATTTGATCCTCATGGCAATTCTGCAAGGTAAGTACTCTCATTTTCAACTTATAGTGGATGAAACTGGGGCACAGAGAGGTTGGGTGACTTGCCAAGGTCACACAGCTAACAAATGGCATACCTAAGATGTGAATCTCAGCAGTCAGGCTCCAGAGCCTGTGGCTTAACCATTTATACTGTGCTTCACCTCCAATAATGACCTCAATTAAGTTGCATACCTGAGAATTGATCATTTCATTTTGTATTTGTTGTTAATCTTTGCCAATAATTGCATCCCAATATCTATTAAATCTCGAGACACATGACAGAACAGGTTGACTGTGAAGTTATCAAAAGCTGAATTCTTAATTTCAAGATTTCAAGAGTAAGCATTCCCACTGCTGGGCAGCCAGAGAGCCTGCCTGGCAGGAATACACCTTCCTGCAAAGAAATAGAAAGTATCAAGCCTGCCTAGTATACAGGCATGATAGGCCATTGTAGCACAAACTAAAAACAAAGCTCTATTTCCTTTTTTTTTTTTTTTTTTTTTTTTTTTTTAACATAAGGAATCCTAGTTTCCTCTAGGAGAGAACCAAGGCTAAAAAATTATACTTTACTTCTACTCAAAGCTATTTTAACTTGGATTATCTTATAAATAGGAGCAGGGAATACAATTTTTATTTTATAGAAGGAAAAATTGGGACAAGGTGAGATTATATTATGATTAGAAGTTAAAAGCAGAGGTTACATGGTGTGTTTTCTGGGTACCAGGAATATTCCTCCAATCCCTGAAAGCTCCTCTGAAATTTATAATTAGAGTTTCTATAACTAAAAAGTCATGCTTATGGCTAGGGTTGGAGCAGTGTGTTATATGATAATACTAAGCACTATTAATAATTTACACTTGTTTAAACTCTTCTGAAAGTTTTTTTTTTTTTTTGTGGTACGTGGGCCTCTCACTGTTGTGGAGCACAGGCTCTGGACACGCAGGATCAGCGGCCATGGCTCACGGGCCCAGCCACTCCGCGGCATGTGGGATCTTCCCGGACCGGGGCACGAACCCGTGTCCCCTGCATCGGCAGGCAGACTCTCAACCACTGCACCACCAGGGAAGCCCGAAAGTTGATTTTTGAAGGGAGAGAACTGAGTAAGCAGGGGTGTGGAGGTCACTCGGAGCCCAAAAGGAGGTTTGCTCAGAGAGGTAAAACTGAGGAAGAGCCCAGAAGGCGGCATTTAAGGCCCCAAAGAGAAACTGCCTCACTTTTGTTCTATGTGAAAGAGAGTTATAGTGAAAGCAAGCCAAATCTAATTAATCTTTACTAATTGAGAAAAATATGGTCACAGTAATTTTAACTACATAAAACTTGTATAGTATTAGGATATTAAGTACAAAACTGCAAGATCAGTTATTCAAAACTATAACCAAGCTTAAGTAGTTGAACTCAGGTACAAATCAAACCCCAGGCCCGTTGCTTCTAAAATTGACTGAACAGATTATGCTGAGTACTCTTAACATACAAAGCAAGGCAGGTACTGCTGAAACAGGAAGTGGGCCCCAAAGTGTTTCCATTGCTAAAATTTAAAGTACTAACTAGAGCAAGGCAGGAGTCCTGCTAAGGCTTTGCTTGGAGAGTCTAGATGCAGGGTGAAATTGTCAGCAAGGATTTTTCTTTTGCCTAATTCTTCAAGCCAAATAATGAAATGATAGAATAAGTATGGTATGGACTTAATTAAAAAAGCCTTGGATTGGAATTCATTCTGCAAGAGAGTGACTTTTCTGATGTAGCAGTCTCCTGGAAATGCTAGCAGTCCAGTAAAATCAGCAAATATGATAATTTCGTGGCTATCACATAGAAGTCTTAGTAGAGGGTATAAGGTTTACTTATCTATTTCAAGAAATCTTAAAGGTGGAATATTTATCTGCTTCACGTATTAACCGTATTTGACTGTTAAGAACTGTGAAGAGTCTGCAATCTGCCCTACTTGCAGGCTAACAAGTTACCTTGCCACAAGTTCACAGATGCTGGTAGAAGACAGGAAACTCCTGGGTCAGAGACAAAGAACCATTTACTACTGACAGCAATGGAAGTAGCCAGAGTATCAGCATTTGCACCAGCTCCCCAAGCTCCAGCTCCACAGAGCAATGAAAGCAGGCCAGGTGATGCCTAAACATGTAGTGGGCTTTTACAAGAGAGGGACCCCAAGCTTAGGGAACCTGAATCTTTTATAAAGGGCAGTAAGCATGCCTGACCTTTGTGATAGAGGGAGATACTATCTCCATCTTTCAAGGATGTTTGCCACATAAACCTCCTTGAAAAGGTGATCTAGAACAAAGGCAGTCAATGCCTCTGTTCATGAGATATGCAGAAACACAAGAGATCCAAAGAGGATTGTCCCTAACAATTGGAGATAGCTTGCCATTTTTTCTACTTAGACTTCCTAATCTTTCAGAAATACTTATATTTTTCTTCGATCCAAAAATATGAGGCAGTAGACAAGAAAATTCCTCAGTAATAAACATCCAATACTAAAAATGCAGAAGTACTGGACATCATGGTTCTAGCCCCATTATCAAGTCTACTCCACATTCACTGTGGAATAGAATGCTTTGGGGGTAAAAGTGATGCTACTCCCAGCTCCTGAGGTGATCTAAAACTGGGATAAACCAATTAGCAAAACACATTTCCCTTGCATTGTGATTGGTCTTGTTAACCTACATTGAAGTTAATCAGTACATGGCATTCTCCTGGGAATTGGGATCTAGCTGAGGAGAGAAGGAGGAGGATGACCCAATAATTATTTTATGGTTTGAGCAAGTTTAAATTTCAGATGCAACTGAAAGCATCCTATTGGTACAGTGCAATTCAAGAAACCATGCCCTCTGGCCATTTTACTCTACCTCTGGATAATCCCTCGCATCCAAGGCAATGGACACTCCATGTTGGGATTTAATATATGAATATTTTTTGTTTTTATGTTCTAAAGGAATATCTTTACATAATTTCTTCTTTTACATGTTGGAATTTCCAAGTTAAATTCTTGCTATTGAGAAGATCTTTAGACAGCTCAGAAGCAGTTTCCATGTTTTAAGAAGGATTAGGCAAATCACAGATACCTGGAGAGTGTGTTCAGTTTAAATTCATGGGATATACGTGTCCTATAATTCGTTATGGGGAAGGAGATGCAGTCCAGGACCACAGAATCAAAGAGTTAGTAAAACTAGCAAAAACAACATTCATCCTAGGGTGGATACTGCCACATTACTCTACAAGCCATGGAATTACTGAATTACAAGGATGTTCATTATTTACTTACAGGTGCTTAACCAGTTGGAATAGTCACATAAAAAATTGCTTCATCTCCAGAATAACAATGTTTTCAAGAGTTTCAGAGATAAATGTAAGCAACTAAAGATTTGCACCAGGATTTCTTTTCCTCAACTTCAGTCTCTAAAGAAATTTATTAAGAAGAATGATAGACCCAGGAGTTTCACAAACTGACCTTTTGCCCCTTGAACTCTAGCAATCAGGTTCCAATCTCCGAAACCATTAGAAAAACATATGCCACATTATTTTAAAGCCTCCCAGATCCAGTATCTTAGGATAATAACTATTTATTTAATTTGCCATTTTGAAATAATACTTATAAAGTATATGAAATAGTACCACATACATATTAACTAGTCAATAATATTAGCTATCATTATTATCATTACTGGAACAGTAACATATTGGAATAGATGCATGATTTTTAAGTTAATCATACTTTTAAAATAATTTTTAAATAAAATTAAACTCAAATGACACTATTTTAGTTCCATATTCATCGTGAACTTTCATTACTTTATATATTGTTTGTAGGTTACCTTAAATGTGCATGAAATTTTAAAAGGTATTTTAAAATTGCTATCAAGTTTAAAAATATGGTGCTAAAGAAACGCTCAAAATGTTAGTTTGTTTATGGGTTATAAGGCAAGATGAGATTTTCTTTCTTCTCCCCATTTTCTTTCTTTGACCCTCCCACCTTTGATAAATCAGTAGAGATAGCCTTATGTACTAACCCAGACATTATGCTCTGAGAAGTAGTCAAAATTAGAAGGAAAACTCTCTAAATATTTTATAGTTATTTCTCTTTCATCATTGAAATGACAAACTTTCTCTTGCAAGGAATCATTAGAACACACTGAAGCACTTTTATTAGGGAGCTATGAATAAAGTCCACAACCTTCAATTGGATAGAGTTAAAACTTACGGGTAAGGGCAGAGGACCAGAGACCAAGTGCAATGCTGGGGGAAGCAAGGAGAAGGAGACCAGAAAGCAAATAGGCTTCTAGATGCCTATCCAAGGTTCACACTATAAGAACCACGAAGTGACTTGATAGGGCAAAAAATGAAATGTTTTGTGATATTCCTTAGACTGTGTGTTCATACAAAGATTATTTTCTTTTCATTGAACTGTACTTACACAGTACAGTTATTACTAGACATTATGCACATAACTGAGGCTTAACAACTATAGAAATTTGCTGTTTCAGAAGCTGAAATTAATTTTTTGTCAGTCATTTCTCTGATCCTAGAAATGAGAAAGCAGTAGCTTTCTCACGATGAGAGTTGTGTATTTTTCTTCATGACAGGGATACATTTTGTAAATGTTGTCTGTTAAGTATCATTTATTAAATGTATCAAATATTTACAAAATAACAATATATGTCTGTTCTTGCAAATGATGCTCACAGTTCTTTCAGGACTGAATGATTTCCTTCTGCTTTTCATTGAGTAAAACAACTAACAGATTATCCTTAGACAGCTATTTCATGTACTGTATTTATTCCACAAAAGCAAAATTGTGAAGGATACAATTTACCAGAATCAAACACGGCTCTCTTCATCTTTCTTTTCTGGCTGTAGCATTCACAATGTAATGGTTACACTGACAAGATTCCACTAGATTGCAATTCATTTTCCCCCTGTTACCCAAGAGCCTAAAAGCAAATTCCCAACAATACATTAAGAGGCATAAAACAATTCTTGAAGAAAGAATTAGATTAGATATGAAGCAATACAGGAAAAGCTGGAGATAGGGAATTACACTTATCAAGTTGCACGTAAAGAAATGTCATTTGTGAGATCTCTAAGGAACCTGTTGCGGCTGTTTGATACACTGTGCCTAGGATTTGGCAGGTTGCAGCATAGTTCTTGGATTCAAAGAAGCAAGTGTTCACTTATCTTGTAAAACTGGTCCCATGATGGACCAATTTGTCTGCCAGTGTTTATCCTTCTTTCAAGGTAGCTTCACTAGGTGGATTTTTCCCGAATAACAGCTGATGCCAAGCTGCTATTTTTTCTCTTTTTGTGTATTCAACCGAGTTCTTGGCTCATGAATATGCCTTGTCTTTTTCCTGGGCTTTTCCACAAACTTATGGTAAGCCATAATTAAATTTGCATTGCCTGGATAAGGGGCATCCAGATAATTCAGATAATTGAAACCTACTGATAATCCAAAACCCTTGTTCTCTACCTTTCTCTGATCCTGTTCCTACAGTGTGCTAAAAAAGTAGTAAAGTCAGTTTCATCTCACTGTTGTAAGCCTGTCTGATTTGTAATAAAGCCTCTAACAAGCAGTGAAATTATCTAAGAGGCAAGAAGCAGAAGATAGGGGGAAGAAATGCTGGAAGTGCCTAAGGAAGGAACCTTTAAAAAATTAAAAGTTTTCTGTAATTAACATTTTTCCTACCAAGCAAGACACTCATTTTTCCATTTGTGTATGTGTTTATTTTCTTTATAAAGTTCATGTAGGATTTGGGGGAAAGGAACTATTCAAGTATTATTTTTCTACAAACACGTTGTCTTTCTATGCACTTTTTAAATACTTTTTGTTTACACACCTGTCACCTAAAGAAATACTAACCATCAAATACCATCCAAAGCAAAGCCCTCCTTTTAAATTTTTGCTTTTTCCTTTTGATATTCCTTTTTCTCTTTTTGACCTCATTGTACTTTAGTCTTTAAAGAAAAGGGGTGGGGCAGTCAATCAGTAATCTCAGAATGATACACTGCCGTTTACTTGGAAACTAAAACATTTCCAAATACTTTCCGCTCTAATAATGGAATCAGACAATTACAGTTTTAAGAGTTCTATAACTCTCATTGCTCTAGTGGTTTTCCAAATATTTTCATTATGTGATAGAAAATGGCTTTCTGCTCAGTATACCAGATAAATCTGACCATGAAGTTACTTACAGGGTAACTGAAAGGTGTTGGTCTGTGCTTTTATTGCTCTATTTTTAGAATGAGCGCTAAACCTAACATTACCTTATAACTCATGAATAAATTACACAGTCTTATTTTTTTGAAAAATCTGAGTTCTTGACTGAGTGAGAAATGAAACTATCCAACAGTTTAGTGATTCGGTTTTACAATGATCTCACTTTAAAAAAAGAAAATGTTTTTGTGCAGTGACCCTCCTTCCCCCAACTATGGACAATTATCTCTTCGGTGAAAATCTGAGTCACAACCTTCTAATTTAGAAAAGTCTGAGCTAGGGGTCCTCAGCTCTACACCTTTTCAAAATCACTGTGAGGCTTTGCCCACCTTCATACTGAAATTGCCCAGGGAGTGGTCCATGGCCACAGGTATGGTGGATACAAGACATCTTCTCTCTTCAAAAAAACTCCCCCCCCCATAGTCCACTAATTACAGACACACTTAGGTTGAGCTCTTTGCTCTCCCTGTGAACTAAAAAGAAGACAAAGAATGGTTTGAAAAAAGTTTGAAGAAAAGTCAAACAAGAATTATTTGAATTGAATCACATTGCTTCTAGTTGACATGAGCCTAATAAAGAATTAAGGAAAAAGGACGAGATAGAATGAGTTCAAGTTTTTGCTCAGCCATTAAAATTTCTGTGATCTAGATAAATTACTCTCTCTCTGTACACTAAACATAATCCTCCCTTGCCAAGTTGTTCCGACAATGACACAAAATCACGTGTGCAAAATTCTTAGCAGACAGCAGTCATGCACTAAGTGGCTACTTTTTCTGGGGTCCACTAGTGGGGTTGGGCTGAGTCTTGAGAGGTCACACCCCCTTGCTTATTAATCTAGTGCCTATTAATCTAGTCTTCAAACCCCCAGGAGTACACAGAGAGCCTCTAAGGAGTGAACTGCATGAATCATTTTTAAAAGAATCAATTTCCAGGTCCATAATTGCTATACGTGTTTTCTAAACCTGCCCTGTTAAAGAACGCTCCTATACGTGGTGAAGGCAGCACACTAGCCAGGTTCCTTTCCCTACAACTCCTTTCAAATTAGCTCCTCCCAATTGACCAAAAGAAAAAAAAAAACATATTCCTTTCACATGTCACTATTTGATGTGTTGCGTTATTTGATAGTTAAAATGCTCTGGAGTGTCAGAGAGACAAGTTGAAAAATTGTATGCACATATTCTCCTTTAATCAAGGTACCAAAACAGCCCCATCCATTCTACTAAAAAGGTATGTTTCTAATACAAATTTACTTGTTAAAGTTAATGGTAATTTTTCAAAATCTGTAATCTGTTTTTGTTGATTTTATCAGCTGACTGCTACCAATAATTATAATAACTCAATCAGAAGGGATCTTAATACTCAGAGCTTTATAAGAAATTCTTTAAAATTCAATTTTAATTTATATTCATATTTTTGATGCGGAAACTCTGAGAGGGTGATCAATAAAAGACTTTCAAGCATGAAAAATATGTTATATTATGATAACATTCTGGGGAAGTAATATAATAAAAGTACAATTTCAAGCAAAATAAAAAGAGAATTGTTCATGAACTTTTTAAATCAGTGGTTCTGGATACCATATCACCATGGCATTTAGAGTCCCTTGGAAACATTTAAAAGACTGATCTAACAGTTACATTTTTAAATGATAATATTTACAATATGTGGGAAATTACATCCTTTTCAGTCACTTAAACTTATTATTAAAAATGTATAAGATGGTACATAGCTAAAAATCATTTCCCTGTATATGTTAGCAACATAAGCTAGACTGCAGACTTCTGATGCAGAGGTTAAGAGCATGGACTTTCAAATCAGGGAGAACTGGCTTAGAAATCAGTCTCTGCCTCTTGGTTTTTAATGAACCATGTTCAACTTAACTTTCTCTGGGGCTCAGTTTTCTTATCTTTAAAATGGAGATAAAATCTGATAGAATTAAAGGGCATAATGTACTTAAAGTGCTTAGCACTGTGCCCGGGCATTGGGTAGCTACTATAATTATCACCATTATTACTGCATATGAGGAAGACAGGGAAAGAGAGGCCTAGGTGCAAAAAGAGACAAGGAGGATTGAAAAGTTAAATGTAGGATTTTAATCAACATTTCTCCAAAGAAGTTAAGACATACAAATGGCCAACAAGCACGTGAAAACATGCTCAACGTCATTAGCTATTAGGGAAATGCAAATCAAAGCCACAAGATGCCACTTCATATCTACTAGACTGACTAGAATTTTTTTTTTCTAACTTAAAAAGAAAGAACAAGTATTGGCGAAGATGTAGAGCAAGTGTACCTCTCACACACTGCTGGTGGGAAAGTAAAATGGAGCAGCCACTGTGGAAAACAATTTGGTGGTTCCTCAAAAAGTTAAACATAGAATTACCATATGATCCAGCAATTCTGCTCTTAGATTTATGCTCAAAAGAATTTTAAAAAGTACTCAAACATATTCAGAGACATCAGGTTCATCTGCTTACCTAGCTAGAAACATAGTATGTAGTTTCACTTTTTTAAATACAACAGCTGTGCTGAAATCTTTTTATCATTAACACTTGAAGTAATAAAATGGTCTTCATTTATTAAAGAAAAAAAAAGAGTGCTCAAACAAATACTTGTACACAAATGTTTACAGCAGCACTATTCACCACAGCCAAAGGTGGAAACAACCCAAATGTCCATAAACTGATGAATGGATAAACAAATTGTGGTATATCCACACAATGAAATATTATTCACCCACAAGAAGGAATAAAGTATTGATACATGCTACAATGTGGATGAAACTAGAAAACTTTATGCTAAGTAAAAGAAATCAGACAGAAAAGTTCACATATTATATGACTCCCTTTATATGAAATATCCAGTACAGAGAAAACCATAGAGACAGAAAACAGATTTGTGGCTTCCAGGAACTTGGGGGAGGGTGAATGGAGTATGACTGCTTAATGGGTACAGGGTCTCCTTTCGGGGTGATGAAAATGTTTTAGAACTAGATGGAGGTAATGATTGTACAATATTGTGAATGTACTAAACACTATACAGATTTGAAACACTGTATTTCCCATCTTGTATGTTTATGGCAACAATTCTTCAATTATGATAACAAAGAAGATCTCTTGCCCCAGTGTTTCCCTCACATCTCCAGGTTTTACAGGGACAGAGCCAATCTTCTCCCACCCTAAAAAACATGAGCTATCAGTGGCATCCTTTAAGTTTCAGCAGCCAGATCACAGTTTCTGTCTACAGCCTTGAAGCCACACTGGAGGGAGTATAAAAGATGATGGTACTTCTGGGATCCCAGTGATAATGTGCCCCCTACACCACAGGCATACCCTGCACCAAAGCCATCTTGAGGATTTCAAAGGGACTCTGCTACCTTTTGAGAGGCAGCTGTTATTCTCCCCTCCAAAACCAGCTTTTGGGTCACAAAATGAACTGAGGGAAAGGGAGGGGAAAAGACCGGAGGAGGTGGGGTGGGCAGGACTCTTCTCCAGGAAACTCGGCTTGGAAGTTTAAGAAAGGGAGACTGGGAAAGAGGATTTGAATCATTGGTTGGTTTCATTACTGGATGCAGCCTATATGCTGGGAGTTGGCGTCTCAGCTGAGATTCCTGCACATGGATCCCTACCTCTCCACTCACTACCTAGGTAACTTGAGGCAGGTTGCTTAATCTATGTAAAGTTCAGTTCAGTTCCCTCACCTGTAAAATGGGGGTGATAAAATATGCTCCCCAAAGACTTTTCGTGAGGATAAAATGAGACAATGCAGTTTTATATATAACAACTGTTTCTACATAGTAAGTTCCTGGGCCCCATAACTGACATGAACTATAAGGTCCAGGGGAGGGGCCTGGGAACTGCATTTTGAACGCCTTCTTCCATGATTCTTACATTCTAGTTACAATGGGAATTAGCACAGCTTCTGGCTTGTAAGTACTCAAAAGTGTTAGTTATTACAAATATTTTAGATGATTATTTTAGTGGTTAAGGATAACATTTAAATTATGTCTTCCTGAAGTCAAAATAATTAACCAAAAAATGATGCAGTCCATTCAAATGCTCTGTTTTCCATTTTATACCAAATAATTGACTTAACTATTTTTCCCCATTCAATAGACTAAAGTTTAGTGGTAAAAATTAATAACAATTTAAGCCTCTGAAAAGATGACTGTACTGTCAGCAATTAGGACAGTCATTTGAGGGACATTTCTATCTGAAAATAGGGAAGGAGATAGAAACTATAACAGATGAAAAAATCTTGACCAGCTTCCTAATTAGACTTCTCATGAGTCAGTGGTTATTTAACTGTCTTAACATAACTGTCTTAATATTACTTAAAAATAGTAAACCAGGGCTTCCCTGGTGGCGAAGTGGTTGACAGTCTGCCTGCCGATGCAGGGGACACGGGTTCGTGCCCCGGTCCGGGAAGATCCCACATGCCGCGGAGCGGCTGGGCCCATGAGCCATGGCCACTGAGCCTGCGCATCCGGAGCCTGTGCTCCGCAACGGGAGAGGCCACAACAGTGAGAGGGCCTGCGTACCACGCAAAAAAAAAAAAAAAAAAAAAAAAAAGAATAGTAATCCATTGGTCTGAGGGTGTGCCTATGACTTTATACCTGATTGAAAGAGAGCCAAATGTTCCAATCAGATCTAGTTAATTCTAATACACTGGCTTTTCTTTATCATTTTTTAAAATTTTATTTATTTATTTTTGGCTGCTTTGGATCTTCGTTGCTGTGCACGGGCTTTCTCTAGATGCAGCAAGTGGGGGCTACTCTTTGTTGCGGTGTGCAGGCTGCTCATTGCGGTGGTTTCTCTTGCTGCGGAGCACGGGCTCTGGGTGCGTGGGCTTCAGTAGTTGTGGCATGCGGGCTCAATAGTTGTAGCGCTCGGGCTTAGTTGCTCCACGGCATATGGGATCTTCCCAGACCAGGGCTCAAACCCGTGTCCCCTGCATTGGCAGGCGGATTCTCAACCACTGTGCCACCAGGGAAGTCCTACACTGGCTTTTCTGACTTTTGATCATGGTATACAGTAAGGAAAACATCTTACATTGAATTTCAGACATATATATATTTGAAATAATACCTGCATTTATGTACCCTTATGACATGTCATGTACTATGATATTTATTCTATTCTATTTTCCTTTTATTTATTTATTTTTTTAATGCTGGTCACAATCCACTAATTGCTTTGACAACTACTAGTTTGTCCCAAACCATTAATGGGTAGCAACCTCAACTTTGAGAGGTACATACCTAACATAAGCATCAGAAGTTAGTATTTTCACTGTCTCCCAAACTGTGAATGAAAGAACAACTGATTCGGACTAAACCAGAGATTGATAATCCCAGTTTCCAAGTCACCAAAGGGAAGAGATGAATGGGCCATTTGGACTCTAACAGAACTTGATGGTCTCATCTAGGTCTTCCTGACTTATCCCAGAAGCCCTGAAGCAGATACCACCCAGAACTCTATGTAGGAAGGTACGTTATGAATACTTGTA
This sequence comes from Mesoplodon mirus, assembly GCF_964341445.2. Classification (NCBI taxonomy): domain Eukaryota; kingdom Metazoa; phylum Chordata; class Mammalia; order Artiodactyla; family Ziphiidae; genus Mesoplodon; species Mesoplodon mirus. The sequence goes on along the minus strand of NC_138985.1, from coordinate 80,756,731 downwards.
GTTTTGAAGTTTATTATTAATTACAAATTTAAAAACCACTAAAGCTTGTCCACGTATGTAGGTATTCTTGAGTACGAACTTAAGTATCAGAGACAGCTTATGAAAATATGATCTGCGCAACATATTTTTTGAGAAGAAATGGCAAAGGTGTGGCCAAGGTTGTCCCTTTACTATTGCCTAGATAAAGGGCTGTATTATTTGATCTCTTTACTCTTTTCCCTTTCCTTTCAGAAACTGTTTTTCCTAGGATTTGGTACTAAAAATTTCCAACATTATGTGATAAGTAGTAATGCTGTATTTTGCTATAGCAGAGAGTTTTACTGTTGCTAATGCAGTAACACTGGGAGAAAGCATTGAGAAGAGCATTGTGGACTTTCAAATCAGCCATACCAGGGTTTGAAATCCACCTCTCCAGTTCCCCATTATATAAACACAGGCAATTTTTAAAACCTGTCTGATCTTCAGTTTTCTCATCTACAAAATGATAATGTACAACTCAGAGGGTTTTACAAATTCTTTAAGATAATGTGTTACTACAGGACTTATCACAGGAATACTCTCTAATAAATTACATGCCACATCAAAATTATTGGATAAAGATTTGTGACAAATCAGTTTTTCCATAAACTTAATGATAAAAGATTTATTTGGATGGAAGCAAATTAACCACCATCTCCTACCTGATCAAGTGGTTCTCTTTGACTCAGGTACGTGTCTCACCTCCCACTGGGTCACCAGGATTTTATAGCAAGAATTTTTCCACTGTTAAATTTAAAAGCAGACAGTTATGTGTTAGTTTGATCAGGGTAGTTGCTATAGACAGAAGCACCCACTATGGGTATATATTCTGTACAGAAGAGGAACACCAATGAAGATGCCACTAATCAGCAGCAAATCATGTAGTAAGAATATTCACCAAACCGATTTGATTATTGGATCAAGGCTTCATTGGACAGGCATAGTAATTTTCATAGAGCAGAGGGTAGATCTCAGTTTTTAATTAAAATATCTTTGATGAGTAGCATAAATACTGAAAAATATTAGGCAATCATTCATATATTCCTGGCATGAAAATATTATATAATGACGTGCCCTTTTATTCACTCACAGAAGCCAGCTTCTGAATTCCAAATTCAAAATATAGTAGAATACGTCCTAACACAGGTGCTAGGGCCAGAATTGTTACCCACTCTATAGGTAAAGTGTGTAATATCACAGTGAAACAGGCGTTTACCATACGTGCTTGTTTGGGTCTTACATTGGGCTTAGATACAAGGCAGAGACCTAATTTGGGAGTGAAGGGGAGGAACCTACAAACGTTAAAGATTCACCAATATGAGCTAATCATTAAATGTGAAAAAAATATTAGAAATAATCTTTTTCTTAAATTATGAAACAGGGCTTCCCTGGTGGCACAGTGGTTGAGAGTCCGCCTGCCAATGCCAGGGACACAGGTTCGTGCCCCGGTTTGGGAGGACCCCACATGCTGCAGAGAAGCGGGGCCCGTGAGCCATGGCCGCTGAGCCTGCACGTCCGGAGCCTGTGCTCCGCAACGGGAGAGGCCACAACAGTGAGAGGCCCGCGTGCCGCAAATAAAATAAAATAAAATAAAATAAAATTATGAAATATATGGAGAATAAGATAATAAACATTCTTTTTACTACACCCACCTTTAACAAAGCTTAACATTTAGTCATATTTATTCAGACATTTAAAAAAACATTACAGCTGCACTTGAAAAGGAAAAAAAGAGAGAAAGAAAAGGAGGAGAAGGGAAGGCAGGCAGACAGGGAGGGAGGGAGGGAGGGAGCAAGCTCAATTTTGTGTCCACAATTCCATGAATATTTTAATACATTTCCTTCAAGGATATGTATCCATGAACAGACCACAGAACTGCATGTTTCTAAACGTCATTACTGGTACCCTGCCATACACATGGTTCTACAATGTTTTTATATTTGCTGAACATTTTCAATATTTTATCCACGTTCATGTATATAGCTCTAATTTACTTATTTAACCACCATATATTATTTCACACAAGAGTTACCACAATGTATTAACACCACTAAAGATATTTGTGCTGTTTCCAAATTTTTACTTTTAAGACAAATGTTATGATAGACAATCTAGTACAAAGATATGGAAATGCAGGGTCTGAGGATAAGTAAATCTTCCCTTTTACTGCATATCATTAAATTCCTCTCCAAAATGGTTTGGGAGTTCTTATTTCTCCACATCTTGCACAACATTCAGTATTGCCAGATTTTGTATTTATTGCCTACCTGTTGGGTGTGAAATTATATTTCACTGTTGTTTAAATTTGTATTTTCATAATGACATTTAGATTTCTACTAAGTTTTACTTATTTTTATTGGGTAGTCTTTTGTTATATGTTATTTAACTATTTTAAATGTTGTAGATACTTAACCATTTTCATATGTATACATATATATGTATATTATATATAAAATTAGTGGCGGCACTGATTGTAAGCAAAATTAGTGGCAGAAGCATCAAGACTGCAGAATCCAAAATGTTCTAGAGCATCCAGGCTCGGAACAATCTGTTTACATACAACACAAGTTCATCCCTTCAAGTTCATCTCACTCATGTGGTAAAGAAAATAACGTGATCATCCTCCCTAATTTACCTGTTTCATCACCATGACTTGGTAACCTGTACATGATGCTGTGAAGTCACTGGCTTACTGCTATCCAGTTCTACTAACTAACCTCCATGCATTTTCCTCTTCTCATGTGGTACATCCCTCTTGTGATTGATATAGTCCTATAATTCTATGCAAATTCTTGTAGATAAGAAAACTTGCAACAAATGTTTTCTATTATTTCTATAAGCATATATTCCTTAAAAATTTTGTGTGGATTTTTTTCATACCAGAAGTTTTTGAAAAACTAATAGAAAATATAAATGGGGATAAACATGACTTTTTTGGGGGGGGCGGGGTACGCGGGCCTCTCACTGTTGTGGCCTCTCCCGTTGCGGAGCACAGGCTCCGGACGTGCAGGCTCAGCGGCCATGGCTCACGGACCCAGCCGCTCTGTGGCATGTGGGATCCTCCCCGACCGGGGCACGAACCCGTGTCCCCTGCATCGTTAGGCAGACTCTCAACCACTGCGCCACCAGGGAAGCCCAAACATGACATTTTTAACAAATGTACTATTGGATATATTTCATTTTATTCCACCTGGGATATCAACACATTCACTTTATTTTCTATCATCTTTTTCAATAAGGTCAATAATTTATCCTTTTTTTAAAAAAAGAGATTTGGGGGCTTCCCTGGTGGCGCAGTGGTTGGGAGTCTGCCTGCCGATGCAGGGGATACGGGTTCATGCCCCGATCCGGGAGGATCCCTCATGCCGTGGGGCGGCTGCGCCCGTGGTCCGTGGCCGCTGAGCCTGCTGCGCGTCCGGAGCCTGCGCGTCCGGAGCCTGTGCTCCGTGGCGGGAGAGGCCACAACGGTGAGAGGCCCGCGTAAGGCAAAAAAAAAAAAAAAAGAGATTTGGTTTCCTGTTAAAATTAATAAACAACAGTTCAGGTAACTGATTTTTCTGAACAGGTCACTGTTCCCACTTATGGTAACTTAGTCTCCCAACGTACTGGCTACTGGAATCTTCTTTATAAAATGGATATAAATATCACTGTGCAACTAAAGAAACCACATTACTTTTACAGTGTAGAAGAACTGCTAAGCTTTTGCATCTTTTTTTTTTTTTTGATTAATTTCATGCCTGACTCAGTCAGAGATTAGGCCTTGACACAGGTTATAATTAAATATTGAAATCATGAAGTGCAAGAATGTTTAATTTTTAAAATATGAGTTTTAATTTACCTCATAGAGAGAATAGCTCTGGTCACCTGCAGAGATGCATTACACACTACATTGCCTAATGTAGGATGCCTGAATAAGGCTGAGCATACAGTTAAAGTAAACTAATGCAATTTACTGAACAGCAGTCAAATATTTATCCAGTTGATGAAGCAGACTTTATGTGAAACTCAGACAATAATTAAAGAGAAGCCTTGCTTAAAACATGCTTACTCCAGTTTTTACAAATATGTTATATCCTTTCCACATCTCCCATTTTTCTAAATATTTCTGTATACTTGAAACACTCCACAGTGAGCATCCTATAGTTTTATCCTGAGCATATTTCCTGATATTTCACAGTACTGTAAAGCTAGGAGGGTAGACTGGCAGCAAAAGCATCCCCAATTTTCTTCCTGTAACATACCTTTTGCCATGCAGCTTAGCGGTGCCTTCCACTGAAGGTGGGATCTATTTCCCCACCTTTTGAATCTCCCTGCCTTGTGACTTGCTTTGGCCCATAGAAGGTGGCAGCTATATTGCTGTGCCAGTTCAGAATCTCTGCCTCAAAAGACTGAATGCTTCTAATTGTCTTCTTGGAGCTCTGCCGTGGGCATGAGAACAAGCCCAGGCTGCCCTCCTGGGGGATGAGAAACCACATGAGTCCATGATGACTGGTCAGCTTCCAGCCACTCCCCCTGTCTTACCACAGCGAGTCCAGCGGGGACTGGTCAAACCCAACTGAGGTCAGCAGAACCACCTAGATTACTTGCCAACTCATGAGAAATAATGAATAGCTACTGTTTCAAGCCCCCGTGTTTATGATAGTCTGTTACGCCACAAGAGCTAATTGAAGCAGAATTCGGAGATCTTAATTCAACCTTTCCATTTTACAGAGGAGACAACTGAGGCCTCGAGATGTTTAGTGCCTTGTTCACATCTACAGGTTGTCCGTGGCAGAACCAGGTTTAGAGATTGCATTCCCCAGCTCCTCAGCCAAAGCTCTTTCTATCCTGCAATTCTGCTTTTCTTTTTCTCCTTTTTGGCAACAGAGATCAGTGAAAGCTTGCCAAGAGAAATGGAGTCTCAGAATAATAAAATGGCATTTGTTAAATATAATTGTAAGGGCCTTATATATATTTATTACAGTCAGAATATAGATATTATCTGACAGTATTGCTCAGATCCTTTTTTCTAAGTTATGTGAAGAGAATTACAAATGACAGAAGGAAGATTGTTTTCAAGTAGAGAGAATTTTCAGTCATTGTGATATTACCATTAATCCTCACTTTTGGAATATTTCTCAAAGGCTAAAGTTAACAGGGATCTCCTTAGCTTTGTTTAGCAGAACTAAAATTTTCTCTGAATCTCACTGCATCCAAAACTAGCATCTGGAAAATTACTAGTAGATAGCACGTCAGAGTCACCCTGTATTAAACAACCCACATGATGATCATTTAAGAAATTCTCAAATACTTAGATTACGTTGAATGAATGTGCAAATGTTAAATCTATCATGTCATGGGATGGCATGTTATGAAATCTTGTTCAGTCAAATTTGCCCCAGGATAAAAAATTTTTCCAAAAGATACTGGGCTTCTTTTTATAGTAGTAAATAGTTCTACTTCTGCTCCCCTTATGCCTGCAACTTCTGTGTTCTATAGCATTGGCTCTCAGTGTTTAGCTCATCTAAATCACCTGGACAGCTTGTAAAATCACAAATTGCTGGGATCCATCCCCAGAGTTCCTGATTTGATAAGCCTGGGCTGGGGACTGAGAATTTGCATTTCTAACCAGTTCTCAGGTGATGCTGAAGCTGCTGGTTGGGGGACCAAACTTTGAGAACCAAGGCTCCATGTTTTTCAACAGTTGTAGAAATAATCCATGAAGAGTCCATCTTAGAATATACCTTACTGCAATATTTTAGTGGGAGCTAATGGAAGTATAAACTATATTCACAATTTGCATTAGTAAGTGAATTACACAGTACAAAATCCTGTCAATCAAAACCAGTGAGACATTACACTTACAGTTTGAACAGCCTTGACTTTTGGTTGAGATATGTCCAGAGTTTGCCCACAGACCAGGGGGAAACCTGTCCAAAAAAAGAGAAAAATATCACGTACTGTCACAAGACCCATAATATTTAGAATGCAGGCAAATTAGCTCAAATGATCATCCTCCAAAGGGAAATAGTTTGCCAGAGTTTTTAAAAAGTAAAGAAATGCCTACTTCCAATCCATATTCATTTTTTTCTTAAATGAGAGTATTCACATAACACTTTCCATGACAGCTTCTGCTTTCCATCACTCAACTCTTTGTGAAAATAGTCCATTTTCTGGCTTACTGACCGTATGTTTGAGCTTAGTCCAAAACTGAATTTCTTGAAAGGTTTATAAAAAAAAAAAACAAAACAATTTCAGTTGTTTTTAATTCCCGACTGCTTCAAATAAAGAAAACAAACTATGAAAAAGGCAGTGGGATTTTAATTGCCTTCTTTGCATTTAAATATCAGATAACTTCCTAATGGACCTTTACATATCTATGTCCTCTATGGAAATCCCATACGTTCCTCAATTTAAAAACACGCCTGTGATTAGAAAAGACTGGAGTCTGAAAATGTCCTCTGAGAAAACAAACACAAAAGCACATGTGTGTCCCCAACTCCTGAGAATGCACATTCAGGAGGCACCAGCCAACCTTATCTTTCTTCTTCTGGTAAACATGCCTCATGGGGTATTCAGAGCCCTCTTAGCGAGGGTCCACTGCAGTACTGTTTATAACTTTTATCGGTGTGGTTTTTCTTCTACCACCCACTTAAAAGCTCATTTCCCCCTGTTTCTGCACTTCTTTGAATCTACTTCTTTCACAAGAAAAAAAAAAAAAGCAAGTCAGCTAACCCGAGGCACTGGGCAGAGAAGACTTTGTTAACCTTTCCATTTTTAATTCTGAACTTTGTCTTATAGTCTACATTTTCCTCATTTTTTAAGTTGACCCTATGAATAGGGTGAAAGTTACTGGGTACAGAACAACACACAAAGGGTTATCCTTTCCAGGCAAGGAAAAGCTTCTCAGAGAGAGTCAGTCTGATTCTAAACATGGCTTTCCTCTTCCCAAATTAAGTGGGTTCTTTAATAGCTGATTGTATTCACATAATTTTTTTATATTTAAGGATATCTTTTAATAACTTATAAGCACTGTCTCTGTGTCATTATTAGATATGGCTAATTGTCTTTTTACTACTAAGCAGATTTTTCCATGGAATTTCTAGCTGCAAATGTTTTCAATTCCTTCATGAATATTTCCCAATTAACTCCAACTTCCAATGAACCTGCTATTTTTGCTAATATTCCCTTCATACTTATCTATATGATCTTGTGAGGTTGCTGGCTAATTTTTATGGACATGGTGCCCTAAGGACAGAGACTGCATAGAGATATGGTGTGTCACCCTGCCTTGCAGATGGAGGACACCCCATGAGGATGTGCTAGTGATGTATGGATGGGGGATGATTGAGTTAATCCTTCCATCTGAGGGTGGGGATGAAGTCAAGACACATAGAAAATGGTTTCCCAGCCTAGCTAAGTGTTTCTTTGGCCAAAATAAAACCCAGGACAGGGGTTGGTTCTTACAGGGAAGAGCAACTAGGCCATGACCTACAATAATTATTTCCAGCTGAAGAAATGATACGTTGAAAGAAATGACCATTGGAAGACACTGAGGGAGAAATAACTACTGTGTACCAGGGAAAGTCACATCCTAACCAGTCATTTGAGTGCCCTTTAGTGAGTTATATTCATCTGTAAGGTAGGAAAAGGGTGTACCCGAGAAGGAAAGGCTGACTCTGAAACCAAGAATGCACAAACACATGCTGCATTTGTACATGAAGGAAGCTACAAATAGTCCAGGGAACTTCATGTATGCCAAGCCATCATTCCACAAGGGACTTGTCCCCACAAGGCACCCATTATACTACATCCCTGGAACAGTTCCTGTCCTTATCTGGTTGGAGGTCCAGCTGGCTCCTCCAACTTGCTAGCTGTAGATTCAAAGAAATTTCCCCTTTAAAATCAAACAATTATGGTTTCACAATTAGGCGGAAGCTGTAGGCAAATGCCTAGTCATTTCTCCACCAAAGGTCAAGCTTTCCTATGCAGAAACACTAGTCAAGGAATAAATTAATGCATTACTACAATGTGCATTAATAACTAGACTTAAAAATAATCTTTTAAGGATTTATCTTGATTTTCCAGCTTACTCTTTTCCAACTTCTCACACCCCCACCTGCCACATATGGCTATATGTCTATGACTATGGCTTAGTGCTTATACCATCACATGTGTGTGTTAGGGGACAATGCAAGTATTATACCTTGGAATTTGATAGTGCACGTCCAAGTTTCAGTTCCATTATTTACCACTCAGAAATAAATACATGTGTGTATGTGTGCATACATATATTTACCCTATATTTTTTATCCATCTCTTAGTTATTAATTCACCTTTCTATGTGTACTTTTAGAATTATTATATACTCAATGGTTATATGAAATATATATAAGAGTTCATATCTCTGAAAATGGTATATGCTGAAATGGAAATCTCACTGATGTATGCCAACTGTTTAACTACATGTATAAATGCCAAAAAACAACTTAGAACCCTAAATGAAGAATGTTATATCCAAGTGAAACAAATGCAGGAACAGAGGTCAACAGAAAATAATTACACTCAGGAGAATCTGGACAGGACATCAACAAGAGCACAGACCATGAAATCTCCAGTGACCCAAACAGTTAAGAAATTGCAACCAAGAGCTGTAAATTTCATCCAGTGAGAGATGCTTTCCTCAAGTCTGATAATTTTTAATCCCCACATTCTGGCATGACTTAACCCAGGTGGCTGGAATGGGCAATGCTGACTGACCCACATACTAGTTAGATGGAAGGGAATGTGGAATTATCAACTATTCTTTCCATAAGAATGAGTATTTCAAGATTCATGCAGCAGGTGTGGAGAAATAAATGTGCTTCTTTATTATTATATTAAATGTCACTATCAAGAGACAGGTCTCATAAATACTGGAATTTGGAAGTAGCGATAAATGTGAACAATGTTTTGAGATAGCTGCAACTACTGTAATGTGATATAAAAATATATGTCAGGGCTTCCCTGGTGGCGCAGTGGTTGAGAGTCCGCCTGCCGATGCAGGGGACACGGGTTCGTGCCCCGATCCCGGAAGATCCCACATGCCGCGGAGCGGCTGGGCCCGCGAGCCATGGCCGCGGAGCCTGTGTGTCCGGAGCCTGTGCTCCGCAACGGGAGAGGCCACAGCAGTGAGAGGCCCGCGTACAGCAAAAAAAAAAAATATATATGTCAGGGGCTTCCCTGGTGGCACAGTGGTTGAGAGTCCGCCTGCCGATGCAGGGGCACGGTTCATGCCCCAGTCCGGGAAGATCCCACATGCCGCGGAGCAGCTGGGCCCGTGAGCCATGGCCGCTGAGCCTGTGCGTCCAGAGCCTGTGCTCCGCAACAGGAGAGGCCACAACAGTGAGAGGCCTGCGTACGGCAAAAAAAAAAAAAAAAAAAAAAAAAAAAAAATATATATATATATATATATATATATATATATGTCATATCGATTGATGACAAAATGATAGGTACCTCTAATACTATTGCTCTTTGTTGCTTACATTCACTGAAGAATAAATGCTAAATTTCAGTTAGGGGTTAGTGAAAGGAGATGTAATTTTTTTCCCCATTCAAGTTCAAGGACATCCTGAATTTTGTCCATTGACTCCAGGTTAAGAACCATTGCTCTTTACATTGTTATGTAAAAAGGGGAAACAACTCTTGTCTTCCAGAAGTCACTAAGTTTTGCCAGGATATTAGATAAAGTTAATTAAACAAATATTTGGTGGGCAATTTCTATGTGCCAGGCACTGTTTTAGGGTCTGGGGATACATCAGTGAACAGAAGAGACACTATCCTGTGGAAGAAAAGTTTTAGTCATGGATGACAGACTTTAAATATTTGTTTAATAGATCACATATATTAAACACATGTAATGTCAGGGGATGTACAGAAAATGAAAAGGGAAATAAACCAGAGAGTAAGGTGTACAGGAGAGAAAGAGGAGAAGACCTTGTGCTAAGCAGTCAATGGAGCAGAGACCCAAAGGAAGTGAGCTCCAGGGAGCCATGGGGACACCTGGGCAAAGGTACTTACAAACAATAAAGTTTTTAGTACCACTTTTCACCTGGTCACACAATCCATTAGCAGGAGTAAACTGAAATACAAGCCAGCATTACTAAGTTGGAAAATAACATGTAGACTTCCTGCTAGAATTACACATTTATATCAGGATTACATATTGTTTTATAGCCCTATTTGTTTCTATCCATTTATACAATTTTTAATCACATCTTATTTCATGCCAGACATTATATTTAACCAAATTAACTACAGTTGACCCTTGAACAATGGGGAGTTAGGAGTGCCTACTTCCTTGCAGACAAAAATCTGTAATAATTTACATGCAGTTATATATGCAGTTCCCCCTGCATACTCGGTTCTGAGTCCATGGCTTCAACAAACCGTGCAGCGTGTAGTACTGCAGCATTTACTGTTGGAAAAAATCTGCATATAAGTGACCCTGCACAGTTCAAACCAGTGTTGTTCAAGGGTCCACTGTAATTGATTCCTAACAAGAATCCTAAAGAATAGAACCTATCATTACCCTACTTCACAGACCAGAAAACAGAGGCTCAGAGGGATTAAATTAATTGCCCATATTTGCCCAGTAAATCTAAGTAGCAGGAACAGGATTTGAATGCGGCAAATATCATACATAAATCTACTTACCACATCACACTGCTCCTTGAAAACAGTACTGTTCTTTAACAAGAGAGCAATCCATCTCAGATACCATATTTTAAAAGTTGCTAAAATACTGAGAATTTTACACTAAATAAGAAAATTTGCATTGCATGCATTAGGGAAAATATTCACAGAACAAAACACTGAGCCACAAAGGGGTCAGAGAAAGAAAAAGAAATTCCTGACTAGGGGAAAGACAGACAGTCATTTGGGAATCCCACTGGAAAATTCTAGTCTCCATAATCTTTCTCTTTTAATATCTATTTGTGATTAGCAAAAAAAATAAATAAATTATAAACAATTCAGGAAGCCAATCAGAGGTCCAGAAAAGACAATCTAAAACTTTTCAATTCAATTCAAGGAAAGCTATGCTGGACCCCTGGATTGAAGGGCTGTGTGTTGACTCACAGGTTAAACTCGGAAAAGGTCAGAGGTTTCATAAAGCAGATAACAGTAAGTGAATGAGAAGAGCACAGTGACATCTTTTAAATCAAAACTGGCAAATTTGGGGGAGAGTGAGACTAACAATAAAAGAAGTAGATTCAACTTATATTCTATCCTAAATTATTTTTCTTTCTGAATTTGTTTCCTTGCTCCTTGTTCTCAGGCATATACTGCAACAGCTCCAATGAGAGGTGACAAAAGCCTGAAGGCAAGCAGGAATAGTGGAGATGGCTGGTGAAGAAGAGAAAGAACATATGTGATATTTACTAATGGGAAGGGGAAATGGGGAGAGGATGGGTGACAAAGGGAATAGTTCAAATTGGCTTTGGTTTCTGTCAAGAATGCCAATTGGACAGTGTTATAAACAAGATAATGAGGGTAAGAGAGAACCAGAAGGAAGGTAGTGAGCACAGATTTGGATGTGTTGATCATTAACTTGCAATTGTATTTTTTAATGCTGTCATTTTCAGAGATCCAGATGAGAATGACTACAGGCAGTTGGATGTGCAGGTCTGGAACTCCAGAGGGAAACTTGGAAGTCGGGGGGAAAATCTCATTGGAAATAGAGCTTCAGGAATCATGAGCCTATGGACAAAGACAATTCCAGCAAACCTTTAAGGTATGCCCGGAAGATGGAAGAGGCCAAGGAGACTGCAATGGGATAAGTTAGAGAGGGCTGAGGAGCCAGGAGGGCACAGTATCAGAAGCCATAAAGATGTCAAGTAAGAGAGTCAGGTCAAGGGTTGGGGGTGAAGGACTGGGGGATGGAGGGATCAGTGTATTGCAGCCTTTGATAGAGCAGCTGTGCTGATGTGGTGGCAGAAAGTCTGAAGGGCATGGAGTGGGAGGTGAATAGGAAGCTAAAATTAGAATATAACTCATTCTATTCATGCACTTGATTGTTAAATAATAACAAAGAGAGAGATAGACAGTAGCTGGATGCGAAAGCGGAGTCCACAAATGAGAGGCTGAAATTTTCTGAAAGAGAATAATTGATGGGTAAGTAACTAAAAGAAACAAGGGACAAGACCAAGGGCACAGATAAAGGAATGAGCATTAAGGAGAAAGAACAGGTGCTTCATCTCTGAGGCTAAGTAAGCAGTGGTTCTCAGTCGGAGTGGGGAACATGTTATAAATTTGTAGCAGCAGTGGTTTTGCCTGGAAAATGACTGGAGGCCCAAATGGCATTGTATAAGTGGGACCAAGGAGAAAAGAAACCTTATGATTCATGAGATACAATGAAAGAATTTTTCCATGTCCCATACAACTATCAATTTTCCCAAGGGACATTCATGCAGTTGAATAATCTGTTTGTGATGAAAACTTTATTGTACAATAAGCACCAAATGCCTCCTAATAGCTTTCATACATACAGATTTCTAGGGATACAATTAGTGTGTAACTCAAGGGAAAATTGATTTAGGTTTGTTCAGATCTTTACCAAGAATTGGTCATAATTTCAAAAATTCACATGATCAATGAGAGAGACAGTTCAACAAGAAATATAGTTAACATCAGACACAAAATGTCACACATTTTATGATTCCCTTTATATGAAATATCCAGAATAGGCAAATCCATAAAGAGCAGCTTCTTGAGTTGATGTTTTAGTTTGGGTCTAGGCAACATTCCTAGTCAAGGGCTAAAGCTAAGCTGGGCTTACTTACTAGCTGGAGTCTGGAGACAGGCCATCCAACTCAGTGGAAGTTGTTTTCTAAAAGTCAAATCGAATCAGAAATTGACCAAGGGGGGAAAGAGGGGGTGGTGGTGGTGGGATGAATTGGGAGATTGGGATTGACATATATACACTAATACATATAAAATAGAAAACTAATTAAGAACCTGCTAATAAATAAACAAACAAAGAAATTGGCTTTGAAAGGGAAAAGAATATGCTGAAGACCGGGTGTGTCATATACAAAGACAAGGCAGTATCATCTACTAGGTCTTCCTAGAGGAGGAAAGGGGTGATTTACTGGCTGCAGGTTCTGTAAGAAGACACAGGTTGAAGTACTTTCTGTCTTTCAGTCAATAAAATTATAGAGCTGCTACCATATGCCAGGCACAGAGCCATGCCAGGTGCGGTGCTAAGGCCTGGGGACAGAAAGATGAATGAAATACTTTAAGGCCTCAGAGGAGTGCTTGGCCTCATGAGGGAAAGCAAACAATTAAAAGCAGGAAGTGAATACCTAGACTAGATTTGAAATACTCTAAGGCTTTTGCTGCTTAGAGTGTGGCCTGGGGACCAGTGGCATTGGTATTCCTGGGAGCTTATTAAAACACAGTCTCAGGCTGCACCCAGACTATGAACCAGAACCTGCATTTTAACAAGATCTCCAGGTCATTCACACATACATGAAGTTTGAGATGTGCTACTCTAGGGGGGTTCAGCTTTGGGCTGGGCTGTAAGGAAAGGCCCAGATTTTGACTATTGTATTTCTGTTGTTCAGAGCCTCTGTTTTTTGTAAAAGAACCTGTATTTCCTAAACAACCACCTACATGACTGTATTAAACCTTGTTTTCCACTCTGGGAGGTGGTAGCTGTTTATTAGCATTATTAGGTCTTCTGATCGCTGGGTGATGACTTTGATATCAGGTGGATCGGTTCATTACAAGCTGATCCAAATCTCTTGACTGGGCTCTGAACCCTATTTCTCATATATAAACTGAACACTAGAGACACAAGGATGAATTAAATGGCCTCTGTCCTCAAGCGTTAATTTTCTGGAAAGGGTTTGTTTTGAGTTACCATTTGGTCTAGGCAAAAATGCCCAGTCACATCCATGATGAATAAATAATTACAAATTCTTCACCACACTTGGAAAGTATGGGTAGGGTGATGATATATCCTGGCTTTCTAGGACAGTCCCAATTTATTCTTATTGTCCCCAAGTAGTTATTAATAGCATCCCTTTTCATTCTCAAAAGCATTCCAGATGAATGATAAATTTTAGGGTCATCCTATCTATAGCTAAGTCATGGTCATTGAGGAATACAGTGTTACTGTTAGAGGATGCTTTGAAACTGACCAAGGGGAGGAAAAGGAATGTGGCTATTCAGCAGTGAGGTATTCACCAACACAATGGGGACTAAGGAATAGACCAAGGCAAGTAGCTATGGTTGATGTAAATAGGCTGAGAGGAACCCATGTGTTTTACACGCACACACCATAGAATATGCAATATAATTGGGAAAAGAATGAAGAACCAAAATCATCAACATTTTAAGGGTACATTATAGGGCTGGTAGAACATTAGAGCTTACCAAAAATCATTCAGCTCCCCACCAAGACCACATTAAGAAAAATCCTGATTGAAATTCAGGAGTCTACACACATAGCACCATTTACCTTTCCAGGCTACTGATAAATCTGAACTGGCCTTCTCTTTCTTTCTTCTAGTCCAGTGAACTGAAACCCTATCAGAACCATACACCTTTTTATAATCCATCTTTTTGCAACACTTCCATTACTATATGGATATAGAATTCATAGATAATATAACTCACTTACAAACATAATTTATTTATTTATTTTTTTTTCAGTACGCGGGACTCTCACTGCTGTGGCCTCTCCCATTACGGAGCACAGGCTCCGGACGTGCAGGCTCAGCGGCCATGGCTCATAGGCGCAGCCGCTCCGTGGCATGTGGGGTCCTGCCGGACCGGGGCACGAACCCGTGTCACCTGCATCGGCAGGTGGACTCTCAACCACTGCGCCACCAGGGAAGCCCCACAAACATAATTTTAAAAATCAAAATAGTGCCCTGATTCTCATATTGATATAAAAAAGAAAGTAATCTATGATGAAACATGTATTTCAATATGTAAATTCTCAAATGTGATCTCATGAGTCAAATGCTTTCCAATCTTTGAAGACCCAGTGTGAATGGGATAGCAACAAACACAGAATGATAGATGTGTGCTCTGGGTAAGTTACTGTCCACTCCCTCTGCCCTCCCCCTTCATCCCCAGGAACAAACTTTGTCTCTTCTTCCTTGGAAATATCCCTTTGGAGGTCTCTATTTTGCCATGACCATTGCCCCTGCTTTAATTCAGCCTTTTGATCTTTCTCCTAATTTAATGAAATCAATTATTAACTAGTTTCTTTAAAACTAGTATGGCCCACATCCCATCTCCTTTCTCTTCCCTCATCACACAGCTTCCAGAGTCACCCCACTAATCATTCCACTCCACTTCTTAAAAAACCTTCAAAGACTATCTGATCCCCAACTCTGTGTCTACCCTCCTCTCTTGTTGCAATCATCCTACTAGACATTCTGGAATATTCCTATGCTTTCTCTTCTCTGTTGCCCATACTATTTTTTTCCCTCAGTTCCTACACCCCATTTACCCATCATTTGAAACCTTCCCCTAGGAAGAATTAATCATTCAGTTCCTTCTACCCACATAATGATTTACACACACTTTGGGCACGCATCACATTGCATTATGGTTTCTTTCTTATCAATCTGGCTCCTTCCCATCATGCAGCAGTCAAACTCCCTGAAGACAGGATTTAACTTGAATCATTCATTTGTATAATCTGAAGAACAAATCAGTTGAGGCTGATTACTTGTTTGTCAAATGAATGAGAAAACTAACAAACAAGTGAATGAACTATAAAAGATTGTCTCTTCAGTCCTGTATTGTTAAATAAATCAAGTCTGCCTATGGGGGATTTACATTCAGCATCTTTTACCAGTCTTTGCTTTGGCTGGTTTCAAAGTCCAAACACTAATAAACGAGGCCCAGAAAAAGTTAAGGAACTTGCCCAAGGTAGCCCAGCTATTAAGCAGAAAAAAAGAAAAACAAAACAAACAACAACAACAAATGTAAATCATACCTTCTTGCTTTTTCTGATGCAACACTTTTGTTTCTGGTAAGTGGCAAGTGAGAATAAATATCTAAAAAATATACTTTATAAAAGAGAAACTTTTCTATAAAATCCTTGTGCACTTCTTTTCTTAACGCGATACTGGAACATAAAAGATTCAGGGAGGGCTGGGGAGATGCTGTAGGACGCAGGTAGTTTAGAAGAGCAGAGAAAAAAAATATAACAAGAGGAGGTTTATGCTCCACTTCATTTTTGGTCCGGAGAGCAAAAGAAATGTTTTTGAGAGTCACATTAAGCAAGCATCGTGTTAATAATCCAATCCATGGATCAATAATTGCTGAGGAGATCTTTGCCCAGGAGCATTAATAATATCCTTTTGGCCCTGGGCCGGGGGGAACGGTGGGCACAGTCTTCTTAGCTATCTTTTAGCTGAACTCATTGTAAATAGAGACAAGACGCTGTGGTTCAATAGGTGGTCAGCGCCTAGCAGCTTTGCATAATGATGATAAATAGGAGGGGAAAATGTTAAATGGAGTAGCAGTATTCTTGAGGGGAGGCTCAGCAACTTCATATTTTCAAAACTGACTAACCCCTCATTTGATAAACCTGTTCAACATGATATACGCTTCCGTGGTCACCAGGCCTTTCTTTACAGAAGTTGTTACTTAACATAATTACAATCTAGTTGACCATTTAGAAACATCTGCGTTTGCATGTTCTCTCTGTGCTCCGCCCTACCCATTCCACTCCCTGCACTGTGTATTTGTTCAGCACCTATGGTTCTGGGCACTGAGTACTGTGTGTGTGTGTGTGTGTGTCCTTAAAGAGGATAAAATGGAAACCCTGGAAGTGAAGTATCTTCCCAAGATCACACAGATAAGTGGCAGGATGGGGATTGGACCCCAGCTCTAAAGTAAAGCAGGGACCTGGTCCATATTTTTTCACCATCCCATCCCTAACACACAGTAGATGCTCAACATACCTTTGCTGGACGAATGTATGTGCCAAACAGTCTCACAGTGTTCTGCCCTGTCCCTGCCCACGCCTTCCCCATCAGTTCAGAAAACCTCCGCTCTCCAGAGGCTAAGGTGATCCTTATCGACTGAAAGCAGTACCTAAAGACAGTAGGGAGAGGAGAGTGGCTATTGCTAAGGGCACTTGGAATAAAGAAAGCACCTAAGAAGGAGCAAAGGTTTCCCTCTAAACTCCTTGAAGCCTTAGAGGGGCCCTGATTTCTAGTCTTCTCACTGGGAGAGTTGTCAAGCTGCTGGGAGCATCACTGTGGATACCAAGTAAAGGCAAGCCCAGAAGAGTATAAGGATGACATAGCATCCCCATTTCTTACCCAATACAAAAACACTCTTTTGATTCACTTATCTCTTTTCGAAATCTCTTTGCTAACATCTGTGAAATGATGGCTAATATATGAAGCCCTATATAAAGGTTGAGGTTAAGCTCTGTTTTTTCTTGTTATATTCATTGGTATAATTTAGTGAGCTTGGAAGCCAAGCTGATTCCAATTTAAACTCCAGATTCACTTAAAAAATGATACAAATGAATTTATTTACAAAATAGAAACAGACTCACAGACTTCGAAAACCAACTTATGATTACCAAAGGGGAAACGTCGGGAGAGGGATAAATTAGGAGTTTGAGATTAACATATACACACAGCTATATATAAAAAAGATAATCAACAAGGACCTGCTGTATAGCACAGGGAACTCTACTCAATATTCTGTAATAACCTGTAAGGGAATAGAGTCTGAAAAGAATGGATATAACTGAATCACTTTGATGTACACCTGAAATGACTACAACATTGTAAATCAACTATACTTAAATATACAATAAAAATTAAATTAAATTTAAAAAAATAAACTCCAGATTCAAAGAAAACAAGCTGTGTGGCAAGGCATTTAACCTCTCTGAGCTTCAGTCCCTTTAAATCTAAAATCACCTGCTGTTGCTTGCCCCTTGTGGTCATTGCAAAGGTGATCATACAATATAATTCAGAGATTTGGTAGAAATTTGCAAGTTCTTGGAGTCAGGCCAATTGCCAGCTCCGTGACTTTGAGCAAGCTTCTTTACTTTTCTCATCTGTAACAACTATAATAATAATACCTAGCTAATAGAATTGCTACAGATTTAATTAGGTGATGTACTTAAAGAACATAGTAGAGTGTCTAATGTATGCGCTCAACACATATTTGTCCCACTCCTTTCCCATACCGTCCCCTCAACTTCTGAAATCTGGGTTTATCTCATCACTGTCCTTCACTCTGCATGTAACAATCTGAGCCATCATCATGTCCCTATGGTCCATTCCATATCTTCCGTTTTCCCATGCACTACCCACTAACAACTTGACACGTTATGTCTTACACTTTCCAGGTGTCCCACCTTTAGCTCAATCACACACCTTAGTACCATGGTCAAACTCCCCTTTTCCACTCATGACCTTTCCTTGCCATTATACTCACCAATTCATTCCATTATGAATTAGGATGGATTCCTTACATCTCCAAAGCTCTCCCCCCATCCAAACTGAAGGTGAAAGGTGTCTCTATCATTGTAACTCATGTCCACCATTTCCTCAAATCAAACATTATCTCAATCCCCCCCTTTTTTTTTTCCAACTTGACCTTGGGAGTAGGTACCCTTGGTACCTACCCCTTGGTACCCTTGCCCCATCCTAGAGTTCATAGATGAGTATTCAAAGGCTTGGGGCAAAAAAGAATGAAAACTATGTTCTGATTTGCTCTGGAAGTCCTACATTTCCCCAAAGATTGATCAGGTCTTCTCCTGCCTGCCCTCCCCAGTGCAAAACAAAGGGGAGAAGAAAGAGCTCAAAGTGAGCTCAAAGAGCTCACTGGCCCAGATTGGCAGAATGGCCCTGCCTCCCAAGTGTCCAATGTCAACATCAAGCGTCTACATTTAGTAGTGTTGGGGTTCAGGGAAGGCTGCCCCCAAATATGCCCAAGTGACATATTGATTATTTTGAATTACCTTTACTTAAGAAACAGCCAGGGCAAGAAGGACACTTAGACCCTCCTCTCTGTCTCCATGAAAGCAGGAAATAAATTGCCCCTGTGAAAAATACCCTCCCTGCACCAAGAGGTAGAGAGACATCCTTATCACCAGAGATAAGGAATTCAGGGCTCACAGCCTATATAAAGGAACGCTGTTACTTCTTTACTAATGTACTACCCCAAGCACAAACTCTATTTAGATTCTTCACTAACTAAGCACCCAAGCCTAAGCTTTTTTATCTTGTCAGCTCTTCACAAACTTATTTTTCTTTTGTCTACAAGAAGTATAAAAGCTGCCTGCTTTGGCCACTTCTTAGGTCCTATTTCTATGAGACCTCCGCACATACAAATTAAATTTGTTTTATCCTCCAGTTAATCTGTCTTGTGTCATTTTAAGAACCCCAGGCCACCGCACAGCACAGGGAGATCAGCTCGGTGCTTTGTGTCCACCTAGAGGGGTGGGATAGGGAGGGTGGGAGGGAGACACAAGAGGGAGGGGATATGGGGACATATGTATATGTATAGCTGATTCACTTTGTTATACAGCAGCAACTAACACACCACTGTAAAGCAATGATATTCCAATAAAGATGTTTAAAAAAAGAAAAAAGAACCCCAGGCGGTAGGGGGAAACCCCACCTCCCAGTAGCTTTTACATTGTTGCAAAACAGAGAGGTGGTCAGGTTTGCAGAGCATGTGGGAAGAGACATGTTGTAGGAATTCTCACTTTTTAAACCTTGACTCGGGAGATTTCACATGAAACTGAAGAAGCAAATCTGATGAAAATGTTGCAGAAGGTTTAGGTGTTAAATAACAGGAACCTGAACTAGATACTTGTTTTTGGTGGGGGTGGGTGGGAGGGGGGAGGCTGAAAATTAGAGAAGCTATGTAGGAAGTGCCAGGCTTTAATGAACTCATGGCTGTGAAGGGAGAGATTGAAAGAGCAGGTTCTAAAACAGCCTCAGACTCAGGCCTGTGTGATTGGCACTGGAGTAATATTCCCCATGGGGACTGCAGGGTTGAAAAGAGAAGAGTGTGTTCCGGTAAAAAATTAAAATCTTGATCTTTGCCATGTTAAACATGAGGTGGTAATGAGACAGCAGGAAGCTACTTTGGTGAGCCAGCAGGAAAACAAGACTAAACGGCTGGAAAAGCGTGACATGCAGAGGTAAAACTGACTGGTTCATTAGATAATCATACCTTTCAATTACACAGTCCTCAGCTTGACAGTTTACAAAACAGTTTCATATACATTTCTGAATCCTCGAATCAACCCTGTGAGGCTGGTACTATAGATAAGGGGACTTTTTACAGATAAGGGGACTGACATTCAGAGAGCCTCTTGCTTTAGCCAATGAACCCATGGGTAAGTGCTAGAAAAATGATTCAAGCTAAGGTGACTTTATTGCCAAGGTCAACATGCCTTCCACAATCCCATGCTGGCACAGTTACGAAAGCTCCCTTGCTACTGTCCCCTTTGGAGATGGAATGGCCCAAGCTTTGTGGAACCATACTCCCCTGAAAACAATTTTTCAAGGATAACGTTTTCCCAGATGAAGGCCTCATGGCAGATGACCAAGAGCCTTGGTTTGCAAGCCCAGAATTCCCTCAAGGTCCTCTGGGATAACAGGTGTAAGAATCACTGGGGTTTTTCCCCAATGTCAATTCCCCTCTCCTTGTTGGCAAACCCAGACTTCACTCAGGAAAGGGTGACCCTTATTAAATTCTGATTGTTCTAGACTAATCGAGGGGATCCAGTTGCTTTTACCTGTGATTGGAATTTGGGCAAGGGAGGGAGGTGGTAAGGGGTATGACCCATGTCCTAGGAGGCACATGTGGAATCTTCAGAATGGGTTTCTTTTTTTAAAAAAGGAGATAAGGAAGGGATGCTCCCCTTTCACTCTGAGGGAGATGCTATGTCTGAATGTGTTGCTAGAACTGCTTTAATCATCTTATGTCCATAACTGTAACGCCATCACAATAAAGATGTCAGAACCAAGGAGAGATGGAAAACAACTTGAGGACTTGATGGTATTTTGAAACTTCTCCCTTGAAAAGTCTTGAAGACTTTCCTACCTCTTGACTTACCATCAGGTGAAATAATACATTCCCATTATTTAAGATCATTTGAGCTGGGGTTCTGTTTCTTGCAGATGATAACTTCCTAACTGATAACATCAGCTTGAGTCTTTATTTTTGCAAATTAAGTCCCATATTTTTGGCAAAGTGAATGACCCAGATGAGGAGTTTCCCTCACAAACTTTTCCTAGGAACCATAATTTCAAATGCTCCTTCAATAAAATCAAATGTAGATATTTTTGTCAGCAAATGACCACACAGATATGGAAGTAACTGGGTTACTGCCTCTTTTTTTAAGCAAAGTACAACTCTGAAAGCAGCTTTCCATTTCTCATGATTTCATCACCTTCATGAACATACATGCCAAGCTAAGAATATATGCACATACTCATGGATTTGTAGAAACAGCAGAATTTTATAACCTCCTCTGTGAATGACTGTGATTCATTTTTCCCTTTAGCCTGTAATGTAAAATATTGTCCTAGGAGAACCCAATTTTTCTTTATTTCTTCATTCCTAACTCTTTGTCACTTTCTCCGTTAGCAAATGTTAACGAATCTAGAACTCTGAGTACATATAGTGCTGTCATGGGAAAAACCAATGGGTTATGGATTGCTGAGAAACATGCCTAAAATAAATGGTTGCACTTCTCCCAGGGGGCCTTAGGAAAAGAACTTCACTCCAAGAAAGTGCTTATACATTCTAAGTGCCCTTACAGAGTCCAAAGGTTCCAAATTCTTCATTTTATTTAATAAACAGCAGATTGTCTCTATTCAGACCTGCTAAGATAATGTTAAACTGCATAAAAGGAAAAAAAAAAGAAAGAAAATCTTATTCTATGCATTGTCCAAGTGACTTTTGGTGAAGTTTAAATAATAGCTGATGGCTATTTATACTAATTCCATTGTTAAATCTAATAATGTGCCAATTTTATATTGTATAGATTCACTTGTATTAAATGTAAACAGTGCCTGTGAGTGATGTGAATGCATTAGCATGGTGTAAATGATATTCATTATATATGAACTGCCAGCCCTGCTCTAGGACCCTTATGATAATGAGATGTTGCTTTCCCTGAAGCTTTCCCAGTGAGTAACCATTTTTAATAAATAAAATAAAATAAAATATGGATCCCTAGAAGACTTCATAGTTCTTTCATTGAGAGGAATATTTTTTTTAAAGTAATGCATGCATCTCAAAAGTAGAGTCCTTCCTATTGCTTAATCTAGAAGCTATTTCTGACCTGTTCTTTAGAGATTTTTTTTTCATTACAGCTGCCCATCATGGTCCTTTTAATGGATAAAGTTGGAGGCTGAATAGCTAGATTATATTGTTACAATTTCTCAGCTGCTGGATTTCCCTTGTTGGTTTGAAAGAAAAAAAAAACTTTATTTCATTAGAAAGGTATAAATGATGCCAAATTCCTATTTGAAGTTGTTAGACTGTGATTACCAGTAGAACTATAACCTTAACTTATGCAAATCACTGGAGTTCATGGTAAGTCTGACATTTACAGAATTAATGAACTAAATAATTAAGTGACCTAGTAAGTGAATTGGTAAACCAGAACTATTAATCTTTTAATGAATTCTTTACTATCACTTAAATAATAAATTTTTGCATAATTTTAAAGGATTACAGTAAAGAAACATTAGAATAGGAAACCCATTATGTGAAGGAACGTTACTTTTATAAATCCGTCATTATGTCTCTTTTTATTGAATTCATTTCTATTCAGGTTCAGAAAAGTGGCATTTCCTATATTGGTGACTAACGTTCCCCGACTTCGAAGTTTTTTTTTTCTCCCTCACTGAGACAGAGGGTTTAGGATCATTTACTGCTTCAAAAAACCACAGCTTAAAATGAGTAATTAGCATACAACTATAATTTCAGAAATCCCCTATTTGATGGTGTGCATCACATGTGTTTCAGAATTTCTAAGCTCTTGTAGGTTAACTAGCACATAAAACTAGGCCTTTGCATGGGTTATCTTCAAAAAGCATTCCTCTATTCTTCAAAAATTACTAACTTTACCTTTCTCTTCAAACACTCTTTTTGAAAAATCAGATCACAGCCCAGAACTGAACTGGGCTAAGCATAACCAAAATTTAGAAAATTGAAATGTCCAGGGTTATATCAGTCAATAATGAGAGAGAAGTAAAAAGATTAGATTGGGTCTTAAGTTTCCATACTAATTGCTTGTAAAAGACTGCCCTCAGTAGGATGAGGGATTATTGAATCATGAGTATTCAATACCTTTCACTGGAAGGAAAAAAATTCAAATGCTTAAATAAAAAGAAATGATAGAAAAAGTGATGGCAACAGTGGTTTTCTCAATTCACAAGAAAGAAGGTGATGATTGCTTCAATCAAGCAATGAATGTTTATTAAACAACTATCATGTACTTAACACTGTCCTAGGCACATGGGACATACAGAAGCAAAAGAAGATGCAGTCCACAAACTTCAAGAGATTAAGTAAATAGACTCAATAATACATACCACCGGGGCTTCCCTGGTGGCGCAGTGGTTGAGAGTCCGCCTGCCGATGCGGGGGACACGGGTTCGAGCCTTGGTCTGGGAGGATCCCGCATGCCGCGGAGCGGCTGGGCCCGTGGGCCACAGCTACTGGGCCTGCGCGTCTGGAGCCTGTGCTCCGCAGCAAGAGAGGCCGCGATAGTGAGGGGCCTGCGCACCGCGATGAAGGGTGGCCCCCGCTTGCCGCAACTGGAGAAAGCCCTCGTGCGGAAATGAAGACCCAACAGCCACAAATAATAAATAAATAAAAATTAAAAAAAAATCATAATACATACCACCTAATATCAAGCTACATAGAATAATTCATAATAGCCTCAACTATTACACAAAAACGCTATAGTGACATGTATTGTGCATCCTGAGGCTTTTTAAAGCTGGAGAGATCGACTTGAGTAGTTTTAGTCTAAACATTTTCTAAGCATCTGTGAACCTCTATTTCTGGCAATATAACCAGCTACATAGCCTAAAAATCTTCCTAAGATAACACCTAGAAATGCTGCACAAAATACAGTAATATTTTTTTAATGCAGAGCTGAGCTTTCAATAAATTAATGGAAACTCCCAGGGTCCCAAGATGAGGGAGAATTTCTAACTAGAGTGACAAATGGAAGTTGACTCAAGGGCTACTTTTGAGAACCTGCCATTTCTGATCACCAAGTGCTTCATAAGCATAGGACAATGCCTTAGGTCTTCACACAGAGTAGGGAGTTAGAACTGAGATCCCCATGCAAAGTTGGGCCCTTCAAGGGGCTAGAAAGTCAGTGAAACTGGGGACTAAGAAAAAAAATCCTTCCATTGGCAAATGGAGATGAGGCCTGAGTCCTGGGTAAAGTCTTCTGAGAATTTGTAACTTTAGGCCTGCTTTTATTTGGATTTGGGAATCAAATTGAAAAAAGATGTTATGCCATCAACCTCAGACCAACAGCCATGTCTAAAAATGGCCTTAGTTCACTTAAGCAATTGAAATGTTTATTTCAAAGAGACAACTGGTAATTTGGCATGTAGATTTAAAAAAAACTCAAGCTTTTTTTAAAAAAACATTTTCCTCTGGCTGCATTTATAACTTTTTTTTTCTTTGCTAGAATCAAATGAGATATTCCTGTGCAGTTTGTGGCCTGGTGCCTCATCTATAATGAGTAATCAACAGATCTTAACTTACTAACTAGTCTTATTGTTTCCTTATTCTTCTACTTTTTTTTTTTTTTTTGGCCTCACCCCGTGGCATGTGGGATCTTAGTTCCTTGACCAGGGATCAAACCCACGCCCCCTACATTGGAAGGGCAGAGCCTTAGCCACTGGAAGTCCCCCATCTGGCTGCATTTAAAACAGCCCACTTGACTTAAATATTTGCCTTACTTCTTGGGTTTGTTACTTACTGAGTTAGTGGTAGGTTGCACTGGAAGGCAAATGACAGGACAACCCTTTGAAAAGGGAATTAAGGGCCAGGTAAAGGTACCTTCCTGAGGCTACAGCTCTCAAGCTTAATCAACTTCAGATTTTTGCCCTTAAGCACCCAACTTCGTCAGGTCCAAGACTTGTGACCATTAAATGTGTTCTCGCCCTTCAGATTGCTCTTACTATTTCTGCGAATATGTGAGAGAAAGAAAAAATTAAAACACCTAAGCTTAGTGCTATGCACAGAAAAAACACACAGTGCACACTAATTAACTGTTGTCATAAACTACTGTCTCTCCAGGTCTAAAGAAAAGTCAGGCCCGCTAATACATGGATCCCGAAGAAGAGGTACACAAAGCGTGATCAGGCAAAGCAGCTGACAGCCTTCCAGGAATAATGCCCCCGAGTGGATCTTGTCCTGCTGTGGCTAGTATGAACTAGACATTCCATAAAGCTTTGTAAATTCAAACGGTCTTTTCTAGAATATGGCAAACTACTTATTCCACAGAATATAATCTACTCAACACCGTACCGAAAAGTCAATGCACGCCCCACTGTTAAACTCAGGGTAGGTGAAGAAACCTCTGTAAAACACAGCTTCAGGCTAGGTAGATGTCAGAGTGGGTTTCAGCTTTCTCCAGAGGAATTTCACCTTCTCACATGGTGTTCAGTGGAACTAAAACTTGAAAAACACCCTGTGGTGTCATGTTTTTCCATAGAGTCCTTTCTTCTCACCTATTTTACTCACATTAGGAAACTTCTCAAATAGACTCCCAGTTTCACTTAATTTAGTCATTTACTTCAAGTTCACTGAGGAACGAGTATTTTTAAGTCACAGTATCATAGTAGCTATAGATGTCTTCAGACTTCCTAACCCTTGGTCCAGGCACAAACTTTACAGGGAGTACAATCCAGTTGCTTTTAATGACTGTTGTGCCAGTGGGCATGAAGATGACCTGATAGAGTACACATAGCCATGCAAAAATTCAGGCCATGCTTATCCTTGCAGATATTCCAGGAAGAGCCATACAAGAAGTATTAACACCAGGAAGACCACAAATTTGAGAAAAAATACCTTTAGAAAATCCCAATCCCATATTTAAAATACAGTGTTTGCCAAAAACACGTGGAAGTGATCAAACAGATCAAGTATGTTAGCACAAGTGTGTGTGCATGCTTAGCAAATGTTTACTTTCAACGATTTTAACAGGCCAGGAGAGGAAAAAAAAATCTGTCAAGTCATTTTTAAGATTTAATTTTTAAACTACCTTTGGATGGCTTTTTGAAAAACCGACTTACCTATCCTAAAGTTCAAATCGGTTGTCATCTAAGTGTGATGTCATCAACACAATGTTGCTTCTGATGTTTTGAGACTTGAACTGGAGTTGTAGTTACACCAACGAAAGGAAGATCAAAAAGGAGGAACCTGAGAAACAGTCCTGTGAAAAGAATCCTTGGCATTAGACCACATCTATTCATGGGCAGAGCATTTGACCACAGTCTAGGAACTGTCTTTATGATTAATTCCCATCTCTACTGCTGAATCGATGATGCAGTGATCTGCATTGATTATTAAGGTGACTGAAATAACTGGATCAGACATGGCTTACCAGTGCAAATTGGCTAATTCATCAACACATAAAGATATCAGGAAAAATGTTCGTGATTGTCACATATCACCAGGAAAGGAATTACCCCGTACTTATTAAATCTGCTAGGCCCATTTTTACTGACACCTATTGTATTTTTAAAATAAACATTTCACCTTAGAACAATAGACATGATATCCTCCACAATAGTAAAAACCTGGATTTAATTCTGACTCTTTTAGGTGAAAATCAAAAAGCTGGCCTTTGGGTGGTTGAATTATCTCTCAGAAAACTCATTGGGGTGATCTACTCTTTCAGTATGACCTGCTAGTCAGTTGCAACTTTTGGTCACTCTAAAACAAAGCAAACTCTAATTGAAACGGACATCCATGATCAAATTCTTGAGACCATGAGCCTAATGTAAAGCAAAATTAACTTGGAAAGACCCACTTGTACTTCTATCCATTTCTAATAAAAACTTCCAGTGCTTAATATTATTCTTCAACCAGGTAAATGAGAAATGTTAATTTAGACATTAAAATAAGATTGGGTCCCAACATGATTATCAGAAAGCTAAGTTCTGAGCCTAAAGAGAAATTACTGAGAAAAAGAGATTGCAGCAATAAGGATTTAGGCATTTCATCCCATTCTGTGCTACTTTAAGGTACATGTGTGTCTGTAAACGTCTATCTCTTTTATTCTGATATGTAATTTAAAAAGAAGAAAAAAATGCTGGGGAACTATGATAATTTAACAAATTCAAAATTAACCAAAAAAAAGCCACAAAAGCTTTCTAGTTGGTGGCTGGGTAAATGCAGAGATTTGGGTTTTGAAGACGCAAGTCCCCTGGGAAATAGCATGATCTGAGGTGATGAAGGCATGAGAATTCTTCTCCAAAGCATTCAGCACCTAGTCATGTGCTTCCACTTTGTAAGGTATCATCTCTCATTCTCCAATTATGCCGCATCACACAAGTCTCAAGGTTTACTGTAAGGAAATACTTACATAGATAAATGAAAAAAATTGACACAGTGATAAATTAAGAGATTCCAATGAGCACTGTTTGGGGAAGAGCTACTAATACACGTTTCACTTGTTTTTGAAAAGCAAATACAGTATGATTCAAAACTACTTCCGACAGCAGCCAACTGCCAACTATTTAGATTGGCTCAATTCAGCACATGCTGGTACTCCTCATGCTGCTCATGTCTTCAACAAGAAGCTCTTCAGGTTGGCAGTGAGGGAGTATTTCTTTTGAACGTTTAAGTAATGTGTAAAGATAGAAAAAGGATTATAAATACTAATAATTAAAAAGTAAATGAATAATACCCAAAGCACAATATTTGACAAGGCATGGTAGATTTTTACATTCTCAGAAAGTGGCAGCCAGATGTGTTAAGCTCCTTTCAATATTCGCAGCTGTTGCTAGTATTAGCAGTGGGAAGTACACAGTTGAGGGGAAATATCAGGAAAATTCTAGTTCAAAAAAATTGCCACAACTAACAGAAAAAAAAATTGCTTGATTATTACAGAATGTTTTCTTCACTTCTCCATTTCAGGGTTTAGTTCTAGACAGAAACTTAAACAAAGGAAACCATGAGGGAAATGGACAGGAAAGGGAGTGGAGGGAGGAAATCAACACTACTTCAAAAAAAAAAAGGTATATTACAATTTAGAAACACTTTGTCGATTATTATAATTTAACACTTGAGCTGTGAGTGGGGACAGCAGTATAAATACACTATTCTAAAGATAGTAGCAAAGAAACAGTCTTTAACATTATTTGTTTTGTTTGTTTGTTTATGGCTGCATTGGGTCTTCGTTGCTGCGTGCGGGCTTTCTCTAGTTGCGGAGAGCGGGGACTACTCTTCGTTGTGGTGTGCGGGCTTCTCATTGCAGTGGCTTCTCTTGTTGTGGAGCATGGGCTCTAGGCGTGCGGGCTTCAGTAGTTGTGGCACGCGAGCTCAGTAGTTGTGGCTCGCGGGCTCTAGAGCACAGGCTCAGTAGTTGTGGCGCATGGACTTAGTTGCTCCATGGCATGTGGGATCTTCCCGGACCAGGGCTCGAACCCATGTCTCTTGCATTGGCAGGTGGATTCTTAGCCACTGCACCACCAGGGAAGCCCAATCACTATCTCTTAAAACCAATAAATTATGAAATCCTATAGGTTCTGCTTATTACTTCACCAATAACGATGATAAAAATAATTATCTCCTCTAAGTGTTTTTATACACTGAACATTTTTTATCTTTATCTCATAGTTGAAAATGCTCTGTCGATTTAGCAATGTATGTAATCCTTTAACCAAAATCTATATGTAATCTGATTTAAAATAATAAGACCAAATTAGGAACTGAAACGTTTAACCTACAAAACTCCACTGAGCATGATGACTGTGTGAGATAAGTTTGATTTATGAGTTTGCTTCCTGGATATGTCACAGATTCTTGCTTGGGAGGTTCTGGGACAGTCTCTTCTCTAACTAGTCAGCTTCTAGAGTATTTCTGAACAACAACCATTCCTATCAACGAAGAACCTTCACTGTTAGCTGACTTACAACTTTAATTACCTTTAAAAGTCAGGAAAACAACATATGAATGTTCACATCTTATTAAATGACTCCCCAGATGTAAGGCTTTTAATCTCTTTAGAAGGAGGCTGACTTCATTGCCATGAAGAATTTTTATTCAGGCGAAGGCATGACCTGCATAAAAATTTCCCTTTGCCCTTTTGGCTACCCAATAAATATCCTAAGGATGGGAGTAAGGATAAATTAAGCAAATCAAATCTAGAATGACTGAAAAGACTTGCTGCCATAAATAACTAGAAAAAGAGACACATGGGGGGACCAACAAGTGAAGCTATGAAGGTCAGACAGAAGAAACACCTTGGATTTCATAGAAAACCATCTTAAACAGGAGGCTGATTTCTCAGTATGTGTTCTGGCTAAAGTCATGAGGCATCCATTCATTTGTCTTTTTTTTTTTTTTAACATCTTTATTGGAGTATAATTGCTTTACAATGTTGTGTTAGTTTCTGCTGTATAACAAAGTGAATCAGCTATATGTATACATATATCCCCATATCCCCTCCCTCTTGAGCTTCCTCCCACCCTCCCTATACCACCCCTCTAGTTATTCTAGAAAAATATTTCCTTCACTTACCAAGTACCAGGTACTGTCTATATAAAATAAATAAGACCCTTGAGGCACACACAAACTCATGAGTGATAAGGACAGATAAAAAGATAATGAGACCTGGGAAGGTTGGTGATAAGAGAGGGGCACAGGGGATTACGTAGGCAGAGGAGGAGCATCTAACCTAGTTTATGGATGAGGGGAAAGGGGTCTGAGAGATTGCTGGAGGAATTACTGAAAGGTGAGTGAAATTAACCAGGTAAGAGAAGAACAGAGGAAAGACTACTTATGTGTGTTAGGGAAAGGTGGAGAGAGGAGAAGCAATATGTAAACATTTCCATGTTGCTGGAATGTGATGTTAGTGGCCAGTGAAAACTGTGTCCTGAAAGCTTTGGAAAGCCAAGGATTAGCATTTTAACAAGGAAATAAGACCTTCATGCTTTTAGAAAACACTCTGGCTGTTGTGGGGAGGATGAGTTGGAAACAGAGACAAGAATTCTGATACAGAATGGAATGAAAAGCATACATTCCAGAGCCAGCGGAGTACTGAACTGAGTAGCTGGGGGCTGAGATGTTAAAGGGGTAGACCAGATGGTCAGGGAGCTAATGGCAGGTTTGAAGGGGGCCTCAGAAAGCCTTGATGATGATAATGTGGAAGGATGATCTTTCTTGCCAAACTCAAGTGGAATGAGTATTCCACTTCATTCACTCACAGGTGCCCTGTGGTTTGAATCACATTCAGTTTTTTTTCTAGTATCTCCCCCCACATCTTAGAACTGGAGCACTTTCCTTTTAACCCAAGAAACCACGGTCTGTCCTGAACACACTTCCATCTTGACAGGAAAGGGTCCCCATTTCTCCCCAGAATGAATCCAAATCTCATCCTCAGAGACAATTTCCTCACATCTCCCTTCTCCTCCCCACTGGGGTTCCTTATAAAAGACTTTTTGACCTGGACAATAATCCTCTCCAAACTCCCCAGTGTCACTGTAATTTCTCATTAAGCATCTCCATTCCTATGAGAGTTGTAGCTGGAGCTACCTAGGTCAGCCTGGCTTCAGGGTTGAAGTTCTCCCTGCACTGCTCTTTTGAGGAAGGTCCAGAACCAGATGGTGGAACTATACTTGAGAGAGCAGCCCCCCAAATCACAAGACTTACTGATATCACTACACTCCTCAACTTGACCCTTGGCCCAGAATTTCTTCGAGTGCCCAGAGGAATCAAAACAAATTTGTAACATCTGAGATTGAGATACAAGTTACAGAGTGCCAGGTATTGTGCTCAATGCTTTAAATATACTTTTTTTTTTAACCTTTCTAGTATTTCCATGAGTTACGTGCTGTCTGAGGTTTAGAAATGTTAAGTAACTTGCCAGAGTCATGGAGGAGGACTTGTAGTGCTTCTCCTTCATCTCCTGTAATTATTCTCTTTATTGAGAAAACATCTAATCCTACATATTCATTTCTCCTACTCTCCCATTCAGATTTTAGTTGTGTTAACCTAGCAATTAGTTAAATCAAATACAATTCAAAAGTTTACTCCCCTTTTCATTCATCTAGTTACTCAACCAACTCTCAGTGGACACTTTCTATTTTGTGCTAGGTGTGAGAATTCAAAGATGAATATCAACCCCTGCTATAAAGGAGCTCCCAGTTTTCCCACTGTGAATGAAGATGCCCCCACGAGCATAATGAACTATAACTTCCAAACCTCAGCATTACATGTGGAGACTTCTATACATGGGTTTGATTGGAATTTGGATAATAGCACCTCTGAGTCCCCTTTCTCCACCTTTTCAAGCATCTACCTTCTAATACTTTAATCTCTTTTTTTTACCTCTGGCTTAGCCAAAATATCCAGTAATCTGGTTGTACTGATGGCTTAATATTCAGTTAGGGGATGATACCCAAGAGGTTTGACTAAATATTTGACTTAACTGATCACACCTAACCCTTAGGAAAATATCCAAGAGTCCAGAGGAAATTCCAGAAGAATCTAATTTCATTGGTTGTATGCAACCAGTACATGAAATTTCTATAGAGAAATTATTATTTCCCTCCTAGGATTTTGAAGCCTCCTCAGTACACATTTATTTTTGAGTAGAAGCCCACCATCAGGGTCACAACTATGTTCTTTACAGAGCTATGATATATTGAAGGTTTTCAACAAATGCTACTGTTGTTAAATATTAATGATATGAGCAATAATGACAAACAGTTATGACTATCCATGCTGCCTGAAGAGAAGAAACTACGCTGAATAGCCAAGAAAGTAATTATAAGCGTGTAGTTTACTTTAAATGAATTTATTCATGTTGTCATGTATTTGCTTTGCTTGTGTTTGCACACTGCAGCAGGCTATAGTCCCAAAGTTCAATACTACTAATAAAAAAAAAATACAATTCAGCCTTTGACTGATCTGCAGAGAAGGTGAGGGAAATGTCTGGGAGAATCAGAGATGGGCAATTAGCACAGAGAAAATAAAAATTGTTCCTAGGCTGGGGAATGTACCTGCTAGACAACAACATTTACACAGCTTCACTCCACTTCCATCTGTACAGACACTGCCACGAGGCTCAGAGAACGGCCAGATCCCCAAGTGTTTCAGATTTTGCTATTAGACCTACCACATTGTTGTAAGCACCCCAAATCCTCTTTTCAAATACCTCCACAGAGTACTGACTCTCCTCTTTCAAATGAGGCATTATGTAGTAGGAAATTAAGAGTGAAAATGGGAAAATAAATAATTTCCAAAATAAGCTTATATGTTTTTCTGAAATTAATAAGAATTGGCAGACACTGCTAGTTGCACATCCATTATCCTCTTATTCCTTCTTTATTCACATAACACTGGTGGGTGGTGGGAGAGAGGAGGGCAGAAGTGCACTCACTTAAAATACTCTACCAGATTTCCTTTCCTCTAGGGATGGCTACACTGACGTAGTTATGGCCAGCAACATGTAAGAAAACTTCTGTTAGGGATTTCTGGGAGAGTTTTTGCTTTACCAATACAAGCACTGACCCTTTCTTCTTGTTTTTTCTTTCTGCCCGGAATGCAGAGATAAGGCTGAAGATGTAGCAGCCTTCTTGTGACCATGAGGCAAGAAACTTGAGAATGAAAGCTGCATGCTAAAGCTAGGGGAGCAGAAAGACAGGGCACTGGGTATCTGATGACATCACCTTCTTGCTAAGGGAGAAAAATTAATTCCTATTTGGTTAAACTGATGTTATTGAGTTTCTATAACATATAGCTGAATCCCAGATGAGGCAGAGGATAAAACCAAAAGAAAACAGAAACAAAGCAAAACATCTGTGTGTCCACAGTGCAACTGCCTCCAACAACTCTGTCATGTGTGGTTCAAATAACCTTCAGGAATATTTTAACTGTGCTCACTGAAGATTTTTTTTTGGGGGGAGGGGGGTGTGGGCATTATTGTCCTGATCTCTGTCTTCTAATCAGGGTAGAGAAGCCATATGTGGCCACATAAATAGCACAGTGTTCTTTAGTTGAGAAACTGAGCCTACATGGAGATCTTGACCTGCTCACACCCAGGAATGGCAGGTCAAATTCTGGGCAGGTGGGTAGAGAGGGCTGAAGAAGTGAGCATCCTTCTTCACACATGAGGTGCCTGGGGTGCCTTCACTGTCCCTCAGGGAGTAACTAGTCCCTCTCTCGTAGCTGAGCAGGAGTGGAGTGAGGGCAACTGCTCTTCTGAGTCCTCTGGCAGGGGACAGGGTAGGGGTGTTGGTTGTTGCTGCAGGTGCCCTTCTGAAAGCACTCAGCTGAAGAACATCCTACAAAAATAATTCCCGACTCCTGTCACCCAAAGCATCCCAGGGCTAGGAAACCTGAAAAGAGGTGGACATAAAGACTCCAATGATGGCATCTGAAATGGATGAGGCCCCTGTAGCTATGTGCTGCCAACAACAGCACGTGGAAAACCTCTCTCTGTAATCCAAAGGCGGTCTCCTTTGATAGGTCAGCTACAATGGACCAAGGGAGAATGTGGTTCATTTGGTGCAAAGTGTCACTGCAATTTAAACACAACTTCGTGCACATGGTTTCCTCATAGCAGCGAGGTGCAGCACAAGTATTCTAAGGAAAGGCCATGCAAGCTATTGGATGCTGAAGTAATGTTAGGAACACTCAGGCACACAGACTGTCAGAGGGCTCGAATGATGCTGCAGACTGTAGCACTGTTGAATCTCAGGACTGCACACTCAAATGCCCACAGGGTAGATGCCCACCATGAAGCTGCTAGTCATTCTCTTAAAATATATGGTCCTTTTAATCTGTTTTTTTTCTGTCCAATTTTTATTAGGCTCTTAAGTACACACAAAAATATTTTCCCACTACATGAATAACAGTGCAAGTAAGATGACAAATGGTAACTACTATGTGACCTCCGTAATTGAGGGGGGGGCATAAAGGACTAGCGGAGACTGTAGCGAACTGGATGGTTCTCACCCCAACTAAAGGTCACTGACCCTATAAAGCTCTGGTTGATTGCTACCATGCTGGCCCAGTATGGTGAGATACTCAAGTTCTTTCAAGGAAAGCCAGCAATTTTTAAAGAAATCTCCACATTTTTAAAGCATATTTTTGGTTAGACAAAGCATGTCTGTGGGTTGGATCCAACACGTGGACTGCCAACTGGAGATTTCATATTTAAAAAATCTAAATATGTTAATAATTACAATGAATGACTATGACAGAAAAAGTTCATCTTTCCATCTCAATCTTTATTTCCTCCTTTCCTGGTTCCTTGCCCATCTCTAAGTTCCTATCATTTCTTTTGTACTTTTTCTCCTCCTCAACTAGGCTTTATTTATCAGTAGGATTGAAGTATTACCTGCCCTCGTATTCCTTATATCTAAAAAGACCCATACAATTAAAAAACAAACAAACAAACAGTTCTGCAAGAACCAAGGAAGGACTCTATAGGCAGAATTTTAGAGGAGAGAGTTGGACGGCGTGGCTTAGTACAGCACATCTCATATCACACAATAGATCTTTAGCAAATCCTGCTGGTGTTTTATCATGTGAGAGTCCAACATTCCTGTTTTCATATCCAAACACAGCCACACATATTTATACACACCTGTAATAACTGTGATTGCCCATAAAAGCAACATAAAAGATAAACTGACACCCCTAAAAGTGGCAGATAAGACTCAGAGAATATCAACTAGCTGACATATTTTATGTTTGTTTCCTGGGTTGGGTTTCAGTTCGGCTTGAATCCTCAGGAAATGTTATGATGGAAAATTCCACAACTGGCCCACAACTTACATTCCAACTTGGATCCAAGAAACAATTTCAGCAAATCAAATAGGAAATCTAATATGAATTTTTTTGGCTATATCTTCACACAAAAATAATAATAATAAAATCTTATGGTAGTGTGTTTCTTTAGAGTTTGCAAAGCACTTTCATATCCATAATCTCATTTGATCCACCAGGCTAGTAGAAGTACATAAAATAGTTTGTGAATATAAACAAGTCCCTTAACACAAAACACAACAGAGGCATGATTTTTAAAATTACGTTGTAAAAATGTGTCAGAAGCAATGCACATTAATTCTAGAAATTAGCCCAGTACCCATGGGAATTAAGTATATGATAAAGGAGGCATACTAAATAAGCAGAGTATGGTAGTTTTAAAAATATGTCCACAAATTCTTTGATGGTCATCCTTTCAAGAGATGGAGCTTAAGTCTCCTGCTCTTGAGTTAGGATTGGACTTAGTCACTTCTAATAAATAGAATATTGCAGAAGTGATCAAATGTCACTTCTAAGACTATGCTATTAAAAACGAACAACCTCCATTTGTCTTGGGTGCTCTCTTTCTGTCTTGGATCACTCACTCTGGGGAAGCCAGATGCCATATCATGAGGACACTCATGTACCCTATGGAGAGGATCACATGAAAAGGAACAGGGACCTCCAGACAATAGCCAATGAGAAACTAAAGCCTGCCAACAACCTAGGGAATGATCTTGGAAGCAAATCTTTGAGCCTCCAAATGACTGCACTCCCAGCCAATAGCTGAACTATAACTTTAACATCAACCCTAAGTCAGAGCCACCCAGAAAAGTCACTCTCATATTCCTGACCATCAGAAACTATATATCACAATAAATGTTGATGTTTCAATCTGATAAGATTTGGGCATACTGTTACATAACAATAGATAATATGGAGTAATAACCGATGGGAATTCATCTGGAAAAGGTAAACTTGTACACATACTTTATACTGTTGAGCAAGATAAATTCTAAATGGATCGAAGATTTAAATGTAAAATATGAAATGTTCTAAATTATTACCAAAAAACATGAGCTGATTCCTTTAAACAAGTTTTCTCCACCTCACCACTAGTAACATTTCAGGCTGGATAATTCCTTATTGTAGGATTCTTTCCTGTGCGTTGTAGGATATATAACAGCATCCCTGGCCTCTACCCTCCAGATACCTGGAAGCCCTATCTTCCCATTTGTGACAATCAAAAGTGTCTTTAGACACTAGAGTCAGAGGAGGGTAGGGGCTTTCTGATCATGATAACACACACACAGAGAATCCTATGCAAAGTCAGTGGACAAGTGACAAGCTGCAGGAAAAATAATACTTGCAACTTGTATCACAGGCAAATGACTAACAATCCAAAAGAAAATAGGCAAGAGATCAGAACAGATAATTCTTAGAAAAATAAATACAAATGGCCCTTAAATATATGAAGTGATTCTCAACCTCATTCAAAATAAGAGAAATTCAATCAAAACTAAACTATTTTTTTTTAACGTGTAAATTGGCAAAAAAAAAAAACCACCCAAGTTTGACCACACACTGTCTGATCATTGCTGGGAAGATGAGAGCCAGACTCTCCTACAGTACTGGTGGGAGTACTAAATGGTTCAACTCCTAGGGAGTACAATTTAGTACTATCTTCCAAAATTACAAATATATTTATCCTTTGATCCAGTCGTTCTGTTTCTAGTTTAGCTTACAGATATGCCTATTCTCACCTTCTATCCTGATCACAGAACTGCGTCTGGCACACGGCTGCCCAGCTTGATGCTGCATTTCCCATCCTTCTTTGCAGCTAGTGGTAGCTATGTCACTAAGTCTTGGCCAGTGGAACATGATGGGATGAGATGTTTGCCACTTTTTGGTCTGGGTCCTCACATGTTGGGCATGTGCTTCTCCATGATCTCTCTTTTCCTTCCTGTGACCTGAAAGATGGATGTGTCCATGATCCAATTTCAATCATGCAGACTAAGACCTTGAGAAAAGTGGAAGGAATGAGATGGAAGGAACCTGGCCCCTTGTAATATACTGTCTGTGTCCCTTCAAAATCCGTATGTTGAAATCCTAACCTCCAATGTGATAGTAGTATAAGGTAGGACCTTTGAGAGGTGATTAGGTCATAAGGGTAGAAACTTCCTTAATGGGATTAGTACCCATATAAAAGATGCCCCAGAGAGCACTCTTGCCCTGTCTGCCATGTGAGAACACACGAGGCAACAGCTGTCT
The DNA here is from genome assembly GCF_964341445.2 of Mesoplodon mirus. NCBI lineage: Eukaryota > Metazoa > Chordata > Mammalia > Artiodactyla > Ziphiidae > Mesoplodon > Mesoplodon mirus. The sequence continues at coordinate 80,719,441 of NC_138985.1, read as the reverse complement.
ATGAACCAGGAAGCAGGCTCTCAACAGACACTGAATCTGCCTGTGCCTAATCTTAAACTCAGCCTTCAGACTGTAAGAAGTAAGTCTCTGTTTTTCAAGCCACCCTGTCTATGGTAGCTTATTATAGCCACCCAAAGGGACTTAGATACCCATGACTGATCACGAGAAACAAGTCCACTATCAATGGACTCACCATACCCCACACCTCGGGACTATTACCTGAAGGAAATAACCTTAAGCCATTATACATCTGGATCTTTTTATTAGGGTACCTTAGCCTTTATCCTACTATACACCTGTGCACATATGAAATGACATATAGACAAGATTATTCATTTTGGCATTGTTTGACATTGTAAAAGATTGGAAAGAGCCCAAATTTCCATCAATAGAGGGGTGGTTAAATAAGCTGCAGCATATCCACAAGATGAAGTACCATGTAGGTATTTAAGAAATGAAGAAGCCCTTTCTATATTCACATGAGTATATCCCTAGGCCATATTCTTAAAATGAAAAACACACAGTACAAAGCATTGCTCTCCAGTAAGACAATACATCCCTGATGTTGGCTTGGCCATGTGACAGGCTGCAGCCAGTGGAGCAATGTGATGTATGTCATGTCTGAGTTTCCTGAGGCATCATGAATTTCTGCCAGTTCTCTTGTTCCTGCCCTCTACCATAGGAAGAGCATGTCTCAGATAGCAGCTGCTCCTTTGGTCTGGATCCCAGAAAAGGGAGACCTAGAAAGCCTACGTACAGCCAGGGGCAGAGCTGCAGCTGGAGCAGAGCAGCCCATAGAAAAGTGACTGAGACGGCTTCCCTGGTGGCGCAGTGGTTGAGAGTCTGCCTGCCGATGCAGGGGACACAGGTTCGTGCCCCGGTCCGGGAAGATCCCACATGCCACAGAGCGGCTGGGCCCGTGAGCCATGGCCGCTGAGCCTGCGCATCTGGAGCCTGTGCTCCGCAACGGGAGAGGCCACAACAGTGAGAGGCCCGTGTACCGCAAAAAAAAAAAAAAAAAAAAAAAGTGACTGAGAAAGAAAAGTGTGCTTTGAAAGCCCCTGAGGTTTAGAGCTTGTTCGTATTCACACAAAATAATCTAGTAAAAATATAAGTTATACTTTGTGTAAGAAAGGATTAAGAAGAGTATCTATCACATTTTGCACAGCAAAGGAAACCATAACAAAAGAATAGACAAGACACAAAATGGGAGAAAATATTTGCAAACAATGAGAGTAACAAGAGATTAGTCTCCAAAATTTACAGACAGCTCATGTGGCTCCATGTCGAAAAAACAAACAACCCAATCAAAAGATGGGCAGAAGTTCTAAGCAGACACTTCTCCATAGAAGACATACAGGTGGCCAAGAGGCACATGAAAAGATGCTCAACATCACTAATTATTAGAGAAATGCAAATCAAAACTACAATAAGATATCGCCTCACGCCAGTCAGAATGGCCATTATCAAAACATGTACAAACAATAAATGCTAGAGAGGGTGTGGAGGAAAGGGAACCCTCCTACACTGTTGGTGGGAATGTAAATTGGCACCACCAACATGGAGAACAGTACGGAGGTTCCTTAAAAAACTAAAAATAAAACTGTCATATGATCCAGCAATCCCACTCCTGGGCATATATCTGGAGAAAACCATAATTCTACAGGATACATGCACTCCAATGTTTATTGCTGCACTATTTACATTAGTCAAGACTTGGAAGCAACCTAAATGTCCATCAACAGAGGAATGGATAAAGAAGAAGTGGTACATATATACAAGGGATATTACTCAGCCATTAAAAAGAATGAAATAATGCCATTTGCAGCAACATGGATGGACCTGGAGATTATCATACTAAGTGAAGTAAGTCAGACAGAGAAAGACAAATATCATATGTTATTGCTTATATGTGGAATCTTTTTAAAAAACAGAAACAGACTCACAGACCTAGAGAACAAATTTACAGTGTCCGGCAGGTGGGGGGGGGACAGATTGGGAGGTTGGGATTGACATATACACACTGCTATATTTAAGATAGATAACCAACGAGGACCTACTGTGTAGCACAGGACACTCTGCTCAATACTCTGTAATAACCTGAATGGGAAAATAATTTGAAAACAAATAGATATATGTATACGTATAACTAAATCAGTTTGCTGTACACCTGAAACTAATACATCATTAAACAACTATACTTCAATTTAAAAAAAAGAATATATATCACATTTGCATTTATTTTTGTAAAAAAACACTGGAAGGATAAAAAAGAAACTGACAATTTTCATATCATTGTAATGACGCCAGTCAGAGCTGTTATGAACATTTTGTTGTATTTACTTCTAGTCTTTTATTCTGTGAATATTTTTAAATAAAAATGGAATAATACAATGCATAATCTTTTGCAAACTTTCTTTCCCACTTAGCATTATATGAAGGCAACTTCTCAAATTCTTAGTTACCATTTTAATATGTAATTCCCATTACTTATTTTGTTTTGTTCTGATGTATTGTAGAAAGTTCTAACAGAGGTCTGTGCAGAGTCACTGGTGCACACAAGTGATAGGGCCAGTCTTCCGACGTCTACAGGTAGGTAATCCCATTTGACTGAGCCTAGGTCTGCTAGGATGGAGTGTGAGCTCTTGCTCACACAGTAGACCAGCCCCAGAGGCCCATGTGTGGCTCCAGCAGTGGGAAAGGCATGAGGGATTCCGGTCACGTTTTATACTTGGGTCGTGTCCTTCTTCAAAGTTTTGATAAAGCCACAGACATGTGTATTCTTCCTGAAGAAGTTTTCTTTGTTTCTATAAGATCAGAAATTTTCATCTCAAGCCAAATTGGAAGTCACACACACACACACAATAATCTGACCAGAAAACTCAGAAAATGTCTGCTTTCTCAGAGAAGAATATCTTAAGAGGGTATTCTAAGAATAGGAGGAGTTTGCTATTCGTATTGAAGTTTTTGTATCATCCAGCAAGGCCCGACATCACACACTAAAGGGCAGGGCTTCTGGCACCCAGGCCGGCACAGTGACACCACACTGCCAGGCCTCTGTCCCAATAACATTGTACTGAACTGTATTTGTTCATTTGTTTCACTGCTATAGCACAGGTTGCTTTTAACTTAACACAGTTCACCTTTGCAACTACAGTAGAAAGAAGGACATTCTGATCGTATGCATGTATATGTTTGAAATAAAATAAACCAAAATCCACATGTGACATTCAATTGCCGGCATGCAGCACCCGTGTACCAAAGGAGGGAATTACTGTCAGGGCGCGTTTCTTATTCCTCTAAAGATCTAGGGAATCGACTCAACTGGCCTGGAGGAGAGGGGTCCCTGCAGACTTTCCAGTGCTTTAGAAGCCCCAAGGCAGAATTTTCAATGCCAGAAGGTGATTTCGAGGGCTATATTAGCCCATAAGCATGCCCATGAGGACTAATGGGAACAATGTAAGATGAAAAAAAATATATTAAAAAAGACAAGGTGAAGATGAAACAGATTCAGACTTCTCTGGCAGGTCTAAATAATTTAAAAGCACAAAGCACAGGCTTCTAGGACGGGTTAAGCACATCCAGCTGTGAATCAGAGGACCTATGTTTTACGAGTTTAACACTTTGGAAAGTAACAAAGAAGGAGGGGTTGAAATCTATTCAAGAATCCAACAAGTCTTTGTTGGAGTGTTGCTCTTTACCGACACAGGAGGCTATGATTAGAAGGATGGCTGATAAAGCTAGAAATAGCCACTCAACTAAGCAACGAAGGGAAAGAGTAAAACAGGTCTTTTCCAAAGAGCTCTACGCCCCATTATAAGAGATGGTGCAGTGAATTTAGCCTAACGCGCATGCCTTAAATGTGTTGTTACAGCAATACATGGTGTGTCACTGTGGGCACACACTAGTTTACCTATGAATGTGACACTAGTGAGAATTGTCTAAGTGGATTTTGTAGGACTAACATTTCCAGACTTAGCTTTTGTCTTCATATCTTAAGAGTTCTAGGAGATATGAAACCTAAGTGGGTTTCACTTAAGTGAAGCCAGATGCCCTGGGTTGAGGAAAAGGAGTCAGGAAGCAGTAAAGGAGGAGAAGTATGAACAGCCTGAACCCAAGCTGAGAGTCCTGCCTTATATGAGGATGATGGTGAGGAGAAAGGGGGGGAAGTGGTGGAGGAGAAGGGAAGATGCTAATGACAAGCACCAGGAAGATACACAAGTAAGGCTTTCCCAGACCCCACCCAGTAAGTCCAGGACCACTTGTACAGGACTGCAGGCAGTCAAGGTTCCCTTTTGGCATCTTCAGGACTGTACCATGGAAAGGGGGGGAAGCTGTGAAATGTGTTCCCAATTTGGACCAAATTCATGATGTCAATCTTTGAATACTCCATGTCTAACATCATCATGTCTGAATGATTCTCTGAACGCCTTGGCCAGCGCTGTCAGTTTTATATCAACATATTTTATAGCTGGCAGCCTTAAGTAGAGTACTTGGGCAAGTTGGCACTCGTAGTATGGAATTTTTCTGTCAAGTGATTCTGTCCTTGACAACCTTCTAAAGCTTATTTAGGGAGACAATGTTGCCCTGTTGTCCCTGCAAAACTTCTATATTTATAAGTCCAGGACAGCCTCTGGCTAAGAGTAGAATTGACCTCATGATAAAGCCACAGAGGAAAACTTCTCATTTTCCTCCAAGACATGTCTCCTAAAGCTGTTCGGAGTTATTGGCTAGTGGGAGGGTTGTAATAGTAAACACTCTATTTGAGGAAAAGGGTACAATTTCTTTGCCATATATTTTAATCATCTCAGTAGATATTTTTTTGCCAGGTAATCTAACGATTTCTCCTTATTTTGTGTGTTCACATCACATTATCTTTTTGTTTGTTTGTTTGTTTTTGTTTTTTTACTGATGGAGCCATATTGGATATATGCATTGCCAATTATACTTTGGGGATAGAAATCTAATGACTGGACAGTTGTATAGAAGCACCACCTTCCGAATTATTGTCAAACCAAGCTGCATTTATTCATGCTCCAACATGGGACAGGAGCTCTAAGTGCTAACAATGTACAGTGTGTGAGATCTGGGCCAAACACCAAAGGAACTCATGGGTTCCTTGCCTCCTGGTCCTGAAACCAACCAAGTTGTGTTACAAAAGTACTCTTGCTGTAGAGACAGCTGGTATTGATGTTACAGACAGTTCCAATGTGCTCATTTTAAAATAAGGTGTTTATACTGAAGGGTTACAGGTACCACCTATTGCCCAAGTACATGCCTTTTTCTCAGGCTTTATTCAATCAATTGCAAATTATTGCTGTAAATATTTCTGATGAGAGGGGCGTTCCTCTAGTCATTTCACCTTGGACTGACCCAGGGGTCACTTGTTCTCTGGTAGCTCCTCTGTATCATTTGTTGTGAGCATCTGCTGCATCATTTCCTCCAGTGACATTTCTTCTTTGCAATTTCCATTCCTTTCACATGAGCAGCTGTCAAGCTTTTGCCCACTTAGCACCTGTGATCCATGGATCTCAACTACATTTTTTAAACTTTTATTTTCATAGAATTTCATGTGTGTGAAATTGTATGTATATATACATACATATACATATATATATACATACAATGTATGTATACATACATACACACACATATATGAAATATATGTATATATATATAATTTTTATTGTGGTAAAATATACATAATGTAAAGTTTACCATCTTACCCATTTTTAAGTGTACAGTCCAGCGGCATTAAGTACATTTAGTGTTTTGTGACTACCACCACTCTCCCCATTTTCCATTCCAGAACTTTTTCATCATCCCAGACAGAAACTCCATACCCATTAACCAGTAACTCCTCTTCCCCACCTCCCTCCCTGCAGCCCCTGGAAGTACTCTACTTTCTGTTCAAACCACATTTTATGTAATTACTCGATAGAAAGAAAGGGGATTTGCCCCTCACTCACAGGTGAATTGGCAGCCAGGACCAGACACCGGCCTGGGAAAGAACATGACACAGGGTCACTTGACCCAGGCCCTGTCTTCCTCCTCATGTTCCTCTTTTCCAGCCCCTCTGCTCAGAAAGCTGGGACCCTGGTACTGCCCTGGACCAGGACTAGAATGTTCTACTCAAACCCACGTTCCCTCTCCCCTGTGCCACTCTCCAAGGCCACTCAAATTCCCATTTCCATTGACAGAAGATAAGGATGAACTAACCCATTCCACATAGTGGAGAGCTTACTGAGTGAAGCACATGAACCATCCAGGGTGTTTGCGTTTTGAGGAAAACATTTATGAGCACAAAGCAAAGTGCAGCACCCTCAGGACACACACTAGGGCCTGAGAAAGTGTTTGGAACTGTTCAAATCACGCAAAAACAAATCACTTCCGTGTCGATAGCTTTGGAGTGCTATTTCCACTAGCAGTACTATAGATGGGGGAGGTTGAGGGGTACGCATAGTGAAAAATCAGAATTCCTGTCATGGGTGGGGTGAGGGAGGGGATCACAGGTATAAACGGAAACTGTTGTGTTGACAGCCGTGATATTCACTTACATCTCCTTCCTGCCAAGCAGTCCTGCTTCCCTCCTCCAGTCACACGACATCCTAAAGAGAAAAAAGCAGATTACAAAAATCTCATTAGGTAAAATGTAGAATAATACCTATGTAATGACAGTATTTTTCTTGCAATGCTGTAGGATATCATATACATATATTTTATATGTATAGTAGATGGTTTCCCATAAAGAAAAGCAAAGGACAGGATTTGGGTGCTTCAGAGGTATGGCAAATACCAGCTAGAAGACCTGAACTACTGCAAAGCTTTGACTGTCAAAGACAATAAACCTTTTAAAGCCAGGCTTCATGGGAAGGAAAGGGAAAGAGAATTTTCTGCATTCTTTTGGCATAATAAAGACCAGGCCAAAAAATTAAATCACAGTATTTTCCATAAATTTAGGGAAGATAATTCTTTTGCCCAGAAAAGCCTCTGGCCATGCTACCCTAAAGGGAGGAAGAAGGAAGGAGAGCCCAAAGCTGGCCCTATCCTGTCCTGGGTTGAACTGTCCCCTGAGAAAGAGGAGAGAGGGAGAGCACACAGAGGTCAGGGCCAGGGTGCTGCTTCTCCCCGACCCCCGCCCAGGGACGGGTGGAGGGAGCTTTAGAACAGTGTCAGCAAGAGAAACATCATGTCACAAATGCCAGCTACCTCTGTACTTTCAAATTTTCTAGTCCCCACATGAAAAAGTAAAAAGAAACAAATGAAATTAATGTAAATAATACATTTCATTTAACCCAACCTAGCCAAAATATTATTACTTCAACATATAATCAACATAAAATTACTAACAAGATAGTTGACATTTTTTTTATATTGTCATTGAAATCTGATGTGTATCCTTCATATGGAGGACATCTCAATTCATACCAGCTGTGTTTCAACTATTCAGTGGATGCAGGTGGCCTGTGACTGTCATGTTGGATGGCTTTAGAATATCGTAAGATACACATGCAAAGTATCAATCCTCAGTTTGTTTCCATGACCTAAATGACAGAGAATTGGGAGTGGGAAGCTGGCCAAGGGAGGAGAAGAAAACGAGTTCTAGGCAATGCTACAGCCTCTCCTGCCATGTCCACCAAGGCTTGCCAGTAGCTTCTAGAGGATCCTGAAGTTGCCCTACCCAGTGACCAGATATAGACTTATTGGTATTAGAAGTGGACTCAAAGAGTTTGGGCCTGGAACAAGAGGGTATTAAGGGTTGTGGTTCCAAGATCAGGACAAATGTTTAAGGTCACAGGCAGACAAGAGCAGTCCCACTTCAACAAGAAAGACCACAGAGGATCCAGAAGCTAAGCCGCACCATGGCTCTGCATTCATTCATTTTTTCAGCAAATATGGATTCAGGGTCTGCTCTGTAAAAGCCACTGATCCTGGTATTGGGCAGACAGTTGAAAAAAAGAATCTAAAAACCTGTTCCCTTATGGAAATTACATTCTAGTTGGGGAAGAAAAAACTGAAAAGAAAAAATAAGCAAAATATATAGGGTGTTAGATAATGATAAGAACTATGGGAAAAGATAAAAAATAAAGCAGGATGGGGGAAAGGCAGTGGGGAAATAAATACATAATTTTAAATTAAGATGTCAGGAAGTAGCTGGACAAGGGAATGAGAATCTTAGAGACTGAACATTTTTCTTATTTTTTTTTCTTTTCTTGCCACCCATGGCAGAGGCGAAGTAGAGAGCGGAGGTCTCAAAACAGGGATCAGAACAGTTAGGAGAAATAAATTGCCTTATATTTGGTACATCTGTATACAGTGTGATTAAATTGGCTTCTTAAATTCATATGTATTTATGTGGAAAAGACTGATAGCATGTATTACAAACTATTAACTGTGCTTCTCCTTGGGGATTATGGTGAACTTATTTTCATTGTACTTTTCTCCATTTTCCTGATTTTCTACAATCAGCACAGCCTACTTTAATCAGGAGAGGTAAAAAAAAGCCCTCAAAAACATCATTTATGAAAAAAAGGAACAAAAATAAAGCCAGCTTCTTTTGCCGTCTAATAATACTGGTATAATTGAGGTATTTAACCGTAGTGTGAACTTCTGGGTTCCGTGTATCTTTCTGTGTTCTCTCAGTAACAGACACTGTAGGTCTCCTTTCTTTAGACTTTTAGGGAGTTTTGTTTTGTTTAGTCCACATGTCTACATTTGTTGAACTTGAATCTTCGCGTTGTGTTTTATCTGATATTCAGCAACTAGCATCTTATTACGCTGACAGCATCTTTTGAGATATGCTGGCAGGTGTGGGTTGTGATGCTCACCACCCCATGCACCACAGATCATCAGTTGTGACACCTATCCCAGTCTGCTCCACCACCAGAATTGGTGTGCTTTCTTCTGGAAACTCCTTGTGTGGATAAAATCCCCAAAGACATTCTGAGAAACTGCCATCTGGAATGTTGAATGTTGTCAGCATGCTGCTTTATACTGATTTATCTGCAAGTTCCATCACTGGCACCAAACAGATCCCACTGAGAGGCAGCCAAGGGAGTTCTTTTAACTCTTTGAGAGAGAAGAGGTATGCAAACTGAAATAACGAGAAAGGCCATTCCTTTAAAGTGATACCGCTTGATGTTAAGAGAACATCTTGATCTCCATTAAACCTCTGAGAACAACACAAATATTCTGATGAAGGCATAAACTTGGACTGACATCCTATTAACCTGTTGATCTTTACATTAACTTTGTACACATGATTTTCAAAGGCTCATTTCATTATCCATGTTGAAAATATGGAAGGTGTATATAGCTACAGAGTGTGGCTAATATTTTAATAAGAACTTTAATATTATAAGGTATTGATAATCTACACTTTAAAAAACAACAATGAATATTTTGCAAAATGTTTGTCTTTTTTTAAAGTTTCTTTTAATGAGAACACTAACGTACAACCAAGAATAACATATTTTGAAAAACTAAGAAATACAATGTGAGTGGCTCAGGGGGGTTTAAAACCCTGAAGTGTTTCACTATCCTTTTTCTCTTTCAGGGCTTTATACCAAGAGAGCTCAGACACAGGAAACATTTGTCAAATGGGAAACAAATTACCACTTTAATAAATAAAGACAGAATGCAAGGCTCTGAAAATTTATCCTAAGATTCAATTAGGAGACTAATTGAAGTTCCTAGTTTGTTTTTCTATTCCTAAGCTACATTTGCCAGAAAACTTTCAGCAGATTCTGAGTCCACTTACCATGTGACAGAACAGGTAGTCAGGAAAAAATTAAGTCTTAACTGTATAGAAACTTTGAATAACACAATTAACAAACTAAGCAGTACACTGATGTAATGGGTGTATATAGGACACTGCATTCACAACAACAGAACAACCTTTTCAAGTGTAAATAGAGCATGTGACAAAATTTACAATATACTTTATAATTAAAACTTTTTAAAAAATTTCAGATTGATTTAAAACACTCAGAGTGGCTTCACAAGCAAATTCTATCAAACATTTAGAGAAGAGCTAACACCTAGCCTTCTCAAACTCTTCCAAAATAGAGCAGAGGGAGGAATACTCCCAAATTCATTCTACGAGGCCACCATCACCTTGATACCAAAACCAGACAAAGATGTCACAAAGAAAGAAAACTACAGGCCAATATCACTGATGAACATAGATGCAAAAATCCTCAACAAAATACTAGCAAACAGAATCCAACAGCACACTGAAAGAATCATACACCATGATCAAGTGGGGTTTATCCCAGGAATGCAAGGATTCTTCAATATACACAAATCAATCAACGTGATACACCGTATTAACAAATTGAAGGAGAAAAACCATATAATCACCTCAATAGATGCAGAGAAAGCTTTTGACAAAATTTAACACCCATTTATGATAAAAACTCTGCAGAAAGTAGGCATAGAGGGAACTTTCCTCAGTATACTAAAGGCCATATATGAAAAACCTACAGCCAACATAGTCCTCAATGGTGAAAAACTGAAAGCATTTCCACTAAGATCAGGAACAAGACAAGGTTGCCCACTCTCACCACTCTTATTCAACATAGTTTTGGAAGTTTTAGCCACAGCAATCAGAGAAGAAAAGGAAATAAAAGGAATCCAAATTGGAAAAGAAGAAGTAAAGCTGTCACTGTTTGCAGATGACATGATACTATACATAGAGAATCCTAAAGATGCTACCAGAAAACTACTAGAGCTAATCAATGAATTTGGTAAAGTAGCAGGATATAAAATTAATGCACAGATATCTCTGGCAATCCTATACACTAATGATGAAAAATCTGAAAGTGAAATCAAGAAAACACCCCCATTTACCATTGCAACAAAAAGAATAAAATATCTAGGAATAAACCTACCTAAGTAGACAAAAGACCTGTATGAAGAAATTTATAAGACACTGATAAAGAAATTAAAGATGATACAAATAGATGGAGAGATATACCATGTTCTTGGATTGGAAGAATCAATATTGTGAAAATGACTATACTACCCAAAGCAATCTACTACTTCAATGCAATCCCTATCAAACTACCAATGGCATTTTTCACAGAACTAGAACAAAAAATTTCACAATTTGTATGGAAACACAAAAGACCCCAAATAGCCAAAGCAATCTTGAGAACGAAAAATGGAGCTGGAGGAATCAGGCTCCCTGACTTCAGACTATACTACAAAGCTACAGTAATCAAGACAGTATGGTACTGGCACAAAAACAGAAATATAGATCAATGGAACAGGATAGAAAGCCCAGAGAGAAACCCACACACATATGGTCACCTTATCTTTGATAAAGGAGGCAGGAATGTACAGTGGAGAAAGGACAGTCTCTTCAATAAGTGGTGCTGGGAAAACTGGACAGGGACATGTAAAAGTATGAGATTAGATCACTCCCTAACATCATACACAAAAATAAGCTCAAAATGGATTAAAGACCTAAATGTAAGGCCAGAAACTATCAAACTCTTAGAGGAAAACATAGGCCAAACACTCTATGACATAAATCACAGCAAGATCCTTTTTGACCGACCTCCTAGAGAAATGGAAATAAAACCAAAAATAAACAAATGGGACCTAATGAAACTTAAAAGCTTTTGCACAGCAAAGGAAACCATAAACAAGACCAAAAGACAACCCTCAGAATGGGAGAAAATATTTGCAAATGAAGCAACTGACAAAGGATTAATCTACAAAATTTATAAGCAGCTCATGCAGCTCAAAACAAAAAAACAAACAATCCAATCCAAAAATGGGCAGAAGACCTAAATAGACATTTCTCCAAAGAAGATATACAGACTACCAACAAACACATTAAAGAATGCTCAACATCATTAATCATTAGAGAAATGCAAATCACAACTACAATGAGATATCATCTCACACCAGTCAGAATGGCCATCATCAAAAAATCTAGAGAAAATAAATGCTGGAGAGGGTGTGGAAAAAAGGGAACACTCTTGCACTGCTGGTGGGAATGTAAATTGATACAGCCACTATGGAGAACAGTACGAAGGTTCCTTAAAAACTACAAATTGAACTACCATATGACCCAGCAATCCCACTCCTGGGCATATACCCTGAGAAAACCATAATTCAAAAAGAGTCATGTACCAAAATGTTCATTGCAGCTCTATTTACAATAGCCAGGAGATGGAAGCAACCTAAGTGTCCATCATCGGATGAATGGATAAAGAAGACGTGGCACATATATACAATGGAATATTACTCAGCCATAAAAAGAAATGAAATTGAGCTATTTGTAATGAGGAGGATAGACCTAGAGTCTGTCATACAGAGTGAAGTAAGTCAGAAAGAGAAAGACAAATACCATATGCTAACACATATATATGGAATTTAAGAAAAAAACAAATGTCATGAAGAACCTAGGGGTAAAACAGGAATAAAGACACAGACCTACTTGAGAAGGGACTTGAGGATATGGGGAGGGGGAAGGGTAAGCTGTGACAAAGCAAGAGAGAGGCACGGACATATATACACTACCAAACGTAAGGTAGATAGCTAGTGGGAAGCAGCCGCATAGCACAGGGAGATCAGATCGGTGCTTTGTGACCTCCTGGAGGGGTGGGATAGGGAGGGTGGGAGGGAGGGTGATGCAAGAGGGAAGGGATATGGGAACAGATGTATATGTATAACTGATTCACTTTGTTATAAAGCAGAAACTAACACACCATTGTAAAGCAATTATACTCCAATAAAGTTGTAAAATAAATAAATAAATAAATAAAAATAAAACACTCAGAGTATCTTCTCTGAACACAGTGAACTTACACCAGAAACTTACAACAAAAATATAACTAGAGAAATCTCCAATTATGGAAAATTAAGCTTTTCACAAAATTGAATTTCCATTCATGATTACAAAGAAAACTAAAATTTAAAAACTTTAAAATCTGGAAATACGAAGAAAATTTCTTCACCTGATTAAATGGTATGTTTAAAAACACCTACTGCAAGCATCCTAAGTTATTATTTAAAGCTTTCCTTCTGAGGTTGGGAATGAGATAAGGTTATCGCTTGTTAATACTGTCCCGGCATTCCTAGTCAATTCATAAATAGAAAAACTTTTCCCAAGAACTGAAACTATTAATATACAAAAACAAATTCTATTTCTATATGCCAGCATAACAGGCACATTATAATTTTAAAAAATACCAGTTATTTCTGGGCTTTCTATCCTGATCCACTGATCTATATTTCTATTTTTGGGCCAGTACCATACTGTTTTGATTACTGTAGCTCTGTATTATAGTCTGAAGCTGGGGAGCCTGATTCGTCCAGCTCTATTTTAATTTTGCAAGTTTGCTTAAGAATGACACTAGAACATTCTCTAACACCATACACAAAAATAATCACAAAATGGATTAAAGACCTAAATGTAAGATCAGATACTGTAAAATGCTTAGAGGGGAAGAAGGGGAGAGGCATCATGTTGAAAGGAGGGCCTCTGGAGTGTGAAATTCTGCAGTTTGAAGCCATGTGGCTGACAGGGTTTTGGTGTCCGGCCAGTGTCAGGCCTGAGCCTCTGAGGTGGGAGAGTTAAGTTCAGGACACTGGTCCACCAGAGAACTCCTGGCCCCATGTAACATCAAACAGCAAAAGCTCTCTCAGGGATCTCCATTTCAATGCTAAGACCCAGCTCCACTCAATGACCAGCAAGCTACAGTGCTGGACACCCTATGGCAAACAACTAGCAAGACAGGAACACAAATCCACCCATTAGCAGAGAGGCTGCCGAAAATCATAATAAGTTAACAGACATCCCAAAACACACCACCGAACGAGGTCCTGCCCACAGGAAAGGCAAGATCAAGCCTCATCAACCAGACCACAGGCACCAGTCCCCTCCACCACAAAGCCTACACAACCCACTGAACCAACCTTACCCACTGGGGGCAGACACCAGAAACAACAGGAACTACAAACAGGCAGCGTGAGAAAAGGAGACCCCAAACACAGTAAGTTAAGCAAAATAAGAAGACAGAGAAACACACAGCAGATGAAAGAGCAAGGTAAAAACCTACCGGACCAAACAAATTAGGAGGAAATAGGCAGTCTACTTGAAACAGAATTCAGAGTAATGATAGTAAAGATGATCCAAAACCTTGGAAAGAGAATGGAAAAAACATAAGAAACATTTAACAAGGACCTACAAGAACTAAAGAGCAAACAAACAATGATGAACAACACAGTAAATGAAACTGAAAATTCTTGAGAAGAAATCAATAGCAGAAAAACTGAGGCAGAAGAAAGGATAAGAGACCTGGAAGGTAAAATGGTAGAATTAACTACTGCAGAGCAGAATGAAGAAAAAAGAATGAAAAGAATTGAGGTCAGCCTCAGAGACGTCTGGGACAACACTAAACACAACAACATTCAAATTACAGGGGTCCCAGAAGAAGAGAAAAAAAGAAGGGACTTAAGAAAATATTTGAAGATATTATAGTTGAAAATTTCCTTAATATGGGAAAGGAAATAGTCAGTCAAGTCGACGAAGCACAGAGAGTCCCATACAGGATAAATCCAAGGAGAAACACACCAAGATATATATTAATCACATTATCAAAAATTAAATACAAAGAAAAAATATTAAAAGCAGGAAGGGAAAAGCAACAAATAACATACAAGGGAATCCCCATAAGGTTAACAGCTGATTTCTTAGCAGAAACTCTGCAAGCCAGAAGGGAGTGGCAGGACATATTTAAAGTGATGAAAGAGGAAAACCTACAACCAAGATTACTCTACCCAGCAAGGATCTCATTCAGATGTGACAGACAAATTAAACATTTACAGACAAGCAAAAGCTAAGAGAATTCAGCACCACAAAACCAGCTTTACAACAAATGCTAAAAGAACTTCTCTAGGCAGGAAACACAAGAGAAGGAAGATACCTACAATAACAAACTGAAAACAATTAAGAAAATGGTAATAGGAACATACATATTGATAACTACCTTAAAAGTAAATGGATTAAATGCTCCCACCAAAAGACACAGACTGGCTAAATGGATATAAAAACAAGACCCATATATATGCAGTCTACAAGAGACCCACTTCAGACCTAGGGACACATACAGACTGAAAGTGAGGGGATGGAAAAAAGATATTCCATACAAATGGAAATCAAAAGAAAGCTGGAGTAGCAATTCTCATAGAAGATAAAATAGACTTTAAAATAAAGACCACTCCAAGAGAAAAGGTAGGACACTACATAGTGATGAAGGGATCAATCCAAGAATATACAACAATTTTAAATATTTATGCACCCAACATAGGAACACATAAGGCAAATGCTAACAGCCATAAAAGGGAAAATCGACAGTAACACATTCATAGTAGGGGGCTTCAACACCCCACTTTCACCAATGGACAGATCATCTAAAATGAAAATAAATAAGCAAACACAAGCTTTAAATGATACATTAAATGAGATGGATTTAACTGATACTTATAGGACATTCCATCCAAAAACAACAGTATGCACTTCTCAAGTGCTCATGGAACATTCTCCAGGACAGATCATATCCTGGGTCACAAATCAAGCCTTGGGAAACTTAAGAAAACTGAAATCATGTCAACTATCTTTTCTGACCACAACGCCATGTGACTAGATATCAATTACAGGAAAAAATCTGTAAGAAGTACATACATATGGAGGCTAAAAAATACACTACTAAATAACCAAGAGATCACTAAGAAATCAAAGAGGAAATCAAAAAATACCTAGAAACAAATGACAATGAAAACACGACAACCCGGGCTTCCCTGGTGGCACAGTGGTTGAGAGTCTGCCTGCCAATGCAGGGGACACGGGTTCATGCCCTGGTGCGGGAAGATCCCACATGCCATGGAGCGGCTAGGCCCGTGAGCCATGGCCGCTGAGCCTGTGCGTCTGGAGCCTGTGCTCCACAACGGGAAAGGCCACAGCAGTGAGAGGCCCACGTACCACAAAAAAAAAAAAAAAAAAAAAAAAGTAAGAAGACTCAAATCAAAAGAATTAGAAATGAAAAAGGAGAAGTGACAACTGACACTGCAGAAATACGAAGGATCATGAGAGATTACTACAGGAACTATATGCCAATAAAATGGACAACCTGGAAGAAATGAACTAATTTTTAGAAAAGCACAACCTTCCGAGACTGAACCAGGAAGAAATTGAAAATATAAACAGGGCTTCCCTGGTGGCACAGAGCTTCAGAGTCCGCAGGCCGATGCAGGGGATACGGGTTCGCGCCCCGGTCCGAGAAGGTCCCATATGCCGCAGAGCGGCTGGGCCCGTGAGCCATGGCCACTGAGCCTGTGCGTCTGGAGCCTGTGCTCCGCAACAGGAGTGGCCACAGCAGTGAGAGGCCCGTGTACCACAAAAAACAAACAAACAAACAAACAAACAAAATATATATATATAAACAGACCAATCACAAGCACTGAAATTGAAACTGTGATTTAAAATCTTCCAACAAACAAAAGCCCAGGATGAGGTGGCTTCACAGGCAAATTCTATTAAACATTTAGAGAAGAGCTAACACCTATCCTTCTCAAACTCTTCCAAAATATAGCAGAGAGAGGAACACTCTCCAACTCATTCTACGTGGCCACCATCAGCCTGATACCAGAACCAGACAAAGATGTCACAAAGAAAGAAAACTACAGGCCAATATCACTGATGAACATAGATGTAAAATCCTCAACAAAATACTAGCAAACAGAATCCAACAGCACATTAAAAGGATCATACACCATGATCAAGTGGGGTTTACACCAGGAATGCAAGGATTCTTCAATATATGAAAATCAATCTGTGAGATAAACCATATTAACAAACTGAAGGATAAAAACCAGATGACCATCTCATACATGCAGAAAAGCTTTCAACAAAATTCAATACCCATTTATGATAAAAACTCTCTGGAAAGTAGGCATAGAGGGAACTAACGTCAACATAATAAAGGCCATATATGACAAACCCATAGCCAACATTGTTCTCAATGGTGAAAAACGGAAAGCATTTCCTCTAAGACCAGGAACAAGACAAGGATGTCCACTCTTACCACTATTATTCAACATAGTTTTGGAAGATTTAGCCACAGCAATCAGAGAAGAAAAAGAAATAAAAGGAATCCAAATTAGAAAAGAAGTAAAGCTGTCACTGTTTGCAGATGACATGATACTATACATACAGAATCCCAAAGATGCTACCAGAAAACTACTAGAGCTAATCAATGCATTTGGTAAAGTAGCAGGACACAATATTAATGCACAGAAATCTCTGGCATTCCTATACAGTAATGATAAAAAATCTGAAAGAGAAATTAAGGAAACACTCCCATTTGCCACTGCAACAAAAAGAATAAAATAGCTAGGAATAAACCTCCCTAAGGAGACAAAACACCTGTATTCAGAAAACTATAAGACACTGATGAAAGACATTAAAGATGATACAAACAGATGGAGAGATATACCATGTTCTTGGATTGGAAGAATCAACATTGTGAAAATGACTATACTACCCAAAGTAATCTACAGATTCAATGCAATCCCTATGAAACTAGCAATGGCATTTTTCACAGAACTAGAACAAAAAATTTCACAATTTGTATGGAAACACAAAAGACCCTGAATAGCCAAAGCAAAATTGAAAAAGAAAAACGGAGCTGGAGGAATCAGGCTCCTGGACTTCAGACTATACTACAAAGCTACAGTAATCAAGACAGTATGGTACTGGCACAAAAAGAGAAATATAGTACAATGGAACAGGATAGAAAGCCCAGAGATAAACCCACACACATATGTTCACCTTATCTTCGATAAAGGAGGCAAGAATATAAAATGGAGAAAAGACATCCTCTTCAATAAGTGGTGCTAGGAAAACTGTACAGGTACATGGAAAAGAATGAGATTAGAAAACTGCCTAACACCACACACGCACACACAAAAACTCAAAATGGATTAAAGACCTAAACGTAAGGCCAGACACTCTAAAACTTTTGAGGAAAACATAGGCAGAACACTCTATGACATACATCACAGCAAGATCCTTTTTGACCGACCTCCTAGAGAAATGGAACTAAAAACAAAAATAAACAAATGGGACCTAATGAAACTTAAACTCTTCTGCACAGCAAAGGAAACCATAAACAAGATGAAAAGACAACCTTCAGAATGGGAGAAGATATTTGCAAATGAAGGAATTGACAAAGGAGTAATTTCCAAAATATACAAGCAGCTCATGCAGTTCAATAGCAAAAAAACAAAAAAACCTATGCAAAAATGGGCAGAAGACCTAAACAGACATTTCTCCAAAGAAGATATACAGATTGCCAACAAACACATGAAAGGATGCTCAACGTCACTAATCATTAGAGAAATGCAAATCAAAACTACATTGAGGTATCACCTCATACCAGTCCAAATGGCCATCATCAAAAAATCTACAAACAATAAATGCTGGAGAGGATGTGGAGAAAAGGAAACCCTCTTGCACTGCTGTCGGGAATGTAAATTGATACAGCCAGTATGGAGATCAGTATGGAGGTTCCTTAAAAAACTAAAAATAGAACTACTTTATGACCCAGCAATCCCACTACTGGGCATATACCCTGGGAAAACCATAATTCAAAAAGAGTCATGTTCCACAATGTTCATTGCAGCTCTGTTTACAATAGCCAGGACACAGAAGCAACCTAAGTTTCCATTGAGAGATGAATGGATAAAGAAGTTGTGGCACATATATATAATGGAATATTACCAGCCATAAAAAGCAACGAAATTGAGTTATTTGAAGTGAGGTGGATGGATCTAGAATCTGTCATACAGAGTGAAGTAAGTCAGAAAGAGAAAAATAAATACTGTATGCTAACACATATATATGGAATCCGAAAAAAAAAAAAAAGTTTCTGAAGAACCTAGGAGCAGGACAGGAATAAAGACACAGACGTAGAGAATGGACTTGAGGATACTGGGAGGGGAAGCGTAAGCTGAGACGAAGTGAGAGACTGGCATGGACATATATACACTACCAAATGTAAAATAGACAGTTAGTGGGAAGCAGCCACATAGCACAGGGAGATCCACTTGGTGCTTTGTGACCACCTAGAGGGGTGGGATAGGGATGGTGGGAAGGAGATGTAAGAGGGAGGAGATATGAGGGTATATGTTTATGTATAGCTGATTCACTTTGTTATACAGCAGAAACTAACACACCATTGTAAAGCAATTATACCTTAATAAAGATGTTTTTAAAAAAAAAACTCTAAGAGGAAAACATAGGCAGAACACTTTTTGACATAAATCGCAGCAGAATCTTTTTGGTTCCACCACCTAGAGTAATGAAAATAAAAACAAAAATAAACAAATGGGACCTAATTAAACTCAAAAGATTTTCACATCAAAGGAAACCATAAACAAAACTAAAAAGTCCACAGAATGGGAGAAAATACTGTGAACAAATGATGCGACCCACAAGGGATTAATCTCCAAAATATACAAACAGCTCATGCAGCTCAATATTAAAAGAAAAAAAACCCAACCCAATCAAAAAATGGGCAGAAGATCTAAATAGACTTCTCCAAAGAAGATATAAATATGGCCAAAAAGCACACAAAAAGATGTTCAACATCGCTAATTATTAGAGAAATGCAAATCAAAACCAAAATGAGATATCACCTCACACCCTTCAGAATGGCCATCATCAAAAAGTCTACAAACAACACCAGAAATACAGCTACACGTGGAACAACTCCTACAGAACACCTACTGAACGCTGGCAGAAGACCCCAGACCTCCCAAAAGGCAAGAAACTCCCCACATACCTGGGTAGGGCAAAGCGGAGAGATTCCCGCACAGAGGATCGGTGCCGAGCGGCACTCACCAGCCCGAGAGGCTTGTCTGCTCGCCCGCCGGGGCACGCAGTGCTGGAAGCTGAGGCTCGGGCTTCGGTCAGAGCGCAGGGAGAGGACTGGGGCTGGTGGCGAGAACTCAGCCTGAAGGGGGCTAATGTGCCACAGCTAGCCGGCAGGGAGTCCGGGAAAACTCTAGAGCTGCCGAAGAGGCAAGAGACTTTTTCTTCCCTCTTGGTTTCCTGGTGCGCGAGGAGAGGGGATTAAGAGCGCTGCTTAAAGGGGCTCCACGGACGGGCGCGAGTCGCGACTGAAAGCGCGGAGCCCAGTGACAGGCGTGGGACGCTGGGGCTGCTGCTGCCGCCGCCAAGAAGCCTGTGTGCGAGCGCAGGTCACTGCCCACACCGCCCTTCCGGGAGCCTGTGCAGCCCGCCACTGCCGGAGTCCCGGGATCCAGGGGCGGCTTCCCTGGGAGAACGCACGGCGCGCCTCGGGCTGGTGCAACGTCACGCCGACCTCTGCCGCTGCAGGCTCGCCCCGCACTCCGTGCCCCTCCCTCCCTCCTGGCCTGAGTGAGCCAGAGTCCCCGAAGAGGCTGCTCCTTTAACCCTGTCCTATCTGAGCGAAGAACAGACGCCCTCCGGCGACCTACACGCAGAGGCGGGGCCAAATCCAAAGCTGAGACCTAGGAGCTGTGAGAACAAAGAAGAGAAAGGGAAACCTCTCCCAGCAGCCTCAGAAGCAGCGGATTAAAGCTCCACAATCAACTTGATGTACCCTGCATCTGTGGAATACATGAATAGACAACACATCATCCCAAATTGAGGAGCCAGGAGTCAGTGCTGTGCCTCTGAGGTGGGAGAGCCAACTTCAGGACACTGGTCCACAAGAGACCTCCCAGCTCCACATAATATCAAACGGCGAAAATCTTCCAGAGATCTCCATCTCAACACCAGCACCCAGCTTCACTCAACGACCAGCAGGCTACAGTGCTGGACACCCTAAGCCAAACAACTAGCAAGACAGGAACACAACGCCACCCATTAGCAGAGAGGTGGCCTAAAATCATAAAAAGTCCACAGACACCCCAAAACACACCACCAGACGTGGACCTGCCCACCAGAAAGACAAGATCCAGCCTCATCCACCAGAACACAGGCACTAGTCCCCTCCACCAGGAAGCCTACACAACCCACTAAACCAACCTTAGCCACTGGGGACAGACACCAAAAACAACAGGAACTACGAACCTGCAGCCTGCAAAAAGGAGACCCCAAACACAGTAACATAAGCAAAATGAGAAGACAGAAAAACACACAGCAGGAGAAGGAGCAAGATAAAAACCCACCAGACCTAACAAATGAAGAGGTAATAGGCAGTCTACCTGAAAAAGAATTCAGAATAATGATGGTAAAGATGATCCAAGATTCTATTTCCCAGATACAAAATCTTGGAAATAGAATAGACAAAATGCAAGAAACAGTTAACAAGGACCTAGAAGAACTAAAGATGAATCAAGCATCGATTAAAAACACAATACATGAAATAAAAAATACTCTAGATGGGATCAATAGCAGAATAACTGAGGCAGAAGAACGGATAAGTGAGGTGGAAGATAAAATAGTGGAAATAACTGCTGCAGAGCAAAATAAAGAAAAAAGAATGAAAAGAACAGAGGACAGTCTCAGAGACCTCTGGGACAACATTAAACGCACCAACATTCGAATTATAGGGGTTCCAGAAGAAGAAGAGAAAAAGAAAGGGACTGAGAAAATATTTGAAGAGATTATAGTTGAAAACTTCCCTAATATGGGAAAGGAAATAGTTAATCAAGTCCAGGAGGCACAGAGAGTCCCATACAGAATAAATCCAAGGAGAAATACGCCAAGACACATATTAATCAAACTGTCAAAAATTAAACACAAAGAAATCATATTAAAAGCAGCAAGGCAAAAACAACAAATAACACACAAGGGAATCCCCATCAGGATAACAGCTGATCTCTCAGCAGAAACTCTACAAGCCAGAAGGGAGTGGCAGGACATACTTAAAGTGATGAAGGAGAAAAACCTGCAACCAAGATTACTCTACCCAGCAAGGATCTCATTCAGATTTGATGGAGAAATTAAAACGTTTACAGACAAGCAAAAGCTGAGAGAGTTCAGCACCACCAAACCAGCTTTACAACAAATGCTAAAGGAACTTCTCTAGGCAAGAAACACAACAGAAGGAAAAGACCTACAATAACGAACCCAAAACAATTAAGAAAATGGGAATAGGAACATACATATCGATAATTACCTTAAATGTAAATGGACTAAATGCTCCCACCAAAAGACACAGAGTGGCTGAATGGATACAAAAACAAGACCCATCTATATGCTGTCTACAAGAGACCCACTTCAGACCTAGAGACACATACAGACTGAAAGTAAGGGGATGGAAAAAGATATTCCATGCAAATGGAAACCAAAAGAAAGCTGGAGTAGCAATTCTCATATCAGACAAAATAGACTTTAAAATAAGGACTACTAGAAGAGACAAAGAAGGACACTACATAATGATCAAGGGATCGATCCAAGAAGAAGATATAACAATTGTAAATATTTATGCACCCAACATAGGAGCACCTCAATACATAAGGCAAATACTAACAGCCATAAAAGGAGAAATCGACAGTAACACACTCATAGTAGGGGACTTTAACACCCCACTTTCACCAATGGACAGATCATCCAAAATGAAAATAAATAAGGAAACACAAGCTTTAAATGATACATTAAACAAGAGGGACTTAATTGATATTTATAGGACATTCCGTCCAAAAACAACAGAATACACATTTTTCTCAAGTGCTCATAGAACATTCTCCAGGATAGATCATATCTTGGGTCACAAATCAAGCCTTGGTAAATTTAAGAAAATTGAAATTGTATCAAGTATCTTTTCCGACCACAATGCTATGAGACTAGATATCAATTACAGGAAAAGAGCTGTAAAAAATACAAACACATGGAGGCTAAACAATACACTACTTAATAACGAAGTGATCACTGAAGAAATCAAAGAGGAAATTAAAAAATACCTAGAAACAAATGACAATGGAGACACGACGACCCAAAACCTATGGGATGCAGCAAAAGCAGTTCTAAGAGGGAAGTTTATAGCAATACAATCCCACCTTAAGAAACAGGAAACATCTCGAATAAACAACCTAACCTTGCACCTAAAGCAATTAGAGAAAGAAGAACAAAAACATCCCAAAGTTAGCAGAAGGAAAGAAATCATAAAAATCAGATCAGAAATAAATGAAAAAGAAATGAAGGAAACGATAGCAAAGATCAATAAAACTAAAAGCTGGTTCTTTGAGAAGATAAACAAAATTGATAAACCATTAGCCAGACTCATCAAGAAAAAAAGGGAGAAGACTCAAATCAATAGAATTAGAAATGAAAAAGGAGAAGTAACAACTGACACTACAGAAATAAAAAAGATCATGAGAGATTACTATAAGCAACTCTATGCCAATAAAATGGACAACCTGGAAGAAATGGACAAATTCTTAGAAATGCACAACCTGCCGAGACTGAATCAGGAAGAAATAGAAAATATGAACAGACCAATCACAAGCACTGAAATTGAAACTGTGATAAAAAATCTTCCAACAAACAAAAGCCCAGGACCAGATGGCTTCACAGGCGAATTCTATCAAGCATTTAGAGAAGAGCTAACACCTGTCCTTCTGAAACTCTTCCAAAATATAGCAGAGGGAGGAACACTCCCAAACTCATTCTACGAGGCCACCATCACCTTGATACCAAAACCAGACAAGGATGTCACAAAGAAAGAAAACTACAGGCCAATATCACTGATGAACATAGATGCAAAAATCCTCAACAAAATCCTAGCAAACAGAATCCAACAGCACATTAAAAGGATCATACACCATGATCAAGTGGGGTTTATTCCAGGAATGCAAGGATTCTTCAATATACGCAAATCAATCAACGTGATACACCATATTAACAAACTGAAGGAGAAAAACCATATGATCATCTCAATAGATGCAGAGAAAGCTTTCGACAAAATTCAACACCCATTTATGATAAAAACCCTGCAGAAAGTAGGCATAGAGGGAACTTTCCTCAACATAATAAAGGCCATATATGACAAACCCACAGCCAGCATCGTCCTCAATGGTGAAAAACTGAAACCATTTCCACTAAGATCAGGAACTAGACAAGGTTGCCCACTTTCACCACTCTTATTCAACCTAGTTTTGGAAGTTTTAGCCACAGCAATCAGAGAAGAAAAGGAAATAAAAGGAATCCAAATTGGAAAAGAAGAAGTAAAGCTGTCACTGTTTGCAGATGACATGATACTATACATAGAGAATCCTAAAGATGCTACCAGAAAACTACTAGAGCTAATCAATGAATTTGGTAAAGTTGCAGGATACAAAATTAATGCACAGAAATCTCTGGCATTCCTATATACTGATGATGAAAAATCTGAAAGAGAAATCAAGGAAACACTCCCATTTACCATTGCAACAAAAAGAATAAAATATCTAGGAATAAACCTACCTAAGGAGACAAAAGACCTGTATGCAGAAAATTATAAGACACTGATGAAAGAAATTAAAGATGATACAAATAGATGGAGAGATGTACCATGTTCTTGGATTGGAAGAATCAACATTGTGAAAATGACTCTACTACCCAAAGCAATCTACAGGTTCAATGCAATCCCTATCAAACTACCACTGGCATTTTTCACAGAACTAGAACAAAAAATTTCACAATTTGTATGGAAACACAAAAGACCCCGAATAGCCAAAGCAATCTTGAGAACGAAAAATGGAGCTGGAGGAATCAGGCTCCCTGACTTCAGACTATACTACAAAGCTACAGTAATCAAGACAGTATGGTACTGGCACAAAAACAGAAAGATAGATCAATGGAACAGGATAGAAAGCCCAGAGAGAAACCCACACACATATGGTCACCTTATCTTTGATAAAGGAGGCAGGAATGTACAGTGGAGAAAGGACAGTCTCTTCAATAAGTGGTGCTGGGAAAACTGGATAGGGACATGTAAAAGTATGAGATTAGATCATTCCCTAACACCATACACAAAAATAAGCTCAAAATGGATTAAAGACCTAAATGTAAGGCCAGACACTATCAAACTCTTAGAGGAAAACATAGGCAGAACACTCTATGACATAAATCACAGCAAGATCCTTTTTGACCCACCTCCTAGAGAAATGGAAATAAAGACAAAAATAAACACATGGGACCTAATGAAACTTCAAAGCTTTTGCACAGCAAAGGAAACCATAAACAAGACCAAAAGACAACCCTCAGAATGGGAGAAAATATTTGCAAATGAAGCAACTGACAAAGGATTAATCTCCAAAATTTATAAGCAGCTCATGCAGCTCAATAACAAAAAAACAAACAACCCAATCCAAAAATGGGCAGAAGACCTAAATAGACATTTCTCCACAGAAGATATACAGACTGCCAACAAACACATGAAAGGATGCTCAACATCTTTACTCATTAGAGAAATGCAAATCAAAACTACAATGAGATATCATCTCACACCAGTCAGAATGGCCATCAGCAAAAAATCTAGAAACAATAAATGCTGGAGAGGGTGTGGAAAAAAGGGAACACTCTTGCACTGCTGCTGGGAATGTGAATTGGTACAGCCGCTATGGAGAACGGTATGGAGGTTCCTTAAAAAACTACAAATAGAACTACCATATGACCCAGCAATCCCACTACTGGGCATATACCCTGAGAAAACCATAATTCAAAAAGAGACATGTACCAAAATGTTCATAGCAGCCCTATTTACAATAGCCCGGAGATGGAAACAACCTAAGTGTCCATCATCGGATGAATGGATAAAGAAGATGTGGCACATATATACAATGGAATATTACTCAGCCATAAAAAGAAATGAAATTGAGCTATTTGTAATGAGGTGGATAGACCTAGAGTCTGTCATACAGAGTGAAGTAAGTCAGAAAGAGAAAGACAAATACTGTATGCTAACACATATATATGGAATTTAAGAAAAAAAAATGTCATGAAGAACATAGGGGTAAGACAGGAATAAAGACACAGACCTACTAGAGAATGGACTTGAGGATATGGGGAGGGGGAAGGGTAAGCTGTGACAAAGTGAAAGAGCGGCATGGACATATATACACTACCAAACGTGAGGTAAATAGCTAGTGGGAAGCAGCCGCATAGCACAGGGAGATCAGCTTGGTACTTTGTGACCGCCTGGAGGGGTGGGATAGGGAGGGTGGGAGGGAGACGCAAAAGGGAGGGGATATGGAAACATATGTATATGTATAACTGATTAAATTTGTTATAAAGCAAAAAAATAAAATTAAATTAAATTAAAAAAAAAAAAAAAAAAAAAAGAAACAAAGAACCCAATCCTAAAATGGGTAGAAGACCTAAATAGACATTTCTCCAAAGAAGACATACAGATGGCCAAGAATGACATGAAAAGCTGCTCAACATCACTAATTATTAGAGAAATGCAAATCAGAACTATAATGAGGTATTACCTCACAGCAGTTAGAATAGGTATCATCAGAAAATCTACAAACAACAAATGCTGGAGAGGGTGTGGAGAAAAGGGAACCCTCTTGTACTGTTGGTAGGAATGTAAATTGATACAGCCACTATGTAGAACAGTATGGAGGTTCCTTAAAAAACTAAAAATAGAATTAGCATATGATCCAGCAATCCCACTTCTGGGCATATACCCAGAGAAAACCATAATTCAAAAAGACACATACACCCCAATGTTTATTGCAGCACTATTTACAATAGCCAGGTCATGGAAACTATGTAAATGCCCTTCGACAGACGAATGGATAAGGAAGTTGTGCTACATATATACAATGGAATATTACTCAGCCATAAAAAGGAACGAAACTGAGTCATTTGTTGAGACGTGGATGGATCTAGAGACTGTCATACAGAGTGAAGTAAGTCAGAAAGAGAAAAACAAATACCGTATATTAACTCATGTATGTGGAACCTAGAAAAATGGTACAGATGAACTGGTTTGTAGGGCAGAAGTTGAGACACAGATGTAGCGAACAAACGTATGGACACCAAGGGGGGAAAACCGCAGTGTGGTGGGGATCGTGGTGTGCTGAATTGGGCATTGGGATTGACATGTATACAATGATGTGTATAAAATTGATGACTAATAAGAACCTGCAGTATAAACAAACAAACAAAAAAACAACTAATACTAAACTTTCTTTGGGTTATTTGTATGGAAATATGTTAATATAAATGTTTCAGACATTACATGAAATTTCTTAAATAAATTAATTAAAATAAAATCTAGTGAGTAAAAAAAAAAAAAAAAAAGCCTACAAACAATAAATGCTTGAGAGGGTGCAGAGAAAAGGGAACCCTCCTACACTGCTGGTGGGAATGTAAATTTGTACAAACATCATGGAGAAAGGTTGGGAGGTTCCCTAAAAAACTAAAAATAAAACTTTCATATCATCCAGCAATCCCTCTCCGGGGCATATATCCAGAGAAAACCATAATTCGAAAAGACACATGCACCGCAAAGTTCATAGGAGCATATTTACAATAGCCAAGACATGCAAGCATATGTCCATCGATAGAGGAATCAATAAAGAAGATGTGGTACATGTAAGCAATGGAAGGTTACTCAGCCATAAAAAAGAATGAAATAATGCCATTTGCAGCAACATGGATCCAACTAGAGATTATCACACTAAGTGAAGTAAGTCAGACAGAGAAAGACAAATATCATATGATATCACTTATATGTAGAATCTAAAAAATGATACAAATGAACTTATTTACGCAACAGAAACAGACTCACAGACTTAGAAAACAAATTTATAGTTACCAAAGGGGAAAGGTGTTGGGGGGAGGGATAAATTAGGATGTTGGGATTAACATATATTTACTACTATATATAAAATAGATAATAAGGACCTACTGTATAGCACAGAGAAGTCTACTCAATATTCTATAATAACCTATATGGAAAAAGAATCAGAAAAAGAATGGATACATGTATGTGTATAACTGAATCACTGTGCTGTACACCTGAAAGTAACACAACATTGTAAATCAACTATACTCCAATATAAAATAAAAAATTAAAAGTAAAATAATGCCATCTCAAATAGTAACAAAAAACCACCAAATTTCCAGGAATATATCTAAGAAAAATCAAAACATCTACAAAGACAACCACAGAACATTACTGAATAAAATTAAAGGAGACCTAATTAATTGAATTGTATGAATTTTCATGTTAGAAGACTTACTATTTTAAAAATTTAATTTCTCCCATGCTGAAATATAGATTCAACTTAGTCCTAATAGAAAAAGTCCTAGCAACATTTTGTGTGTGTCAATGAGGTGATTTTTAAATTTATATGGAAATGAGTTGGACTAGGACAACCAACACAATTATGAACAAAAAATAATAAAGTTAGAGACCTTGTAATACCAAAAATCAAGACTTATGTCGCTGCAATAGGGGAGCAGTCTGAAAAAGGCAGAAGCTTAGACAAACTTACCATGGAAGAGAACGCAGACTAACAGTGTATCTGTCCAAATTTAGTCACTGATTCATATGCTGCAGTGAGAGAAAGAATGGTCTTTTTAAATGAGTGGTACTGGGTCACTGGATATCCATATGGAAAAGAAACAAATCTGGATTCCTCCCTAGCTCACATCACGGGCAAGAATAAATTACAGATAAAACTACGTATTTTTAGGCTCTGAATGTAAAAGGTAAGACAATAAAATTTCCCAAAGACGATATAAGAGTTTATCTTTCTGAACTTGGAGAGGCAGAAATTTCTTAAAGTGCACACAAAAAAATCACTAACCATAAAGCAAAAAAATTGATAAGCTAGACAATATTAAAATTCACATTTTCTAGTTATCAAAAGGAAAAAGATGCAAGCCATAAAGTGAAAGAAGTTACATGTGATAACAATGTTCAATGAAAGACAATATAGTTTTCGAACAGCAATAACTGTGCCTCGGATAAACCTCGCTGGCTACAATACTGCCATTGTGCAAAGCTTGAAAGAAAGTATAAAGAACAAATGGAACAGGATAGAAGGCCCAGAGATAAACCCACACACATATGGTCACCTAATCTATGACAAAGGACACAAGGATGTACAATGGAGAAAAGACAGTCTCTTCTATAAGTGGTGCTGGGAAACCTGGACAGCTACATGTAAAAGAATGAAATTAGAACACTCCCTATCACCATACACAAAACTAAACTCAAAATGGATTAAAGACCTAAATGTAAGACCAGACACTGTAAAACTCCTAGAGGAAAACATAGTAAGAACACTCTTTCACAAAAATCACAGCAAGATCTTTTGTGACCCACCTCCTAGAGTAATGAAAATAAAAACAAAAATAAACAAATGGGACCTAATGAAACTTCAAAGCTTTTGCACAGCAAAGAAAACAATAAATGAGCTGAAAAGACAACCCTCAGAATGGGACAGAATATTGTGAACAAATCATGCGACCCACAAGGGATTAATCTCCAAAATATACAAGCAGCTCATGCAGCTCAATATTAAAAAACAAAACAACCGGGCTTCCTTGGTGGCGCAGTCTTTGGGAGTCCGCCTGCTGGTGCAGGGGACTTGTGTTTGTGCCCCGGTCCGGGAGGATCCCACATGCTGCGGAACAGCTGGGCCTGTGGGCCATGGCTGCTAGGCCTGTGCATCCGGAGCCTGTGCTCCACAATGGGAGAAGCCATGGCAGTGAGAGGCCCGTGTGCCGGGGGAAAAAAAAAAACAATCTAAAAATGGACAGAAGACATAAATAGACTTTTCTCCAAAGAAGACATAGAGGTGGCCAAGAAACACATGAAAAGATGCTCAATGTCACTAATTATTGGAGAAATGCAAATCAAAACTACAATGAGGTATCACTTCACACCCATCAGAATGGCCATCATCAAAAAATCTACAAACAATAAATGCTGGAGAGGGTGTGGAGAAAAGGGAACCCTCTTGCACTGTCGGTGGGAATGTAAATTGATATAGCCACTATGGAGAACAGTATGGAGGTTCCTTAAAAAACTAAAAATAGAACTACCATACGACCCAGCAATCCCACTACTGGGCATATACCCTGTGAAAACCATAATTCAAAAAGAGTCATGTTCCACAATCTTCATTGCAGCTCTATTTACAATATCCAGGACATGGACATTGGTCCACAAGTAATATCAAATGGTGAAAATCTCCCAGAGATCACCATCTCAACACCAAGACCCAGCTTCACTCAACGACCAGCAAGCTACAGTGCTGGACACCCTATGCCAAACAACTAGCAAGACAGGAACACAACGCCACCCATTAGCAGAGAGGCGGCCTAAAATCATAATAAGGCTACAAACACCCCAAAACACACCACCAGATGTGGACCTGCCCACCAGAAAGACAAGATCCAGCCTCATCCACCAGAACACAGGCACTAGTCTCCTCTACCAGGAAGCCTACACAACCCACTGAACCAACTTTAGCCACTGGGGACAGGCACCAAAAATAACGGGAACTACAAACCTGCAGCCTGCAAAAAAGGAGACCCCAAACACAGTAAGATAAGCAAAATGAGAAGACAGAAAAACACACAGCAGATGAAGGAGCAAAGTAAAACCCCACCAGACCTAACAAATGAAGAGGAAACAAGCAGTCTACCTGAAAAAGAATTCAGAATAATGATAGTAAAGATGATCCAAAATCTTGGAAATTGAATAGACAAAATGCAAGAAACATTTAACAAGGATCTAGAAGAACTAAAGATGAAACAAGCAATGATGAACAACACAATAAATGAAATTAAAAATACTCTACATGGGATCAGTAGCAGAATAACTGAGGCAGAAGAACGGATAAGTGACATGGAAGATAAACTAGTGGACATAACTACTGCAGAGAAGAATAAAGAAAAAAGAATGAAAAGAATTGAGGACAGCCTCAGAGACCTCTGGGACATTAAATGCACCAACATTCGAATTATAGGGGTCCCAGAAGAAGAAGACAAAAAGAAATGGACTGAGAAAATATTTGAAGAGATTATAGTTTAAGACTTCCCTAATATGGGAAGGGAAATAGTTAATCAAGTCTAGGAAGCACAGAGAGTCCGATACAGGATAAATCCAAGGAGAAACACACCAAGACACATATTAATCAAACTATCAAAACTTAAATACAAAGAAAACATATTAAAAGCAGCGAGGGAAAAACAACAAATAACACACAAGGGAATCCCTATAAGGTTAACAGCGATCTTTCCGCAGAAACTCTGTAAGCCAGAAGGGAGTGGCAGGACATATTTAAAGTGATGAAGGAGAAAAACCTACAACCAAGATTACTCTACCCAGCAAGGATCTCTGATGGAGAAATTAAAACCTTTACAGACAAGCAAAAGCTGAGAGAGTTCAGCACCACCAAACCAGCTTTACAACAAATGTTAAAGGAACTTCTCTAGGCAGGAAACACAAGATAAGGAAAAGACCTACAAGAAAAAACCCAAAACAATTAAGAAAATGGGAATAGGAACATACATATCGATAACTACCTTAAAAGTAAATGGATTAAATGCTCCCACCAAAGACACAGACTGGCTGAATGGATACAAAAACAAGACCCATATATACGTTGTCTACAAGAGACCCACTTCAGACCTAGGGACTCATACAGACTGAAAGTGAGGGGATGGAAAAAGATATTCCATGCAAATGAAAATCAGAAGAAAGCTGGAGTAGCAATTCTCATATCAGACAAAATAGACTTTAAAATAATGACTATTACAAGAGACAAAGAAGGACAGTACATAATGATCAAGGGATCAATCCAAAAAGAAGATATAACAATTGTAAATATTTATGCACCCAACATAGGAGCACCTCAATACATAAGGCAAATACTAACAGCGAGAAAAGGGGAAATCGACAGGAACACAGTCATAGTAGGGGACTTTAACACCCCACTTTCACCAATGGACAGATCATCCAAAATGAAAATAAATAAGGAAACACAAGCTTTAAATGATACATTAAACAAGATGGACTTAATTGATATTTATAGGAGATTCCATCCAAAAACAACAGAATACACATTTTTCTCAAGTGTTCATGGAACATTCTCCAGGATAGATCATATCTTGGGTCACAAATCAAGCCTTGGTAAACTTAAGAAAATTGAAATTGTATCAAGGATCTTTTCCGACCACAACACTATGAGACTAGATATCAATTACAGGAAAAGATCTGTAAAAAATACAAAGACATGGAGGCTAAACAATACAATAATTAATAACGAAGTGATCACTGAAGAAATCAAAGAGGAAATCAAAAAATACCTAGAAACAAATGACAATGGAGACACAACGACCCAAAACCTATGGAAGGCAGCAAAAGCAGTTCTAGGAGGGAAGTTTATAGCAATACAATCCTACCTTAAGCAACAGGAAACATCTCAAGTAAACAACCTAAACTTGCACCTAAAGCAATGAGAGAAACAAGAACAAAAAAACACCAAAGTTAGCAGAAGGAAAGAAATCATAAAGATCAGATCAGAAATAAATGAAAAAGAAATGAAGGAATCGATAGCAAAGATCAATAAAACTAAAAGCAGGTTCTTTGAGAAGATAAACAAAACTGATAAAGCTTTAGCCAGACTCATCAAGACAAAAAGGGAGAAGACTCAAATCAATAGAATTAGAAATGAAAAAGGAGAAGTGACAACTGACACTGCAGAAATACAAAAGATCATGAGAGATTACTACAAACAACTCTATGCCAATAAAATGGACAACCTGGAAGAAATGGACAAATTCTTAGAAATGCACAACCTGCCAAGACTGAACCAGGAAGAAATAGAAAATATGAACAGATCAATCAAAGCACTGAAATTGAAACTGTGATTAAAAATCTTCCAACAAACAAAAGCCCAGGACCAGATGGCTTCACAGGCGAATTCTATAAAACATTTAGAGAAGCGCTAACACCTAGCCTTCTCAAACTCTTCCAAAATATAGCAGAGGGAGAAACACTCCCAAACTCATTCTATGATGCCACCATCACCCTGATACCAAAACCAGACAAAGATGTCACAAAGAAAGAAAACTACAGGCCAGTATCACTGATGAACATAGATGTAAAATCCTCAACAAAATACTAGCAAACAGAATCCAACAGCACATTAAAAGGATCATACACCATGATCAAGTGGGGTTTATTCCAGGAATGCAAGGATTCTTCAATATATGCAAATCAACCAACATGATACACCATATTAACAAATTGAAGGAAAAAAACCATATGATCATCTCAACAGATGCAGAGAAAGCTTTCGACAAAATTTAACACCCATTTATGATAATAAAAAAACAAACCCTGCAGAAAGTAGGCATAGAGAAAACTTTCCTCAACATAATAAAGGCCATATATGACAAACCCATAGCCAACATCGTCCTCAATGGTGAAAAACTGAAAACATTTCCACTAAGATGAGGAACAAGACAAGTTGCCCACTCTCACCACTCTTATTCAACATAGCTTTGGAAGTTTTAGCCACAGCAATAAGAGAAGAAAAATAAATAAAAGGAATCCAAATCAGAAAAGAAGTAAAGCTGTCACTGTTTGCAGATGACGTGTACTATACACAGAGAATCCCAAAGATGTTACCAGAAAACTACTAGAGCTAATCAATGAATTTGGTAAAGTAGCAGGATACATAATTAATGCACAGAAATCTCTGGCATTCCTATACACTAATGATGAAAAATCTGAAAATGAAATTAAGAAAGCACTCCCATTTACCATTGCAACAAAAAGAATAAAATATCTAGGAATAAACCTACCTAAGTAGACAAAAGACCTATATGCAGAAAATTATAAGACTGATGAATGAAATTAAAGATGATACAAATAGATGGAGAGATATACCATGTTCTTGGATTGGAAGAATCAACATTGTGAAAATGACTATACTACCCAAAGCAATCTACTACTTCAATGCAATCCCTATCAAACTACCAATGGCATTTTTCACAGAACTGGAACAAAAAATTTCACAATTTGTATGGAAACACAAAAGACCCCAAATAGCCAAAGCAATCTTGAGAACGAAAAATGGAGCTGGAGGAATCAGGCTCCCTGACTTCAGACTATACTACAAAGCTACAGTAATCAAGACAGTATGGTACTGGCACAAAAACAGAAATATAGATCAATGGAACAGGATAGAAAGCCCAGAGAGAAACCCACACACATATGGTCACCTTATCTTTGATAAAGGAGGCAGGAATGTACAGTGGAGAAAGGACAGTCTCTTCAATAAGTGGTGCTGGGAAAACTGGACAGGGACATGTAAAAGTATGAGATTAGATCACTCCCTAACACCATACACAAAAATAACCTCAAAATGGATTTAAGATCTAAATGTAAGGCCAGACACTATCAAACTCTTAGAGGAAAACATAGGTAAAACACTCTATGACATTAATCACAGCAAGATCCTTTTTGACCCACCTCCTAGAGAAATGGAAATTAAAACAAAAATAAACAAATGGGGCCTAATGAAACTTAAAAGCTTTTACACAGTAAAGGAAACCATAAACAAGACCAAAAGCCAACCCTCAGAATGGGAGAAAATATTTGCAAATGAAGCAACTGACAAAGGATTAATCTCCAAAATTTATAAGCAGTTCATGCAGCTCAATAACAAAAAAAAACAAATAACCCAATCCAAAAATGGACAGAAGACCTAAATAGACATTTCTCCAAAGAAGATATACAGACTGCCAACAAACACATGAAAGAATGCTCAACATCATTAATTATTAGAGAAATGCAAATCAAAACTACAATGAGATATCACCTCACACCAGTCAGAATGGCCATCATCAAAAAATCTAGAAACAATAAATGCTGGAGAGGGTGTGGAGAAAAGGGAACACTCTTGCACTGTTGGTGGGAATGTGAATTGGTACAGCCACTATGGAGTACAGTACGAAGGTTCCTTAAAAACTACAAATAGAACTACCATATGACCCAGCAATCCCACTCCTGGGCATATACCCGGAGAAAACCATAATTCAAAAAGAGTCATGTACCAAAATGTTCATTGCAGCTCTATTTACAATAGCCAGGAGATGGAAGCAACCTAAGTGTCCATCATCAGATGAATGGATAAAGAAGACGTGGCACATATATACAATGGAATATTACTCAGCCATAAAAAGAAATGAAATTGAGTTATCTGTAGTGAGGTGGATGGACCTAGAGTCTGTCATACAGAGTGAAGTAAGTGAGAAAGAGAAAAACAAATGCTGTATGCTAACACATATATATGGAATCTAAGAAAAAAAAGGTCATGAAGAACCTACGGGTAAGATGGGAATAAAGACACAGACCTACTAGAGAATGGACTTGAGGAAATGGGGAGGGGGAAGGGTAAGCTGTGACAAAGTGAGAGAGTGGCATGGACATATATACACTACCAAACATAAAATAGATAGCTAGTGGGAAGCAACTGCATGGCACAGGGAGATCAGCTCGGTGCTCTGTGACCACCTAGAGGGGTGGGATAGGGAGGGTGGGACGGAGGGAGATGCATGAGGGAAGAGATATGGGAATATATCTATATGTATAACTGATTCACTTTGTTATAAAGCAGAAACTAACACACCATTGTAAAGCAATTATACTCCAATAAAGATGTTAAAAAAAAAAAGAATGTACCACTCTTGACCTGTATTCTTCTGATCTATGCTTTGACTATTAACGTGGGCTCCCAAAAAGGACACATAAGGCTTCTCTTATCACACCAATTCTGTGAAAATGACAGGCTTTTAGTTTCATTTAAGTAGCCAAAGCACACCATGAAAATTTTTTTTCATTTTTTATATCACTCAACTCAGCTCAATTAATTGTTCTAGTTACAGTACTCCTAATTTTTGTCCAGCTGATTAACTACAGAATACTCCAAATACATTTCAAATTATATATCTTTCATGATTTTGGAGATTTTATACAAATGTACATTTGAGAGTGCTAATTTAAAGCAAATATCAAAGATGATTAAACATTCTCAAGATAAGAGAGATAAACCATTGGATTATTTTATAGATTTAACCACCAACCACAAACTTCTCTAAACAGAAATATTTTGATGTTCATCTTTTTTAAAAATAATTCTTTGGGAAATGTCCAAGAAGGACTATGGAAGTGGGTCAAGAATGTGTGCACACAAAATTTGTATTCTTTACTGTATAAGCACTTATTTATTTATTGAAATAATATGCTATTAAATATTAAATAAATTAACATTTTGCTGAGCTTGCCTCCAAACTCATTAGTATGGTCCATGGCTATTCATATAGCCAGGGCTCTCATTGTTTCCCATGTCTGTCTTCCAATTGTTTGCTAAGTATTTATGCACCAAGTACCACTCCCCCAGAGTTTAATCTCTCTGTGAGGCTATTCTTTGGAAAGCTCAGGAAGTAGAAGGTTTCTGGAAATCATTGAACTTTCACTGAACTATAAGACTCTTGTTATCCAATTCTCTCATTTTACAGATGAGTCTAAAAAGAGGTTTAATGACTTGCCCAAGACCTTGGAATTCACACTATCTTTTACATAAGTAAAAAGAAGAGTTGGTTTTAAATGTGGAGGACAGAACTACTCATTAGAATTGAACTTCTTTGGAAGAGTTTGGGTGTCTAAGGGCAGGTTTCATAAATTTGATTTTAAAAACCCATATCCTTTACATTTTTTTCAAATATGCATGACTCTTTAGAAAATTTCATCAAGTTAAAGAAAAGGAGTAAGGAGGCATGAATACCCCACACAGATCCAATATAAAAAACTGGAGAGAGAGATTTATTTGTAAAGCTTATGGCCTGCACAGGTATTGTCCAGTCACACTACAATCCTCAGAACCACTTGCAGGACAAGCTAAATGCAAACAATAAATAAGCAAGAAGACAGGTAAACAGAAACAGCAG
This sequence comes from Mesoplodon mirus, assembly GCF_964341445.2. Classification (NCBI taxonomy): domain Eukaryota; kingdom Metazoa; phylum Chordata; class Mammalia; order Artiodactyla; family Ziphiidae; genus Mesoplodon; species Mesoplodon mirus. The sequence continues at coordinate 80,682,462 of NC_138985.1, read as the reverse complement.
AATTGAAAAAGTACACACTGTCGAGAAAGCATTAAACCCGTCCTCCTCACTGGAAAATGAGCAGAACACATTCAACAGCTGAGAATATGCGGCCGCACGATGCTCTCCCAGGTAATGTGTAAATGAGAGGCAGCATCCGGGGATGACATTATCTGAAAATCTCCGTTGGTCTCTCTCTGTCTCAGATTTCGAGAATAAAGCACACATTTTTCTCTCTCGTTTCTCTCCTTTGGTTAATACTGGATAACATAATTCCTCCTCTAGTAATCTCACACAATACATAAATAAGAGCATTTCCCCTAGGTATTTTAATATTATTTTAATATTTATCATATTTATGCTGAAAAGCATCATGTCTTTCTCCTATCCCACTAGCCAATGTACCTCAAATTTTTGGAACTTCATTACAGGATCTGTTTGTGAGACACATTTGTATTCTGTGGAACACAATAAACAACTTAAACAATTGTGGATAGAGGTATTCCATTTTTCACAAAATTTCTAAAAATTGGGGGTACTGATTTCTAAAAATGTAACAAAACACTTACACTGAAAGCACAAATAACAACTAAAATTACCAGCTTGACATTATTATGTCATAAATTGATGCCCAAATCAATTTGAGAGGAGTCATAAATACTTTTCTTTCTTAAGATTTGTTAGTGTATGTTTTTCAAGGTAAATATAACAAACAGAATCTATTCTGCCCATTTTTATATTCCATATTAAGTGCTGAATTGTCAACTAAGGGCATTCTTATTTTGTCATGACTGGATTTCATGACAGTAGATATGCAATGGACATTTTGATAACAGATTTTTTTTCTTTTTTAAAATACTATAAAAATAGATTTTAACTATTAGGGAAAATACTTTTCCCCCCAGTTTTCTATTCTCATATTGGGTGTCTACATAGGTGATTTTTACATAGTTTAAATCAGGAACACATACACTGTTTTTCATTGTCTGCTTTTTTCACTTAGTGTAATTTCATAAATTTTGCCCCATATATTTATAATCACCAGATGACTCAATTGTAGCAAAAAAATCTAGTATCAGATGTTTCAGCCAGATTGTCTTCAAACCCTCATAATTATTGTCTTAATGGCTGCAGAATATTCTAACACATTTTTATACCATAACTTAATTAGCCATTTTGTGATTGGTGAACATTTGCACTGATTCCCATTTTCTATCATAAGTAACCCTGCGGTAAACATATGTACATAATGAGTCATTTTCATCTTTGGATTATTTCTTTAGGATAAATTTCCAAAAATAGGATATTACTGGATTAAGGAACATTTTGTCTCTAAAAATATATTGCCAAAGTGTTTTCCATTTCAAATTGTCAGCAGCAATTTGTGAGTTTGCTAGTTTTCCCACATCTCCATCAACTTTGAGTATTATCATTTTAAATTTTTGCTAACATATTTAAAATGATACCTCATTGTTCCTTTCTGTTTTGTGCTCTTTTATTTATTTAATTAATGAGAGTAAAATTTTTTCATATCTTAAGTAGTAGTGCAGGGTATTTTAATGGATGTTAGTTGAACACTTACTATATAACAAGTACTGTGCTGGGGGCTAAGAGGTAAAATGGTGAGTAAAGCATGATTTTGATCTTGAGGAGCTCATCAAATAGAATATGTTTCAATGTCCTTTATTAATTTAAAATGGAAAGTTATTTCTTTCCCTTCTTGACAATCAATTGACATTTGTATAGTACCTACCTTTTCTGGGAAGAGTATCTTTTTAAAAATTAGTCTAGATACACACATTTTGAGAAAAAGTTAAAGCACAGAAACATTCAGAGACATGTACAATAAAGGCCTGTGTACCCGCCGCCAAGCAATGTCAAATATTAACCTTATTTATATAGTTATATGTCAAGCCTTTTTATTTTAATAAAGGAAATAAATTTAAGTCCTCTTTTTTGTCTTTTTCCTTCCCATTTCCAATTCTCCCTTTTCCTAAACAACACTACCATGAATTTGGTGTGTATCATTCCAGTTCATTGAATAATTAAACTTTCAAAATGATTTGTGATTAATATATAGTATAGTTTTGTGTGGCTTTTTATTTACATAAATAATTATTATACTGTGTATATCATTTTGCAACTTGCCTTTTCCCTCTGTTTTTGAGACAGATCCATGCTGCAATGTAAATAGTTCATTTTTAACTGCTATGTAGTAGTCCATGACATATATTTATTTATTTATTTATTGCCTTATTAATGGACATATAGATTATTTCCTCTTTTTAAAAAAATGTGCTACCATAAATATCCTTATACATAATTCTTTAGGCTTATGTGTGAGTTTTCTCTAGTAGATATATACCTTGAAGGGGAAATGCTGGATTGTAAATTATGAGTACTTTCAATTTTGTTTGACACTGAAAAGTGACTGTACCAATTTACACTCCTACCCACAATATGAGAGAATTCCTGTTTTCTGAAATCCTCTGACATTGTCAGACTTTTAAATTATCACCAATTGGATACATGACAACTGATATTGTTATTTATATATTTATGTCCTTGATTATTAGAAATGGGGATTAACATCTTTTCAAATGTCTACTCTTGAGTTCCCCAGTCTATAAGTTGCCTGGTCACATAACTGGACCAGTTTTTCTATTGCCTCCTTAAACAATGTTGATGATGATGACATGATAATGTTTATTGACTTTTATTTATGTAGAATAACTGTTCTTAGAGAATTATCTGTATTAACCTAAATGAATCCTCAGAGCAGCCATATGAGACAGGATCTATAGGCATCCTTCTTTTTACAGATGAGGAAACTAAGGCCCAAAGAGATTAAATAACCAATTCCAAATTAGAGCTGGTTAGGGGTGGAACCAGAATTTAATCCTAAATGGTCTTGTTCCAGACTATTAAACCTACTGTTAGTACTGCCAGTCACACTACTTGAAATAATTAGTGTCATAAAACAGGAGGATAGAACTGACTCCAAGCTCATATAATTTACATACATTGGTTAATCACTCTCAGTGTATCTTCTTGTTTTGAAAACAAAAATATTAACAGGTGGAATAGATGTAAAAATAATTACAAATATAAAATGTATTTTATACACATGAATGCAGTATCTTCCTTTTGTAGAAATTGGGATACACACAAAAGTAATTTAAAAGTATAAAAATCAAACCATATCCCAATGCTTAGATTGTTAAACTTCAGTACACCTTTTAAAATAATAATTATTTCATTTTTAGTGGTTGTATTTTTCCTTCCTTTTTAAGCTATATCTAGAATTAAAGTATGTGAAATAAGAAATTATTTCAACTCTAAATTAAGGGGATAATAATTATATCCATTTAAAATATATATCAACAAGGGATTAGCACATCTAATTCAACCAACCTGGGAAAAAACCCAGCTCAGCTCCACTGGTACTAGTAGAAAGAACCATTGCACCCTTGAGGGAAGGACAAGTCATTAAAAAAAAAAAGAGTGATATGTTTTTGCGGAAATGAACATGACTCCAAATTTCCAACTACAGGCAGACTAAAGAGTGATTTTTCATGGCTGATAAAAATAAACACAACTATTTGCAGATGAATTTTATCAGCCAAACGACCCTGACTGAAAGCTTAGAAAAAAGTTTTCTACACAGATCAGGGTAGAAAGCAATTTTCCCTGCTGGGTATAGAGCTTGAAGATGGTGGTGGTTAAAGTCAAGGTAGATGAAAAGGTAAATATTACGTGCTGCTCCTTAGGATGACATAACAGCACCAAGTTCGCGTTTCTCACTGTGTGTTTCTCGTGTGCCCATTTTCTGTACTGAGCACACTCATTAGGCTCTAGAAAGAACTCAAGCCAGACTCCAGGGTCTCTGTTCTTCGGCAGCTTAGGCTCTGGCTTAAGCTTCTTCCCCCAACCCCACTACATATTTCTCCTCTACCAGCACAGTGCCTGAGCTTACATTTTCAGTCCAGTCCTGATAACTCCTGTCAAGGTTCTAATCTTCTATCTAGAAGGGGGTATAACACACGAGGTCCTTACCATCCGTAAGTATCATTTGTTGGTAGAATTTCTAGGCAGTCACTTAACAGAGCTTTGAGGGAATAGCATAGTTGAAAGTGAAGCTTTCAAGAGATAACCAAGAAAACAAAAGTGTAGAAAGGAGTTTCCCCCAATGGTTCTCTAGAAATTTCTAAATGCTATTAATGGGATTCCATTAGGAAGTATAGCACATTCTAGCTGGCTCTTTATAAAGTCACCAGGTACACTGCCATTTTAAAAGCTCTGAGAAGTCTTCTAGTAAGAAACAAATGATTGTGGTGTTTTGCTCAGCTGAATTTCCCATGAATGAAAACAATAATAAACAGAATGTTTATTGACAAACAAGAACAAACTTCTTTCTTGGTGGAATGGAAAGTGTGTGTGAACAGGGTACAAGCTCTTTGATAGGGTGATTGGCAAGGCATGAGCTAGGAAGGGTTGGGACCCACTGACAAGGGTAGATCAGAATGCATGTGCAACTAATTATTGCTAATTAGAAAAACCCTCCAAAATGTAAGACCCGGCTTTAAAAATGTTAAAAATTAAATACACTTTGTCATAAGTAATCATGTTGAGTGTTGCTTCTTCTGATGAGGTGTAATCAGGATCTCATGGGGAAATACACTAAAGTTAGCATCGGAAGTCCTGCATTTGAGCTCCGGCTCTGCCACTTATTAGCTATGTGATGTATGTGAAATTTGTAATTTTAAAGTTCTATATAAATGTAGGACATTATTAGGATCCAGGACAGTCATGGAATTGTTGATACACACTCAGGATAGCAGAATCCTTACATGTTCTCCCAAATAAATGAAATGGTGCAGAATCTTTTAAAGATTGTCGTTATTTTCCACTTTGGGGCTATAATGAATAAAGCTGCTATGAACACTTTTGTATACATTTTTTTGGACACTTTTTTGTTAGGTACATTACCATACCTAATGAGTTTCCCATTTCATTAGACTTTCACTTGTTTCTATCTCTGACAGGGTGCTAACTTCTGGCCCACTCGTCAATTAGGATCCTCATTTATTTCTTCAGTAACATCTAATGCTATTCTGATTTCTCTTTGGTTTTGAAGAATTGAAAAGGTATTTCTGAACATCAATAGAGCATATGGGGATTCAATTTTTTCTTCTAACACTGGGGTAAAAAAGCAGAGCTCTTACAACAGTCATATATCCATAGAAAGACCTGTACAAGAGTGTTCACTGCATCTTTTTTCATTCAAGCTCTAAATTGAGAAAAAAACAAATTATCAATAAGAAAATGAATAACTACACATAGTATAGAACAGAACACAATAAAACAATAAAAGGGTACATATAACATGGACGAATCTCATAGATATTATGTTGAATGGAGGAAACAATCACAAAAGAGTACATACTGAGTAATTTTTACTTACATGGAATTTAAGAACAGGCAAAAAATAACTGATACTACTAGAAGTTAGAACAGTATTTACCTCTGGGAGTGGATGGTAGGGAGTGGGTATGACTAGGAGTGGACACAAGGAAAGCTATGATGTGCTAAAAGTGTTTTACAGGTCATCTGGATGCAGCTTAACCAAATATGGAAATTTGCATCTAGTTAAACAGATAAAAGTACATTTGTATGTTTCACTGTTTGTATGTCATTTTCAATCAAATCAGCTTTCCTTTAATAATCAGAAATTTTTTCATTTCTGTTTTTTAATCAATATTACATCTAAATTCAAATTTATTTATACATGTAACACTATTCCTTCAAAAATAATTGATTATGTCCATGAAGCCTGCACGGTGCCAGGAACTGAAGACTCAGCAGTGAATTGGACATCCATGGTTGCTGCCCTCAGACAGCTCTCAGCCTAGCAGGAAAGACAGCTGTAGAGGAAGTAATTATAAAATGATGAGTGTAGCAAAGGAAGTGTGAAAACCAGCAGTGAGGTCAGGGAAGAAAGCACCATTTAACTGGGACATCAAGAATGAACTGAGTCTAGGTAGATGAGGAACACTTGCTAGAGGGACCAACATGTACAAAAGCCCTGAGGCAAGAAAGGTGTTCCTAGCATTGAAACAGATGCTTCTGGAGTGGGGAGAGCCGGGGAAAAGTGGCTGGAGAGGTAAGCAGGGCCTAGGGAGATATTAAGTCAGTTGCAGAAAATAATGCAGCTGTTCTGATACACACAACAATTTCAAATTAGAGATTATTGCAAATTTGCTTGCACCTGCTGCAGTCTTAGATCACTGTCAACATTCAATTGATTATCTTATAGTGGTTGTCTAGTATTGAAAAAATCCAGATTAACATGAACAAATGGTTACAAATAGTTTTTAACAGACTACCTAGCAATCCCAGGAGACTTCATGATTAAAGAGAGATGGCAGGAGGAGCTTTGCTCCAAGTTTGAAAAACTGCAGCAAAAACCAAGTTAACTGACAGCACAAGCTAACATGGTTTGTATAGGAGGGATTTCATTGTGTCAACTTTTGATATATGAGAAAATTACACATGCTTTGTATTTTTAATTACACTTTAAAAAACATACTTAAAAGAGTTTTAAAAATGACATTCTAGTGAAACTTTTGTAGAAACCCTGAGGTGCTCAGTTTGAAAACCACTAGAGTAGTCAAAAGATTCTGAGTTGAACTTTCATCTTGAACCTGTATGTACAAACTTGGGCAAGTCATAACTTCCCGTTCAATCATTTCTAAAATAGTGTCTCTCTGCTTTTCTACTTTATTGGTCTCACATAGTGCAGACCTTGGTCACCTATCTTGCACAGGAAACATGAAGTTTCCTTCGCGTGACACTGTGCCCAACTCTAGGGCCTGAATCTTGTTTGGTCAAAGTCTATCAAGCTAATCCCATTCCCTTTGGCCAAGTACTCAATGTGGTTATGTGACATTGTTCTAGGCAATGAGTAACAAAGGAGAAATATGCTAGGGTGTTTCTGGGGAATATTTTCCTCTCTCGTAGAAAGAGTTATTTCTATGAGAAGGACTCATAACTGAGAAGTAACCCCTCTTCTTCCTTCTTTAATTGCTGTCACGTGAGGATATTTTCTTGGTGCCACTGCAGCCATTATGTGAGCACGGGGAGAAAGAGAATTACCCACCCCCAACCCAGCACTCTGGAATCCTGGAGTGGCCGAACCATTATTGTTACCACCCTCTATAAGCATTCTTGTTATGTGACCAAAAAATAAAAAGAGAAACACTCCTATAGTCTAAGTTACTGTTGGGCATTCTGCTAATTGCAGCCAAAGCCATCTCAAATGATATACTGTGACATGAAGCCTTTCCAAAGTGAGTGGCTGAGTGCTGCCTAATTAGCCAATCTCAAAGGATCTAACTACATTCTCGTTCTCTGGATCCACACGGTAATATCCTCCTCTAGATGACATTGCCTTATAATAAGGAATTTAAGCCACTAAGCTTCTTTGGGAATGACTGTGATGTAATAGAAAGCACGTGGACCTTGGCACCTGACAAACCTGGAACTGAATCTGAATTCAACCACTTGGTAACTGTATGATCTTGGACAAGTACCTTAGTCTTTCCAAGCCTCAGATTCTTCATCCAAAAACTGGGGATAATAATACACACTACCTCAGAGGATTGTTAGTGTTATGAAATCATTTGAGATAGGTGAAATGCTGAGAACAATGTCTTGAATGTTGAAAATATTTTCAGGTGTTTGCTGTCCTCCCCTTCCTGTGCATTATCATCATTTCTTTCTCTTCCATTCAGAGAACTTCAAGACAGACATATACTATGCCGTGTGCCATTCTATATCAATGTACATATACTATACCATGTGCCATTCCATATCAGTGTACATATACTATGCCATATGCCATTCCATATCAGTGTACATATACTATACCATGTGCCATTCCATAACAGTATACATATACTATGCCATATGCCATTCCATACCAGTGTACATATACTATGCCACATGCCATTCCATATCAGTGCACATATACTATGCCACATGCCATTCCATATCAGCGTACATATACTATGCCATATGCCATTCTATATTAGTGTACCTGATCCATTATAAAAACAGAGGCTATGGAAGTTAAAATCATTCAATATATACTGTCTAATAACTAGAACTATTACCAGATAATGCTTTTAAAGGGTTTCAAAGTCATCAAAAGAACTGTATATAAAAATACGATTTCTAACATGTTAACTCATATTTCCTATGAGATTTTGCTTTTGAAAGTATTGGCAGGATCTTTGGAGGTATTTTTGTTTTTCAAAAGATTGTTTTTCAAAATACTTCGAAGTAAATTTTTTTTTTTTTTTTTTTTTTTTTTTTTTTTTTTTTTTATCCCCTCCCTTTTGCGTCTCCCTCCCACTCTCCCTATCCCACCCCTCCAGGCGGTCACAAAGTACCGAGCTGATCTCCCTGTGCTATGCGGCTGCTTCCCACTAGCTATCTACCTCACGTTTGGTAGTGTATATATGTCCATGCCGCTCTTTCACTTTGTCACAGCTTACCCTTCCCCCTCCCCATATCCTCAAGTCCATTCTCTAGTAGGTCTGTGTCTTTATTCCTGTCTTACCCCTATGTTCTTCATGACATTTTTTTTTCTTAAATTCCATATATATGTGTTAGCATACAGTATTTGTCTTTCTCTTTCTGACTTACTTCACTCTGTATGACAGACTCTAGGTCTATCCACCTCATTACAAATAGCTCAATTTCATTTCTTTTTATGGCTGAGTAATATTCCATTGTATATATGTACCACATCTTCTTTATCCATTCATCCGATGATGGACACTTAGGTTGTTTCCATCTCCGGGCTATTATAAATAGGGCTGCTATGAACATTTTGGTACATGTCTCTTTTTGAATTATGGTTTTCTCAGGGTATATGCCCAGTAGTGGGATTGCTGGGTCATATGGTAGTTCTATTTGTAGTTTTTTAAGGAACCTCCATACCGTTCTCCATAGCGGCTGTACCAATTCACATTCCCACCAGCAGTGCAAGAGTGTTCCCTTTTCTCCACACCCTCTCCAGCATTTATTGTTTCTAGATTTTTTGATGATGGCCATTCTGACTGGTGTGAGATGATATCTCATTGTAGTTTTGATTTGCATTTCTCTAATGAGTAAAGATGTTGAGCATCCTTTCATGTGTTTGTTGGCAGTCTGTATATCTTCTGTGGAGAAATGTCTATTTAGGTCTTCTGCCCATTTTTGGATTGGGTTGTTTGTTTTTTTGTTATTGAGCTGCATGAGCTGCTTATAAATTTTGGAGATTAATCCTTTGTCAGTTGCTTCATTTGCAAATATTTTCTCCCATTCTGAGGGTTGTCTTTTGGTCTTGTTTATGGTTTCCTTTGCTGTGCAAAAGCTTTTAAGTTTCATTAGGTCCCATGTGTTTATTTTTGTCTTTATTTCCATTTCTCTAGGGGGTGGGTCAAAAAGGATCTTGCTGTGATTTATGTCATAGAGTGTTCTGCCTATGTTTTCCTCTAAGAGTTTGATAGTGTCTGGCCTTATATTTAGGTCTTTAATCCATTTTGAGCTTATTTTTGTGTATGGTGTTAGGGAGTGATCTAATCTCATACTTTTACATGTCCCTATCCAGTTTTCCCAGCACCACTTATTGAAGAGACTGTCCTTTCTCCACTGTACATTCCTGCCTCCTTTATCAAAGATAAGGTGACCATATGTCCGTGGGTTTAACTCTGGGCTTTCTATCCTGTTCCATTGATCTATCTTTCTGTTTTTGTGCCAGTACCATACTGTCTTGATTACTGTAGCTTTGTAGTATAGTCTGAAGTCAGGGAGCCTGATTCCTCCAGCTCCATTTTTCGTTCTCAAGATTGCTTTGGCTATTCGGGGTCTTTTGTGTTTCCATACAAATTGTGAAATTTTTTGTTCTAGTTCTGTGAAAAATGCCAGTGGTAGTTTGATAGGGATTGCATTGAACCTGTAGATTGCTTTGGGTAGTAGAGTCATTTTCACAATGTTGATTCTTCCAATCCAAGAACATGGTACATCTCTCCATCTATTTGTATCATCTTTAATTTCTTTCATCAGTGTCTTATAATTTTCTGCATACAGGTCTTTTGTCTCCTTAGGTAGGTTTATTCCTAGATATTTTATTCTTTTTGTTGCAATGGTAAATGGGAGTGTTTCCTTGATTTCACTTTCAGATTTTTCATCATCAGCATATAGGAATGCCAGAGATTTCTGTGCATTAATTTTGTATCCTGCAACTTTACCAAATTCATTGATTAACTCTAGTAGTTTTCTGGTAGCATCTTTAGGATTCTCTATGTATAGTATCATGTCATCTGCAAACAGTGACAGCTTTACTTCTTCTTTTCCAATTTGGATTCCTTTTATTTCCTTTTCTTCTCTGATTGCTGTGGCTAAAACTTCCAAAACTAGGTTGAATAAGAGTGGTGAAAGTGGGCAACCTTGTCTAGTTCCTGATCTTAGTGGAAATGGTTTCAGTTTTTCACCATTGAGGACGATGCTGGCTGTGGGTTTGTCATATATGGCCTTTATTATGTTGAGGAAAGTTCCCTCTATGCCTACTTTCTGCAGGGTTTTTATCATAAATGGGTGTTGAATTTTGTCGAAAGCTTTCTCTGCATCTATTGAGATGATCATATGGTTTTTCTCCTTCAATTTGTTAATATGGTGTATCACGTTGATTGATTTGCGTATATTGAAGAATCCTTGCATTCCTGGAATAAACCCCACTTGATCATGGTGTATGATCCTTTTAATGTGCTGTTGGATTCTGTTTGCTAGTATTTTGTTGAGGATTTTTGCATCTATGTTCATCAGTGATATTGGCCTGTAGTTTTCTTTCTTTGTGACATCCTTGCCTGGTTTTGGTATCAAGGTGATGGTGGCCTCGTAGAATGAGTTTGGGAGTGTTCCTCCCTCTGCTATATTTTGGAAGAGTTTCAGAAGGATAGGTGTTAGCTCTTCTCTAAATGCTTGATAGAATTCGCCTGTGAAGCCATCTGGTCCTGGGCTTTTGTTTGTTGGAAGATTTTTTATCACAGTTTCAATTTCAGTGCTTGTGATTGGTCTGTTCATATTTTCTATTTCTTCCTGATTCAGTCTTGGCAGGTTGTGCATTTCTAAGAATTTGTCCATTTCTTCCAGGTTGTCCATTTTATTGGCATAGAGTTGCTTATAGTAATCTCTCATGATCTTTTGTATTTCTGTAGTGTCAGTTGTTACTTCTCCTTTTTCATTTCTAATTCTATTGATTTGAGTCTTCTCCCTTTTTTTCTTGATGAGTCTGGCTAATGGTTTATCAATTTTGTTTATCTTCTCAAAGAACCAGCTTTTAGTTTTATTGATCTTTGCTATCGTTTCCTTCATTTCTTTTTCATTTATTTCTGATCTGATTTTTATGATTTCTTTCCTTCTGCTAACTTTGGGATGTTTTTGTTCTTCTTTCTCTAATTGCTTTAGGTGCAAGGTTAGGTTGTTTATTCGAGATGTTTCCTGTTTCTTAAGGTGGGATTGTATTGCTATAAACTTCCCTCTTAGAACTGCTTTTGCTGCATCCCATAGGTTTTGGGTCGTCGTGTCTCCATTGTCATTTGTTTCTAGGTATTTTTTAATTTCCTCTTTGATTTCTTCAGTGATCACTTCGTTATTAAGTAGTGTATTGTTTAGCCTCCATGTGTTTGTATTTTTTACAGCTCTTTTCCTGTAATTGATATCTAGTCTCATAGCATTGTGGTCGGAAAAGATACTTGATACAATTTCAATTTTCTTAAATTTACCAAGGCTTGATTTGTGACCCAAGATATGATCTATCCTGGAGAATGTTCCATGAGCACTTGAGAAAAATGTGTATTCTGTTGTTTTTGGATGGAATGTCCTATAAATATCAATTAAGTCCATCTTGTTTAATGTATCATTTAAAGCTTGTGTTTCCTTATTTATTTTCATCTTGGATGATCTGTCCATTGGTGAAAGTGGGGTGTTAAAGTCCCCTACTATGAGTGTGTTATTGTCGATTTCTCCTTTTATGGCTGTTAGTATTTGCCTTATGTATTGAGGTGCTCCTATGTTGGGTGCATAAATATTTACAATTGTTATATCTTCTTCTTGGATCGATCCCTTGATCATTATGTAGTGTCCTTCTTTGTCTCTTCTAGTAGTCCTTATTTTAAAGTCTATTTTGTCTGATATGAGAATTGCTACTCCAGCTTTCTTTTGGTTTCCATTTGCATGGAATATCTTTTTCCATCCCCTTACTTTCAGTCTGTATGTGTCTCTAGGTCTGAAGTGGGTCTCTTGTAGACAGCATATAGATGGGTCTTGTTTTTGTATCCATTCAGCCACTCTGTGTCTTTTGGTGGGAGCATTTAGTCCATTTACATTTAAGGTAATTATCGATATGTATGTTCCTATTCCCATTTTCTTAATTGTTTTGGGTTCATTATTGTAGGTCTTTTCCTTCTGTTGTGTTTCTTGCCTAGAGAAGTTCCTTTAGCATTTGTTGTAAAGCTGGTTTGGTGGTGCTGAACTCTCTCAGCTTTTGCTTGTCTGTAAACGTTTTAATTTCTCCATCAAATCTGAATGAGATCCTTGCTGGGTAGAGTAATCTTGGTTGCAGGTTTTTCTCCTTCATCACTTTAAGTATGTCCTGCCACTCCCTTCTGGCTTGTAGAGTTTCTGCTGAGAGATCAGCTGTTATCCTGATGGGGATTCCCTTGTGTGTTATTTGTTGTTTTTGCCTTGCTGCTTTTAATATGATTTCTTTGTGTTTAATTTTTGACAGTTTGATTAATATGTGTCTTGGCGTATTTCTCCTTGGATTTATTCTGTATGGGACTCTCTGTGCCTCCTGGACTTGATTAACTATTTCCTTTCCCATATTAGGGAAGTTTTCAACTATAATCTCTTCAAATATTTTCTCAGTCCCTTTCTTTTTCTCTTCTTCTTCTGGAACCCCTATAATTCGAATGTTGGTGCGTTTAATGTTGTCCCAGAGGTCTCTGAGACTGTCCTCTGTTCTTTTCATTCTTTTTTCTTTATTTTGCTCTGCAGCAGTTATTTCCACTATTTTATCTTCCACCTCACTTATCCGTTCTTCTGCCTCAGTTATTCTGCTATTGATCCCATCTAGAGTATTTTTTATTTCATGTATTGTGTTTTTAATCGATGCTTGATTCATCTTTAGTTCTTCTAGGTCCTTGTTAACTGTTTCTTGCATTTTGTCTATTCTATTTCCAAGATTTTGGATCTGGGAAATAGAATCTTGGATCATCTTTACCATCATTATTCTGAATTCTTTTTCAGGTAGACTGCCTATTACCTCTTCGTTTGTTAGGTCTGGTGGGTTTTTATCTTGCTCCTTCTCCTGCTGTGTGTTTTTCTGTCTTCTCATTTTGCTTATGTTACTGTGTTTGGGGTCTCCTTTTTGCAGGCTGCAGGTTCGTAGTTCCTGTTGTTTTTGGTGTCTGTCCCCAGTGGCTAAGGTTGGTTTAGTGGGTTGTGTAGGCTTCCTGGTGGAGGGGACTAGTGCCTGTGTTCTGGTGGATGAGGCTGGATCTTGTCTTTCTGGTGGGCAGGTCCACGTCTGGTGGTGTGTTTTGGGGTGTCTGTGGACTTTTTATGATTTTAGGCCACCTCTCTGCTAATGGGTGGCGTTGTGTTCCTGTCTTGCTAGTTGTTTGGCTTAGGGTGTCCAGCACTGTAGCCTGCTGGTCGTTGAGTGAAGCTGGGTGCTGGTGTTGAGATGGAGATCTCTGGAAGATTTTCGCCGTTTGATATTATGTGGAGCTGGGAGGTCTCTTGTGGACCAGTGTCCTGAAGTTGGCTCTCCCACCTCAGAGGCACAGCACTGACTCCGGGCTCCTCAATTTGGGATGATGTGTTGTCTATTCATGTATTCCACAGATGCAGGGTACATCAGGTTGATTGTGGAGCTTTAATCCGCTGCTTCTGAGGCTGCTGGGAGAGGTTTCCCTTTCTCTTCTTTGTTCTCACAGCTCCTGGGTCTCAGCTTTGGATTTGGCCCCGCCTCTGCGTGTAGGTCGCCGGAGGGCGTCTGTTCTTGGCTCAGATAGGACAGGGTTAAAGGAGCAGCCTCTTCGGGGACTCTGGCTCACTCAGGCCGGGAGGGAGGGAGGGGCATGGAGTGCGGGGCGAGCCTGTAGCGGCAGAGGTCGGCGTGACGTTGCACCAGCCCGAGGCGCGCCGTGCGTTCTCCCAGGGAAGCCGCCCCTGGATCCCGGGACCCCGGCAGTGGCGGGCTGCACAGGCTCCCGGAAGGGCGGTGTGGGCAGTGACCTGCGCTCGCACACAGGCTTCTTGGAGGCAGCAGCAGCAGCCCCAGCGTCCCACGCCCGTCACTGGGCTCCGCGCTTTCAGTCGCGATTCGCGCCCGTCCGTGGAGCCCCTTTAAGCAGCGCTCTTAATCCCCTCTCCTCGCGCACCAGGAAACCAAGAGGGAAAAAAAAGTCTCTTGCCTCTTCGGCAGCTCCAGAGTTTTCCCGGACTCCCTCCCGGCTAGCTGTGGCACATTAGCCCCCTTCAGGCTGAGTTCTCGCCGCCAGCCCCAGTCCTCTCCCTGCGCTCTGACCGAAGCCCGAGCCTCAGCTTCCAGCGCTGCGCGCCCCGGCGGGCGAGCAGACAAGCCTCTCGGGCTGGTGAGTGCCGCTCGGCACCGATCCTCTGTGTGCGGATCTCTCCGCTTTGCCCTACCCAGGTATGTGGGGAGTTTCTTGCCTTTTCCGAAGTAAATTTTTATCACTGCATTTCTTTTTGCATGATTAAGAAGCCAGGGTGCTGGAATTATTTCCAGATTCATATTATAATAATGGTTTATAAAGTATCAAATACAAGAACTATTACAACTACCTGCTATAGCACAAAATGTATAGTTTTATAAACAAATTCCTATGTGTCTAATTTCAACCCTGCCACCAGAAAGTTATTAACACTTATAACTTTGGTAGTTAAATGGTCAGAGTGGAGAGTTCCTTTATATCCAAAAAATTAAAATTAAACAAATAATGAATTAATTCTTAGCACTCAATTAATTAAAACTTCCTTGACCCACGTGAACAAGGTCAGTTGACTACAGCAACGTTTGTTGGATTTAATGACTTAGTCCAAGGCTTGCACTAGGATATCATGTAAAAGAATAATCTTTTGCTATCTGAAATTAGCTGATAATAATAATCAGATACATTTTCCTCTTATTACAGCAGAAGCCTAACATAGGCAAACTCCTTGATTCATTCACTTATTTGACAAGCATTTTTTGAGAGTGGACTATGCCTATGACACAGGCATTGTACTAAGCCCAAGGGACAGAAAGGTGGATTACAGAGACAGGGTCATTGCTCTCACAGAGCTTACCTCAGGCACCAGAGAGACAGAAAGGAAACAGAGCTTCTACCTAGTCGAGTGTGATATGGCCCAGTGGGGCAGCGCGGTGTACTTTGGAGAGCTGGGCAGCAACACTTACACACACCCTGAGGAGCGAGGGATATAGAAGCTGAGGTCTGTAAAGTGTACAGCCAGGAATTTAGAGGAGGATGGAGATGGAGACAGTGTGCCAGGCAAGTGAAACATAAATTTTGAGGAGTGCACAGTAAGAGCCGCGTACAAAATTTACAAGGAGTTTACAGCCTAGAGTTTCTTACTGATTTTACATGAACTAGAAAACACTGTGTTAGACATCAGACCCAGTATGACACATAAAAGAGTCTCTCCCTTTTAAAGCAATTTCCCCAAAATAAGTAAATTACATAATGCAACAGAGAAAAAGAGGGGTTTGGTACTACTGACTGAACATAGTAACAATAATAAACATTTTGTTGGCACTCCCAGGACCCCATTCATTTGGTAAACATAAATGTAAGTAAGCATTTATGCTCGAATAAGGGAAAAGATAGCATACCTGTGATAAACTACCAAGTGTATATATATTAAGGGAGAAGGAAGTGGCATATATAGGGTGACTATACATCCTAGTTTTCCCAGGACCGTTCCAGTGTATGCCTGCTGCCACTGGTTGGATAATAAATTATATACAATAGTTCATAAAAGGGGATGATGTCTATAGACTAGACTTGGGAAAGGCTTCACAGAAACAGTGGGACTTGTAAGGTGACTTGATGGCAGGGTGGGAGCCAGTAAGGAGAGCCAGGCTATAGCTGAAGCTCAAACACCAGCCAAGAGAGACCTGCTGAGAATGTGAAAGCTCTTCATTCATTCACTGACTCACTCATTCAACCAGTATCTACAGCCCATATACTCCACGGCAGGCACTGTTCAGATGCTGGGTCACACCAGGGAACAAGCTAGCCAAAAGCCTGTCCTCATAAAGCTCACATTCTAGTGGGGGCTGGAGGAGAAGCAGAATTCTTTTAAAAACCAACAAATAAGTAAACTGGTTCTTTTCAGATAGCGATAAATTCTCTAAAGGAAAGCTGAAAGGGTGACACATTAGTGAGAACTGGAGGATGGCTGCTCTCGGCAAGACCCTCGGAAGAGCTAGACCGTGAGTTGTGACCTGAATGCAAAGAAGCAGGCATCCGTGAAGTGAAATGATGTGAGGAAGCAGGTGCGGCCCTGGTGTAGGGACCAGCTTGGTCTGTGGCCGGCAGCCGTGATCACGAGGGAGAGAGACGCTCAGTCGTGGGCTTAGGCCAGGCAGTTAAGGCAGGGTACTGCAGCTCAGGGGAAGAACCTGCATTTGCTTGCAAGTGCAAAGGGAAGGCATTTGGAAAATAAACCTGAATCGTGTTTAAAGAGATCACTTGCTGTCTGGGGCAAACAAAATGCAGGGAAGCAGGAGCCCAGCAGGGACAAAGAGATGGCAGCTGCTTAGATCAGGTGACTGCAGGGGAAACAGAGGTAATTAGATGGATTTCAAACATGTTTTGGAGGTAAGTTGCCAGTGTTGCTAAAGGTCTTTTGAGGTTGAGAATGTGGGGAGTGATAGAGAGAACTGAGGAGTAATTCCTGGATTTGGTCTAAAATTGGGTGCATAGTAATATAAATACAGTTATTGAAATGGAAGCACAGTTCCACTTTCAAGCGTCCATTCATGATCTGATCAAAGAGCAATTGACCTGGACAAAGGGAAATGCTGATTCATATCATGAACTCTTAGAAAAAAGCCCATATCAAATCCATCTTTTTTTTTTTTTTTTTTTTTGCCGTACGCGGGCCTCTCACTGTTGTGGCCTCTCCCGTTGTGGAGCACAGGCTCCAGACACGCAGGCTCAGCGGCCATGGCTCACGGGCCCAGCCACTCCGCGGCATGTGGGATCTTCCTGGACCGGGGCACGAACCCATGTCCCCTGCATCGGCAGGCGGACTCTCAACCACTGCGCCACCAGTGAAGCCCCAAATCCATCTTTTCATCCCCTACAGTACTCAAATGTGCCATTGCATCTAAATACTCAAGAAGATAATAACAAATGAACGACTGAACAGAAGTTTTCTATGTGAATTATTCTAGATATTTCAGGAAAACTTTGAGAGGTATATAGGGTAACTTTGTTAAGCAATTAATTCATTTGTTCTCTCCCTTATGGTTCCTTTACTCATATTTACACATATTTAGCGCTTATTTTGTGCCAAGCATTGTGCTAATAAGCAGATACGTGAGTTACACAGTGCCAGTGCTAGGGCAGAAAAAAATTTGATGGCAGAAAATGACAAAGGACTCTAATGTGAACTAAAATTCAGGGAGGGCTTCCTTTGAGGAAGAAATTCTTAAGCGAAGGGCTAAAGGCACGAACTTGGCAGGAATAAGTTCTTGCAATGAGAGGACCCAAAAGAAGCCCCTGTGGCTGGAGCTGAGGGGCCGGGGTGGCCAATGAGGAGAGGAGGCTGAGAGGGCTGGAAGCAGGCTCTGTGGGGCCTTGTAGACAGAGACTCCTGAAGGGTTTAAAGCAGGTTAGACATGATCAGACTGTATCTTAAAGAGATCAGCCTGACTGCTTGTGACAAATGACTAGGTTGAAGGAGGTCAGCCAAGGGCTGACACTGGTCACTTTCTGCTTGCAGTTAATTAACATTTCTTATGCCATCTAGAAACATAACATAGTCTGAATAATTGTCTTTGGAGAGGTTTGGATGAAGAATAAGGAGAAGGAGAAGAGAGGGGGAAGGGAAGGGAGGAGAGGGGGAGGAAGAAGCAGCAGCAGCAATGTAGGCAAGAAGCTCAAATATTTGGCATGTAATTTCAAACATCTAGGTAACCTATTCCAGGCTTCCCAAGCTATTTAACTATCAAATAATTTCACTATCAAAGAAACAGCTAAGAAAATGCCATTCTTTTTTATTAACTACAATTTTAAACTAATGGCTTTTCCCCCCAATTTAAGTATAATGCACGTTCATTGTAAAAAATTTAGGAAATGAAGAAAACAAGTAGAAAAAAATACCTTTAGTAGCTCCCCAAAATAGCCTCTGTTAATATTTTACTATAGTTATGGTATACTTTTTTTTTTTTTTTTTTTTTTTTTTTTTGCAGCACGCGGGCCTCTCACTGTTGTGGCCTCTCCTGCTGCGGAGCACAGGCTCCAGACGCGCAGGCTCAGCGGCCATGGCTCATGGGCCCAGCCGCTCCGTGGCATGTGGGATCCTCCCGGACCGGGGCACGAACCCGTGTCCCCTGCATTGGCAGGCGGACTCTCAACCACTGCACCACCAGGGAAGCCCTCTTGGTATGCTTTTGACTAAGCTATCTTCTTTTTTTTTTTTTTTCAACAGATTTCTTGTTGCACTATTTATACAATTTCATTTACTTCTCTTTTCACTTAACAAGTTAACACAATCATGAGAAATAAAAACTGTCTCTTTATGACTTTACCCAAGATCTCAAGGAACCCTATTTCTCCTCTCTAATCAAATATGCAGCTTACAGGTCACAAATGATGAAGTGCTGGCCTCCTGTGAGTCCTGGCATTGTCAAACCTTTTGAATATTTATTTATTTTCATCATTGACAGAAATGTCTGATTCCCCCTTACATTCATAAGGAATTGCTCGTTCATTGAGGAAGGGATGTCAAAACTATTAAAATTTCAAAGAGGCCAACTTCTTTTCCACAATGAGCTGGCCATATATGTCATCCAAACGGCTACACTGTGATATTCCAAAGACAGCATCTAAGTTGTGTTACTATTTTTAAAAAATGTTAGAACTTTAATAAATCTATAAAGTTTCGCATACTTCATTGTATTTACTAAAGTGGTTCCAGTTTTAAAAAATTATTGTCAGCCAAATAACAGACATCCTAGAAGTACTTTTCCTTGTTCAGGTTTGGGAAGTAGGGTGGATTGAATAACATCATCATTTCCTTTGCCTGAGAAATAAATGAAATCGTAGTATGCTAAGCTGCACATATTTTTCATTAGTACTTAGCCACCGTGTCTATACTGAGATCCATTTATCTCATACAGTTTTTTCCTTCTTTTCAGATAAAACTTTCAAATGCTTACATTTCACTGCATACTGGTTGATTGGATAATTTGAACATCAAAGGAAACTTTCATTTAATTTAAGGCGTAAAGTTGTCCTTTGCTTTATTAACTCTCCATCAATAAACAAGCAATTTGGAAATGTAATCAGGAAATGCTTCCGATTGGCTGACAATGTATCAAAGGCAGGCTTCAAGGCAACAGCAGGCTGTAACAAGCAGTTTATTACCAGTAGCTGTTACTGACATTAGTCAAAACCAAGAAAGATAAAATGGAATAAGAAATGTAATGCTGGAGGAGCCTTGGGCACTGTGTTCTCTTCTTCCTTTTGAAAACTGCAAGCCTGTCTTTGATATGATAACAAATATAAACTGTTTAAAAACACCAAATGCAGAAAAACTGAGCCTAGCCTGTCATGGAGTTAATCCATTCCGGAGTGACACACAAATAGTGTAACATCCAGCAGATATATGTTATGGAAATATTTTGAATTGGATTTTACATGTAGTGAGCAAATTGGAACTTTTGATTTTTACCAGATATTGTAATATGCATGTTCTCATATTAACAGAATGTAATCCTATTTGAAGATAATGAGTTTTCAACAGGCTCTGCAATTGGAAGCTACATGAAAAAATTGTTTGCTTTTTAACTAGAGATGGGTGAAGAGAATTGGACCCTAAATTTGCAAGGTAGCTTCGCTTTATGTCAGTCTGCTGCATGTTATTTTGGCCTCGGTTACTGCTTACCAAAAGATTTCTGGGATTGATGCGTTTTAGGTTTCCCGCCTACCCCTTATCTCTGGACTGTCCATCCCTGGGCAAATAGCAAAGTGCAGAGCATTTGACCAGGATTTTTCTTTGCATACATCCCTTCTTAGAGTCATTCTAAACAGCCTATGCATATCTTTCAGACAATTAAAACAGGAGAGAGAGGGAAAGAGCCTTTACCCTTGTTGGTTTGAAACCTCCTTTAGATATTGAGCAGATTCACAGAATTATTTTTCATTGCACTCAGAACATGATAAGCCACACTGATAGCAAAATCAAATAGACTTAACACAAAGGAGAGATAAAAAGAACCAAGAAGGGATTCTCTTTTTTATTGCTTTTGGGGGCATCTCTGCCTTGGCACGTTGGGTGTGCTGAGCCTGGGTGCCTTTCCATCACCATGGGAGGAGTTTCCCCTCACAGAGCAGCTAGAGAGCTCCATATTTCAAAATAAATAATATACATATTGTTTGAAGAAGCTTTGCCTTAGGGGCCGATATATATCGAAATGAGTGTATGAGACCTGGCTGGTGGATTGCACCACGGTTACTGACCATCTTTCTGTCCACTTTTTCTCCAGTGGCCAGGCACATTAGTCATTTTCTTTGAATTATCTGCTGACCATCTGCTCAATTTGTCCTCAACACATAAACACACTCAAGTGCCATAAAAACTCCTTTAAAGTAAATGGTCCTTAATTTTGCATACGGGTATTTAAGACTTTGATTACCTCACTATTGAGCCATATGATACGCTTCTTAAAACATTCTTTTAGGGCTTCCCTGGTGGTGCAGTGGTTAAAAGTCCGCCTGCCAATGCAGGGTACATGGGTTCGTGCCCTGGTCCGGGAAGATCCCACATGCCGCGGAGCGGCTAGGCCCGTGAGCCATGGCAGCTGAGCCTGAGCGTCTGGAGCCTGTGCTCCGCAACGGGAGAGGCCACAACAGTGAGAGGCCTGCGTACCGCAAAAAAAAAACCAAAACACATTCTTTTAGTTTATTTTCTGCTTATAGGTACAGATGTATCATGTAATTGAAAACCTACGCATGTGCAGAGTTGCCAATTTTTCTACTGGGACCTACTCCTATAATGATGGAAGCAAACCTCTGAGCTGATTTGGCTACTTGATTTTAACTGACAGCTGCTTTCAAACTGATTTCAATTAGCTAAAAATTTTGACTCATTGGGCATACTACAAATAGGAAAAAATAGTTTAACTTATGACTGCAATTCAAGAATCTCATGAAGTTCAACCAAGCAATTTCGAAGTACCTTTAGTTACATTAGCCTTATTGTAATTTTTTTCAAGTTACTTTGTAGGCTTTTGAAAATCACCTTTTGAAAAACAAACAAGATGTTGTATTTGGTATTGAGGTCAGGAAATGCCACATATCTGTTAAACATCACTATAGGATAGTATCCATATTCTCTAATTCTAATGATAATTGGAGTTTTAAGTTTTTTTTTTAAACAGAGGAATTGTTGATTTACAATATTTATGTTTCAACTGTACAACATAGTGATCCACAATTTTTAAAGGTTATACTCCATTTATAAGTATTATAAAATACTGGCTATATCCCTTGAGCTGTACAACGTATCCTTGTAGCTTATTTATTTTATACATAGTAGTTTGTACCTCTTAAACCCCTACCTCTATCGTGCCCCTCTCCCCTTCCCTTGCCCCACTGGTAACCTCTAGTTTGTTTTCTACATCTGTGAGTCTACTTCTTTTTTGTTATAGTCACTAGTTTTTTATTTTTTAGATTCCACATATAAGTGATATCAGATAGTATTTGTCTTTTGCTGTCTGACTTATTTCACTAAGCATTATACCCGCAAGTCCATCCATGTTGTTTTAATTATAATTGGATTTTTTAAAGTCAGCTTCTGATTCACAGAGAGGGAAACATTTTTTGTTAGTATTCTTATGACTGCACCAAAATTTAAAATGTTTGTTCTTTCAGAAGTAGCAATAATAAAAGTCTCTTCAGCTTTGTAGTGAAAGACTGAAAAAGCAGTTCAAACTCACAGAGCAAAAGACACTGTGAGAAGAAAGTATGTACCACTAATGATTAATATACAGAGAAATAGGGCTTCCCTGGTGGCGCAGTGGTTGGGAGTCCGCCTGCCGATGCAGGGGACACGGGTTCGTGCCCCAGTCCGGGAAGATCCCACATGCCGCGGAGTGGCTGGGCCCGTGAGCCATGGCCGCTGAGCCTGCGCTTCCGGAGCCTGTGCTCCACAACGGGAGAGGCCGCGACAGTGAGAGGCCCATGTACCACAAAAAAAAAAAAAAAAAAAAAAAAAATATATATATATATATATATATATATATATATATATACACAGAGAAATAGACAACATGCCAACACATATTTTGCCCTCCCTTGTTTTCTGTGCTCATTGTGCATAATTAAACATCTATTAATATCAATGGGAATATGTGGAAACCAAAGAATTACTTTTAAATAGATTTGTCATTCGTCTATTAGCACCCAAAGACCAAATAAAAGAAATCAGTGGTTTAAGAGTTTTAGAAGATTTTTTTTTTGAGATTGATCCAAAAAATCTATGTGAGGTTATTTATATCATCTGCAGCTTTGTGCTTCTCAGACAAAATGTGGAAATATCAATGTTGAAACAAAACTTAAGAGGAGAAACATTAGATATTGTGAAAAGAACAAAGAGTGTCAATTTTTTAAAGACCAAGGGCAGTGTGGTGCTGGAGAGAGAGAAGAGGCACAAATGGTGTCATTTATTAGTTCTAGAAGATTACATGACATTTCACTGCTTTCACTATGCTTAATAGAGAGTGAAGCAATTTGTTATGAAAGTGGTTTGTCTGAGATAAGTAGGAGTGTTGAGGGAGTGGCTATGAAGATTACTTTGTAATAGTCTCACTTGTGTATGTAAGAATTAAAAAACATCAGGAATATTGAAAAAGTATCATAGTTTTCCATTTTGTTTCTTATTTATGAAAAAAAAATGCATAATGGCACAATCAGTTCATTTTAGGGAGGAGAACTCTGGAAGGGGGCTTCTTCATAAAACAAGACTTTCACCTACATCACTGGCTCTGTAAGTTATGATCTAAAGGTGCCAAGAGGCAAGTGGGCTGCATTTTTTCAGTCACATATAAAGCCCCAAGGGTCTAGTAGATAAACACAGAGAACATGTGAAGATAATTTACACTACAGGACATATATAGTAGGGAACTTGACGTTCTGAACCTAGGTATTAATTGAATACACAAAATTTTAAAATATTGAAGGTATGGGTCTGAGGAAAAGGGAAGAACATAGGATGATGCCTAAGGGTCTGGTTGGAAGAATGTGTAGAAGATGGTGCCATTCATTTGTAATGCAGAAGATGGGGGGATAGTTTGGGAGGAGAACAAGTTAAAATTTACATTTTGGACATGTTATTCTGAGACATCTAAAAGTCATTGAGGTCCAAATGGTAATGTCATGAAGGCTGTTGAAAACTTGAGAATGGTGGTCAGAGGAAAAGCTGGGATGGATATCTACATACGGGAATCATCAGCACAGAGTTGGGGTAGGTCATCAAAGGAGAGAGGTCAGAGAAAGGAAAGATCTCAGAACCAGGCGTGAAGAACCCCATATATAGATTCTAATAGGGAAGAAGAGCCAGCAAAGGAGACTGGACAGGAACCACCTGTGAATGAGGAAGAAGACCATTAGAGAGTGAGGCTGCTAGATTCGAAAGAAGAAACATGGAGAAGACATTTTACACTGTATTGAGTAATTCTTAGAACTCAGGAAGAATGAGGACAGAAGGGTGGTCACTGGCTTTGACAACATGGAAGTTTCTGCTCGCCTTGACAGGAGTGATTTCAAGACAAGAGTGGGAGCATGCCAGGGTGGGTACCATATTAGAATAAATTGAATAGAGCCTCAAGGATGAGGAATTTGAATTGCAGAGAAGATGGTGAGAAGGTAGAGTTTTCTTTGTTGCTATTGTTTTTAAGACAGGAGATAGGAAAGAATGTTTATATGTTGATAGGAATGACCCAGTGTACGGAGCTTGACGCTACAAGAATAAGACAACTACAGAAAAAGAAATAACTGAGGATTTGGGAAATGATGGAATTTGGGCTTGCTACTGGTAGGAGTAGTAGTTGCTTCAGACTTGATATTGACTGCTTCATTGTCACAAGAAGGAAGAAGGTGATGACTGATGCAAGGAACACTGATAAATGCCTATTGTTATTGGGGTGTGTGTGTGTACGTATGTTATAGTAATAATTGTGTTTTGAAGAACTCTTGACTTATCAAAAATGACATTATATAGAAATAATTTCAAAGAAGAAAAAAGTTTGAAAACTAAATGTTTCAATTGTAAAGGGAACTTTTGCATAGCTCTGAATTAAACACCATTGAGCAAATGCAGGTTTTGATTACTTTCGGCTTTTACCTTTGAGTAATGACCTTTATTTTCAGATGACCACTACCATTTTATTAAAACAGGACTTATCACTCTCTCACCTTTAGCACCTATGATTATGGTTAACCAGTGATTCTCAAAGTGCAGCCTTAGATTCCTTCCTAAGACTCTTTCCAGGGTTTCCAGAGGTCGAAACTATTGTTATCATTATACTAAGCTTTTTTTGGTCTGTTTACTGTGCTGACATTTGCACTGATGGTGCAAAAGCACTGATAATGAGTAAAACTTCTGTCACCTTAGCACAAATCAAGGTAGTGGCACTAAATCGTACGACTAGCCATTGTTTTTATTTTACCATCACACACTCCCAGTAAATCACACAAACAAAAAAGCCAGTTTCATTTGATAATGCCCTTGATGAAACAGTAATTATTAATTTAATCTCTATTATATTAAGTTACTAATTTTTTAAAATTAACACCTTGAATACATGGCTCTTTAATATTCTGTACAAGATCTGAAAATGGCAGTCCTTTGGAAAATCCAGGCTCTCTAAATCTTGGTGCTTTGACTAATGTTTCACTGGGCTATCAGGAGGACAGTGGTAATGGTACAAAGGCAGGTACAAAGGTTTGGTTCCTACTCCCAGGTCTGTGCTTTGATCAAATCTCTTAAACCCTTTGGGCCTGAAGTTTCTCATATTTACAAAAAGGAAATTTATCTCAATTTTTTTTCTTACCATTCTTTAGCAATGAATTCTATGTAACTCTGATAAAGATGTCGACATATGGCCCAGTCTAAAGGAGTTATGCCGATAAAAGAGAGCTGAACAAACAAAAGCAATTTCAAGATAACCTAAGTTCTTAACCTTCATTTTTTGAATACCACAAAGACCACAGCAATAATTCTTACAACGGCCTTTTTCCCCCTCTCATCTGCTTCTAGCTGCGAGCTACCCACTCTCGCTCTCATACACCCCACTTTCCTTACAAGACTGCATCAGAGAAGGAAAAGAATAGATCTAGCAAGGCAGGACTCTACTCTCTGTTGCCCCACTTTACAGAAGCTACTATTCAGAGTTTTGTGTATCCTGTATAATATTCTACTTTACAGGAATTCCATAATATTTTAATCATTTCCCCTTAAAGGACATAGAGAATGTCTTCAGATTTTGTATTAATGTAACATAGCCTTCAAATAGCATCTTTACACATGTAACTATAAATATTTTTGCAATTATATCTTTAGAATAAGTTCTTGAAATCAAATTGTTTTTTGAAGTTGTCCTACCATAAGGTTGGATAAATTTTTACTCCTACCAACATGTAGGTCAATGCCTGCTTTCCCAAACCTTCCTCAATACCAGGTCTGATTGAACTTTAAAATTTTTTCTGCCAGACTCATAGATTAAAAAAAATCTCATTACCATACTAATTTGGTTTTCTTTAATTATTACATTTTATTAATTAAAAAGCATGTTTTTATATTTACTGCCCATTTGAATCTTTTTCTTTAATTACCTATGCATGACTACTTTCCACTGGGTTGCTAGTCCTTTGCTAAATGACTTATACAAATTATTTTCTTTACCCTCCCACTTACAAATATTTTCCCAGTCTTTTGTTCCTCTTTTTACTTTATTCAAAGTGTTTTGTCTAGGTGGATACTTTTTATTTTTCAGTTAGTCTAATCTATCAGTACATTTACCTACAGCTTTTCAGTCTTATGCTTATGTGCCTTAAACTTATTTTTTTAATCACCAAGCTCTTTCAAGGCCTTTAATGATTTCATTTTTATTCTCAAATTCTTGAGCCAACTAGAATTCATTCTGAGGAAGGAGTGAGGTAAAGCTCTAGTTTCACTTTTTTCCAGATGCCTAGCCAGTTGTCCCAATACCCTTTATTGAATAATCCATCTTTTCCAAAATGTGTTGAAAGGCCACCTTTATCATATCCTAAATTTGTACATTTTCCTCTATCTCTGACCTCTCAGAATAGGGAGTTATAGGTGAAAGATAAGAAAGGAATGAAAGAAGAAAAAAACTGAAACAAAATATAGTGGTTAAACTAGATCAAGAAAAAAATGAAATAATTTCTAGAGGAATACTAAAAACTAAGCATCATGTTTTTCTATTCTCCCTGGTTCCAAGAGAATATTCTGCATTTGTTAACCAAACCACAGAAAATTGGAAGTATCACTATCCTCCTCATGAGAGCTAGATTCTTATTACAAATCTTGTAGGATAAAGAGATGAGCAAAATCTGTTATCACTTTTCTTAATCTCGGATCACTAGTAATTTTGTGGCATTGGGAAAATAAAGCGTCATTTAAAGATCTTGTACATTGTAGGTATTCAATACAAAAAAATCTCTGTTAAAAACTACTAGAGCTAATCAATGGATTTGGTAAAGTAGCAGGATACAAAATTAATGCACAGAAATCTCTTGCATTCCTATACAGTAATGATGAAAAATCTGAAAGAGAAATTAAGGAAACACTCCCATTTACCACTGCAACAAAAAGAATAAAATACCTAGGAATAAACCTACTTAAGGCGACAAAAGACCTGTATGCAGAAAACTATGACACTGATGAAAGAAATTCAAGATGATACAAACAGATGGAGAGATATACCATGTTCTTGGATTGGAAGAATCAACATTGTGAAAATGACTATACTACCCAAAGCAATCTACTACTTCAATGCAATCCCTATCAAACTACCAATGGCATTTTTCACAGAACTGGAACAAAAAATTGCACAATTTATATGGAAACACAAAAGACCCCGAATAGCCAAAGCAATTGAGAACGAAAAAAGGAGCTGGAGGAATCAGACTCCCTGACTTCAGACTATACTACAAAGCTACAGTAATCAAGACAGTATGGTACTGGCACAAAAACAGAAATATATATCAATGGAACAAGACAGAAAGCCCAGAGATAAACCAACGCACCAATGGTCACCTTATCTTTGATAAAGGAGGCAAGAATATACAATGGAGAAAAGACAGTCTCTTCAATAAGTGGTGCTGGGAAAACTGGACAGCTACATGTAAAAGAATGAAATTAGAACACTCCCTAACACTATACACAAAAATAAACTCAAAATGGATTAAAGACCTAAATGTAAGGCCAGACACTCTCAAACTCTTAGAGGAAAACATAGGCAGAACACTCTATGACATTAATCACAGCAAGATCCTCTTTGACCCACCTCCTAGAGAAATGGAAACAAAAACAAAAATAAACAAATGGGACCTAATGAAACTTAAACACTTTTGCACAGCAAAGGAAAACATAAACAAGACAAAAAGACAACCCTCAGAATGGGAGAAAATATTTGCAAATGAATCAATGGACAAAGGATTAATCTCCAAAATTTACAAGCAGCTCATGCAGGTCAATATCAAAAAAACAAATAACCCAATCCAAAAATGGGCAGAAGGCCTAAATAGACATTTATCCAAAGAAGATATACAGATTGCCAACAAACACATGAAAGAATGCTCAACATCACTAATCATTAGAGAAATGCAAATCAGAACTACAATGAGGTATCACCTCACACCGGTCAGAATGGCCATCATCAAAAAATCTAGAAACAATAAATGCTGGAGAGGGTGTGGAGAAAAGGGAACCCTCCTGCCCTGTTGGTGGGAATGTAAATTGATACAGCCACTATGGAGAACAGTATGGAGGTTCCTTAAAAAACTAAAAATAGAACTACCATATGACCCAGCAATATCTCTACTGGGCATATACCCTGAGAAAGCCATAATTCAAAGAGAGTCATGTAACACAGTGTTCATTGCAGCTCTACTTACAGTAGCCAGGGCATGGAAGCAACCTAAGTGTCCATCGACAGTTGAAAGGATAAAGAAGATGTGGCACATATATACAATGGGATATTACTCAGCCATAAAAAGAAACGAAATTGAGTTATTTGTAGTGAGGTGGATGGACCTTGAGTCTGTCATACAGAGTGAAGTAAGTCAGAAAGAGAAAAACAAATACCATATGCTAACACATATATATGGAATCTAAAAAAAAAAAAAAAGGTTATGAAGAACCTAGGAGCAGGACAGGAATAAAGATGCAGACGTAGAGAATGGACTTGAGGCCACGGGGAGGGGGAAGGGTAAGCTGGGACGAAGTGAGAGAGTGGCATGGACGTATATACACTACCAAATGTAAAATGGTTAGCTAGTGGGAAGCAGCTGCATAGCACAGGGAGATCAGCTCTGTGCTTTTTGACCACCTAGAGGGGTGGGATAGGGAGGGTGGGAGGGAGACACAAGAGGGAGGAGATATGGGGATATATGTATATGTATAGCTGAATTACTTTGTTATAAAGCAGAAACTAACACACGATTGTAAATCAATTATACTGCAATAAAGATGTTAAAAAAAAATCTGTTATTGTATACAACACTCCATCACCACCATCACCCCTCCCATTCTGACTATTTTGTTTCCACTTTCACGAAAAGAGACTACTTTTAATTGTAGGAGGAAAGAATAAAAATTTTTGTGGTAGACGTGATGAGAAGTAAAAGTAGAGGGAGATGCAAAGGCATTACACGTTTCCAAGCACCTATGGACTAATTTTCACCCTCCTTGAGAAAAGATTTCAGATTCAGAAGCAGATGGTCCTCAGGAGGACCTAGGAAGAGCCTGGGAGTAAAGATTGCTGCCTCTGGGACCCTGAGACCACTTGTGGTCCCGAATTGGGAGGACACCATTTTCCTCTGATCTGCACAGAGATCAGCACCTCACTGGAGCTGCAATGATAGAAACCCAAGAAGCATCAGTTGAAGACATCCTCGACAAAGCATTCATTTCTCATGGTGCTAGCAAGGATTCTTCAAGAGTCTATTTTTGGCAGCATTTGTAGAAAAGGGAGAAATGGAGTGGGAGAAAGAACACGGCAAAGGAAATTCAATAAATGCAACTGAACTTTGTCTTTTGGTCACATGTGAGGTACTCTTTTTAGGACCCTGTTTGGGGAAAGGCTAGGGTGTGTGCCCCGGGTCTATTACTCCTTGTGTGGAAGCTCTCAAGGGAAGAGATATTTGGAATCACAAATATTTGGAGAATGAATGAATGAACCAACCAGTGAATGGTCTTTCTGTAAAATTAATGCTTTTTAGCACTTTAAGTGGTTGATCTCGGACTGAACATTAAAATTTTGCCAATTTAGCACAAAATGCACGTAATATAGGCTTTGAAATATAGAAATTAGAAATTGTTAGAGAATAATTGGCTATTTTAAAATCCTTCTGGTGGTGTATGATTATTTTTGATCTTTTTTTTTTTACCTCCACCACTGGGTTTGATCACTTCCTACCATCATCATCTCTGAATGCATATTTTCTAGTAATTATAAAACAGGTGACTCAGAGGTGAAAATCCTCAGTTCAGAGGCTCTGGGTGAAGCTCAGGGCAAACAGGACATGTATAGTAGGAACTGAGAGTCAATATTGTTTGATGTAAGCACGAAGGAACTTATGGGAAAAATGGGCTGACATCTGTGCCTAATTTTTGTCTTGGATTCCCCGATGACTTCATATCTAAGTTAATTCTCATAAGGAAGAGAAGTAAATGGATGAGGCAATCACTCCTCCTTCTCCCCAGTTTGGCTAGTCAAGAAGGTTCCCCTGATAAACAGCTACACTACCTTGTTGATTCTGACTAACACAGTGTGGAGGAATAAGATTCAGGGCTCCTTTCCCCACAGAAAGTACAATTTAAACAACTCTTCAAAGTGCATTATTATCTTGAGAAAACCAGGCAGATTTATGTAATCTGAAGAGTTATTTAGGACTCTAAAGTTATTTAGGACCCTAGAGAAAATATTCTTAATATGGTTTTATCAGAATATTGATAAAATAATGAGGTCTTAGTAACATGTCTCTGAACTTTTCAATGTTTTACAAAACACCGAGTTAAATAATTAATACATAATTGACATATATGCTAAAGTATTTGAACAAAATGCCCCCCAAAGAGGGTGGTCTTTGATTAAAAAACCAGGTAAATACTGCATTCTGCCAGGGATGGGTGGTCCAGGCACAACTGGCTACAAGGTAAGTTTCTTTGTTCTTTATGTGAATTAACATGAATTATCTTCTGCACAAAAGATGAATAGAGGAACAGAGACAATATAACTCAGAAAGTGTGTTGGTACATTTCCCCCAGCACAATATTTTGAAGAATTCACAGACAAACTTTGATACAACCAAATAGAAAGTCTTAGCAATTTTTAAAGATTTTAAGGAAAAAGCTGGAAAACTACAAATGTGACTTCTTTTAATGCAAGTAGTTACTGGTTTCATGGCTTCAAGAATTTTGAGGCTTTCCCCATTTTAAGCAACTGGCAAAGCCACAGTGCAGGTGATGAAGCCGTAGCTTCTTCCCTATAATAAAACAATGGATTTACAAAGAAGTTCAAACCCGGAATCAGATTTTAATGAAAATAGTCTCACTTAAAAGCAAATGTCCTCCAAAACAAGCTTCCTGGCGAGAAAGCAAAAGCTTAACATTTTAAGAGTATAAATAACTGATTGGCTATGATGCTTGGTGTAAATGCTAAGAGAGATTTAACTATGCCAGAATTTTTATTAGGATTTTGTCTTTTTGTTTTTGCTATTGGTGCTCTGCTTATTAAGCCTGTGATTTGAGGGTCTGCCCTAATCCTATTTTTCCCATAATCCCCTTTATCTTTATGGCAAGATTCTGCAGACCCCAAGGTTTTTCAGAACACATATGGCCTTCTAGCATAGACACCTATACTTCCACTTGAAATAGCTGCCCATAATTCCCTGCAGTGAGTTCATCCAGGGCTGCCCACAGTTGGGCTATGGAACTTCCCTCACCAGGAAGTAGAGGTTTCTTTTTCTTCACAATAGGCCATCTGGTTGCCAGCAGTCATGTCCAGCTGCGCCTTCTGGGAGTGGAGACACCTTCTGCTAACCTACCTAAAGTTTGCAGTAGAAGGTATGGAGCAGCCTTGATCGTGATAGTTGTTCAAATACTTTGGGAATCTCAGAAATTAATTCTCCCACTTCTTTCTGATTGTTTTGGGAGTACCGTAAATAGAAATGAGTGGATAAGTCTGTACACAAAGAGGATTCCACTGTTGGTGAGAAATGTTTACCTTGTAAATGCTGACTCTTAGCAGGCACTGTATCCTCTGGTCCCATCTGGTAACGCTTATGATAAAAATGCTGCATTGATGATACTTCTCATTTCTGCCTCAACAATGTAGCCAAGGATGGCTCGATAGCATGGGCCAATGTTACCCGTTCAATATTCTGACAAAAACCCTCTAGATAAATACAACTCAATTTATATCCTGTATATTGTCACAGAAGTATATTACTTAGTATACATTTTAATGTATACCAAAGGATTTTAATTTTTGAAAGGCAACAACAAAAGATTTTTGAAAGGTGATAACAACAATAAAAAAAGTCTCTCTTTTTAATTTGCATTAGAGATGTTGAACTAAGCCAAGATGAGCATAGGAGTGAATATATATTAACAATATACATATTTCTTGGGCGAGGTGGTGGTCCACTTTTCCAATAAGGTTCATGTTTGCTCCCAAATATAAATGTAGGATGAGCATAGAAGGGCTGGCTGTCTTTCTTCTTTGATGTTTATTCCACCGCTGTTAAGTTTTATGCCCTTTACAGAGTTGCTAGAATCGCCATCAACATACCCTCTTAAACTCTAGGCCATTTATAGAGAATCAGCATAAAATAATTAATTTTTTATAAATAATACCAAAGTTGTTTCTTGGTCTTCTTTTCCTATTGCTTTTCTGAGCCACGTCTGAGTGGCTGATGAAAATAATTTACACTGAGGATGTCTGTAAGTTAAAAGGATAATATAGAAATGGTTATTGAATCAGCATATTAGCTGTTAGCCTTTCTATTTGCTTATCATACAATGGGAGCTGCTGTTTACTTTTTATTCTACAAAGGACAGGCCCACTTTCTGTCTCCAAACAGTTAAAGGAATTAGATGAGAAATTATTCCAAATGAACTGTACACAGTCTGATTAGCCTAGCTGTGGAATATAGTTTCTGAAAAAAAGAGTCATCAACACACGAGGTCAAATGCATTCTTATTGAATAATAAATTGAAGCCTCAAGAGCTGCATGCAGTAGCATATTCGTGTGTGTGTGTGCATGTGTGCGTATATGTATATATATATTTCTTGTTAGCAACGTAGTATTTTAATTGGCTGGGTATTTAGGATAGATTGCTTTAAAGCTGTCCCATTTAACATCACAACATGGTAAAGATGCTCTGTTTAAATGGGTCACGAATGATAAAGGAGAACATCTTTTTATTATGCAGATCACAATATTACTTGTTAAGAACTTTACACCTTAAAAGTTTCCTTTTCACATATAATGTCACTTCATCCTCACCACAGATCTGCTGGGCAGGTGGGACAATGTATTGCTCAGATGCAATTTTTGCACCAAAAATTGACCTAATGAAAGAATCTAATCAAAAAGAGGAACATAATAATGTGCAATGAATATACATATAGTGTTTGTGATTATATAAAAAGGTATTTGAAAATCATAAGCATAAGTCGGATATGTCTTTTATTACTGTGTAATAGAGTAAAAGTAGTCCAGTATTAGAAATGAAAAAAAAAAACCACACACACACACACACACACATGCAAGGGCAACAATGCCAGGTTTCAAGGGAACTGAGTATATTTCTAAACTCTAGGGTAGTCTAGCACCAAGTGTTCAACTTCTTTCCAAGTTGTAGATCAATTTTTGGGGTGTGTATGGTGTGAGTGTATACATGGGTTGTGTGTGTGTGTGTGTGTGTGTGTGTAAAGCAATCTGGAGATTCCCGTTTGCAAAACATGCCAAGAAAAATATTTTGAAATGAAGTGGAAAATCAAGGTACTGTCCACATGCTTTTGAATATTTATCCATAAGACCATAAGGGGGTTTTCAAACTGATGCTTCCAAGTGCCGTGAGGAGTAAAAACATGCTTTGAGCCAATCTGTAACCATTTTATTTCACTTTCAAGGTATCATTCTATAATCCTTTTCATGAATGTAAGAGTCACTATGCTGTGTACTGGTGTATTATTTGTGTTTTATTGAATGTTTGTAAGGAATGAAATCTTAAGAAGAGACAGGTAGATAACGTAAGGAGATAAAACACTCCCATTGGACAGCAAAGATGTCCTTAGGCCTTGATCTTTGAATACCACTCGACCTCAGGAAATATTTCCTCGCCTTGTCTTTAGATGATACTTGGACAAAGAAGGCAAGATAAGCTAATAAACTAGAAGCAGGTAGCATCTGATAGTATAAATGATTGGCACCATGGGATGCTAAGTATCATGGATGCTTGTCTGAGTCCTTTACTTATAAAACATAAACAAATCAGTAGAAGTTAGCAAAACAATAAAACAACTGACATGCAAACCCGAATTTAAGACCAAAGTCTTCTTTTTCCCGTGCCTTTCCCATGCCTGACTCCAAGCACACCTTTCAGCTCATTACTGCAAAGCATTTGAATTCCAGCACACAATGTCACCTGGTCTGTAATCTGATTACTTTATGGAGGAATTAGTATGTATATTTAATGTAGAAGGGTTTTAATCTTGATGAAAATAATCCTAAGGAACTGTGATAGGGCCGCTCACATGTCTGGCAGATATGCCAGTAACATGCTAATAAATGACAGCTGATTTATGTATCTGGATTCTTTTATTTATAAAAATAGCAAGTGGACTGATTTTTGATATTAATAATACAAGTGAATCCACTTTGATTAGACTTCTGTGGAGAGCTGTGCATATCCGGCATTACAATTAAATCTTGTGATGTGGAATGGGAATGACATGCTAATGAAGCAAGCCAGTGAGCCTGAACCAAGAGTGTCCAACATCATTATGGGGTATCTTAGATGAAGAGTAATTATAAGAGGAACACTGAAATGTCATTAAAAATCTTCACTAAGAGATTTAACCTACTATTTTGTACTAATGCTGTGATTTTTTTCTTTTTTTAAGCAACATAACTGAACACAAAGTTCCTTTTCAGAATTTACAGGAAAAGGTTTTTAAATAGGTCTGGATTTAAGAAAAGATACAATCTAGTGCCCTAATTTAATTTGGTACATCAAAATTCAATGGTGGTATGTAATTGAAATCTCTTTTTAATAATTTCAGATGAATTAGCAATTAGGGCTTGTTCCGATTTCCATGAAATGTATTAAAATTGAGGGTTGAAGCCCTTGAAAATTTTTATTCTTTTCACTCCATTAGCACAATACATCTAGTTTAAATGACTCTGTCAGTTAGTATGGTACATTCCTTGTTTATTTATGAGAATTTGTTCCAAGGAAGTTCAAAAGAGGTAATGTAATGCATATTCATAAACTACAGCTTATAATATATGATTCAAGAAAGCTCACAAGCTTAAATTCCCTCCCTTTTTGGGAAAAAAAAATGCACTACCCTCATCTTCAGAAGCGTATTTGCTTCTGAGCGATTCTCAGTTGGGCTCTCCCGTTTGTGACTCCATTGCATCCCTGGCCTTCGCGGGAGGACGACTTCTTTGTGACAAATTGCACCCAGGCACTGTTGGAACGGGACACGAGGGGACAGGAAACAGTGCCAACTCCTAACAACATAAAATGTGGACTTAGAACACTGACTCCAACATTGTCAATCCATGAGTCTGAGTACAAAAAAACGCGACCAAAATCATAGTACCTATCACACTGCCTTGGTGCCCAGCAGGAAAAACACAGTGCTTCTCAGTGGCAAACAAATAAATTACTCACACACTGAAAGACCAAAGGAAATATGCCAAGCATTTGTTCCCCTTCTCCAGGCTTTTTGTGAAGAACTGCAATTACGCTTAACAAAAAACCACCATAGGACCAGTTGGCATCACTCTGAGACATAAATGTGTTTCTGTTCTAAATATGTAGCATTTTCAGAATGTTTGTATGTATTATGTGCAATTTGTTCAGTGTATCTTTCTGGGAAAACCAGGTCCTGGTTGGGTAATTATGAGAAGTGTAAACAGTATTTTCTGACTGTGAGCTTCCATTTCTAAAGTTGGAGCAGAAAACTCTTATTATTTACCTTTCTGAGGAAACATTACCAACACAAGCCTTGCCTATTTGCCTTCACCAAATCTGATTTTAACAAAGGAGATCTCCTCATTGTTTAACTAAATGGGCCCCCTGAAGAAAGCTAGGTGGAAAACGGATGTCTTTCTAGGAGAATGTGAATGAGCAAAGGATACCTCAGCTCCTGGGAATTCTATAAAGGAAATAACACTGACTCTTGAAAACCCTTATTAGAAAATCCTGCAGTTTTCTACTCGGTGAAACTGTATTCAACAAGTCTTTTTTCTTCACCTGCACAGTTTATTATAGAAGATGGGCATGTAGTGATACTTCATGATAATATTTTAAGGGCCAAGAGAGATGCCCCTGGTGCTTAGGGGAGCATCAGGAATAGATTATTTGAATCATG
The DNA here is from genome assembly GCF_964341445.2 of Mesoplodon mirus. Taxonomy (NCBI): domain Eukaryota; kingdom Metazoa; phylum Chordata; class Mammalia; order Artiodactyla; family Ziphiidae; genus Mesoplodon; species Mesoplodon mirus. Next base: position 80,646,257 of record NC_138985.1, on the reverse strand, counting down.
AGTATCTTGGAGGATGAAATACTGAGCTAGGAATGGCCAAGATGGGTGGTGACAGAGTAAGTTGAAAAGGGCACTGCAGGCAGAGGAAAAATTATGACCAAAGGTTCAGAGCCCTGAATCTGAATGGTGTGTGTTGGAGAGACATTGGGGATGGCAACTGGCAGGGGTGGGAAGTAAATGCAAGTTCTCCATGGCCTTAGTATCACACAGGACAAGGTGGGAATGGCAACAGATGAAGCAAGAAGTAGGTATAAGGGTCAGATCCTGGAGGGCCTTATGTATCATGCTAAGCAAATTAGGTTTTATTCTGTAAGTGATGGGCAACCACTGAAGTTTTTTAAGCCCCAGAAAAGCATGGGCAGGCGTGCGTTTTAGATCGATCACTCACTTTCCTGACTCACCTTTGCTTGATCAGCTATGCCTCTTAAACTCCCTTTCTCAGATTCGACAGATTCAGTTTCAGGTATTTTTCTGACTCTGATGGAAATTTAGCAGTGTTTCTACCGATAATACTGAAATAGCATTTTGCGGATTCTGAGCTATCACAAGTTCTCACGATGGCAATTTCGCTCATCTTGCAACACTGCTCTAGCTTCTTTAATATGATTTGCACTCACAACTGTGTTAAGCATTTTGTGTATTCAAAAAAGCAAGACAAAGCCGAGCTAGTCCAGATTTCAAGACAGTGAATTTGGACACAGCCAAAGCCTTGCCACTGAAGCCAATTCTACAGATGAGCTTTTGTTTCATGCCTTTCAGGTACACATTTGTGCCCAAAACCTACTCCAGGAGGAAGGAACATAAGAGATCCTGCAGGGAAATGGCTATATGTTTACAGAGCAGAATTGCTAATATCCTTTTACATGGCCATCATCTAATTTTAGCAGGATTGCTTCTGAATGGTTACCAGTTTGGGATTTGAATAAGAAGGCAGACAGGAGTGAATGGAAAACAAAGAAGAAATTGAAGAAGTCAATGCTGAGAAAAATAGAAGTCAACCACTGACACAGTTTAAAGAAAAAACTCTTCAACCATTAGTTGTCTTGCCAATAATCTTCAAAAAGTCATTTTCAAGGTCATTAAATACCCAGGCTTTTTAATATGAAACATTTTCTACCTGCCTCCAATTTCATTTTATTTATGTGTAACAAGTTAAGTATAAGGAAATTTATTGCACTTAATTTTGAAAGGAAACAGGGCCTAGACTGGCCTGTTGGGTATAATTTGAATCTTTTCTGCCACTGGAAGGCTTTATTCAATTCTGCTTTTTTAATTTTTCCACCTGTCCTGCTTGTCTGAAGGGTCCAAGATAAATGTTTCCAAGTACTTTCTAGACGGTCAGGGAGAGAGGTGGAGTGGGAAGGAATTAGGAAAAGGTTTGACAATATTATCCAATTACTAAAAATCAAGAATAGAAGGATGAAGAGGAGACCCTCACAAGTGGCACAAGAATCAAAAAAACAAACAACCCAATCAAAAGATTGGCAGAAGATCTAAATAGATATTTCTCCAAAGAAGACATACAGATGGCCAAAGGCACATGAAAAGATGCTCAGAAAATCGAAACTAAAATGAGGCAGCACTTCACACCAGTCAGAATGGCCATCATCAAAAAGCCTACAAACTATAAATGCTGGAGAGGGTGTGGAGAAAAGGGGACCCTCCTACGCTGTTGGTAGGAACGTAAATTGTTGCAGCCACTGTGGAGAACAGTATGGAGGTTCCTTAAAAAACTAAAAATAAAACTATCATATGATCCAGCAACTCCATTCCTGGGCATATATGCAGAGAAAACCATAATTCAAAAAGACATATGCACCCCAGTGTTCACTGCAGCACTATTTACAATAGCCAAGACATGGAAGAAACCTTTTATCAACAGATGAAGGGATAAAGAAGATGTGGTATATTTATACAATGGAATATTACTCAGCCATAAAGAAAGAATGAAATAATACCATTTGCAGGAACATGGATGGACCTAGAGATTATCATACTAAGTGAAGTAAGCCTGACAGAAGGACAAATATCGTATGATATCACTTATATATGGAATCTAAAAAACATGACACAAATTAACTTATATACAAAACAGAAATAGACCCACAGACATAGAAAACATACTTGTGGGTACCAAAGGCAGGGGACAGATAAATTAAAAGTTTGGGATTAACATATACACAGAACTATATATAAAACAGATAACCAACAAGGACCTACTGTAAAGCACAGGGAACTATACTCAGTATTTTGTAATAAGCTACAGGGAAAAGAATCTGAAATATATATTCAGATTATATAATTAAATGTATATATTAAATATATATATAAATAAATAACTGAATCACTTTGCTGTACACCTCCAACTAACACAACATTGTAAATCAACTCTACTTAATAAAAAAACAAGTGACAAAAGAGCCAGAGTAATTTGAAGCATAAGGTAGATAGAAAGGACCCCTCAACAACAGCTCCAGATGAAGCAGCCATCTTTCCCCAACTCCCACCTCCTTATCTCCTCACCTCCCTTCTCCCACCTCAATGAACTTTTGACCCAAGCTGAGCCAATCATATTTATTTTCTTGAGTATTTGAACTAAGGAATTATAGTCAGAGGATATTTGATCTGGGAACTATAAAATCCAAGACAGAAAATTTAAGTTCAAGGTATATTTGGAACTGTATAAACAATTGACATTCAGATACATAAGAAAAAAATCAAGTGTAATACGTGTAGATTGATAGGAGAAAAGCGTACTTTCAAAACTAATTATTGCTTCTATTTCATGATAAAATGCCATTTCCTACTCATTTAGTAAGTGTAAAATATGAATTTATAATTTAAGCAATAATCATTTTGTTAGTAATGAGAGCAATTAACATTTCACACCAAACTAATAATATTAGTAAAAAATAAAGGGGGTATGATCCATTTAGATTCAACATAAATTCACCCATAGGGAAATAGGCCAAGTAGGGATAGCATATATACAGTAGCCAACCTTTTTTTTTGGTTGCCTTTGATTTAAAAAAAAAAAAAAAAAAAAGGTTCTAAACTGATTTCCTCTTACCTTAATGGAAATTATATTTTTATTCTAAGAAAATGACATCAAACTGAAGCAGCATTAAATCCTTAGATATTAATTAACAGGAAAAAAATCAATTAACCACATCTTTCCAACACTGATAGGACACTGCCAGATGGTATCCACAAAAAAACTTATTTTTTAAAAAGTCCTTTCCTCATAGACATGTATTGAGTCCCCACTATGTGTTAAATACAATCTTAGAAACTAGAGAGGAGGATGAAAACATAAAAGGACCTTGTGTCACAAAAAAATGCTATATATTCACTATACCATTTCCCTTTGCTAGGCCCACAGGAAGATGACATTTCTCAGGCTCTCTCATGGTTATATGTGGCAATGGGAATGACTTTTGGTCAACAGAATGTGGGTAGAGTGACGTAGGCAACTTCTAGTCCTGGCCCTTAAAGACCTCCCTCAAGGCCCTGAAGATCTCTCTTCTCCCTTGTGAGCTACAGACAGTAGAGCTACCAGACGGAGGAGGATCACTCCACATCTATCAGACTGTGAGGCAAAAAACACCTTAAAAACTTTCGTTGTGTTAAACCAGTGAGATTTAGGGGGTTATTTGCTACCATTGAATAGCCTCTCCTAACCTTACAATCTGGAGAACAAAATGATAACAACGAAAACATATAAGGTAATATGGGAATGCAGAAAAATAATACTATATATGGCAGACAAATAGAGAGTACAGATTGCCTGTAGGCTCTGTCAGGGATGGCTTTAAACAGGAGGTGATAGTTCACATTGCTCTTGAATTATGGTAGGAGTTTGCAAGATAGACCAAAACAAAATGGAAGATGGAAGGAAATGCCCTTCATCGTCAAGGAATGCCTTGATGTTTTCTCAAAGGCAACTAAGACAGGGAAGAAAATAAAAAACACTTTTCAGAGCGAAATTCAACATTGTGCTGAAGCAATACTAGATTACCATTTAGCTTAATTGACTAGAAAATTGATTTGGCCAGATAATACACGTACTATGTAATGTGATGGCACTTTTATTACAAATGAGTTCACAAAGAAAAAGCACTGAGCAGGTTATTCAGAAATGTCAAAACTCTCTCCAAAATAGAATGTATTGATTTGTAAGGGATCCTTAGTACCCAATGTCTAACAGGTGCTATCTTCATATGCAAGCTATTTCCTGATAGCTAGGTAGGTTTCAAGGTTAATGTAGTGATGGCACAATCTATAGCTGCCAGGGAGCCATTTATACTGAATATCTTAATGTGGATGTACAAAGTTTCCCTCAAGATGAAACAAAAACTAGCAGCAGAAAATCTGAACTCGTTTACTATTCAGAGAAAGTGGTGTGTTCTGCACTGGTCTCTTCTCAGAAGGTATGAGGTGAAGGCTTTGCTGTGATTTGTCAAATCTGCTTTTCCAGGAAGGATGTTTGAATTATAATAGAAAGAACAACCTGTGAATTTGGGAAAATGAAGAAAACTGTATTAGGAACAAATGAATAATGTGTCAAGGGTCTGATCTCTGGAGGGCAAACGATAACCGTCCTCAAAGTGCAACACATGAGCATTCTGAGTTAAAGGAAGATAAAGATTGTTATGAAAAGAATCAGAGCGTTGAGAGATCTTTGAGGAGCTTGATCTGTGGACACCACATTATAGCTCTATAAATTCAAGGCAGAAATAAATGGAGGTTCTGCAGGTTTGAGGCATAAATCCTTGCTAAGTTGGACTTGTAGCAATGCAGTTAGTTCTGAGCAGTGGAGATGAAGACACTGTTTTTTTCCTGAATGAAGTGGACCAGGCAGAAGCGCTATTCCTAGTAAAAATTTTAAAAGCACTAGGTAGACCTCAAAGTTAAATTTGTCATTATGACTTTGAATTCAGGATTTTCAACATAATGACCAACCTGTGCACTTATGTATATTCCTACTTGAATAGAAGTGTGTCAAGGTATTTCCAAGAAGAAATGATGATAACATCTAGCCCAGGGAGAGTTTTCCCCTGAAAAATAGCAATGTGGCCCCAGCAAGGTAGGGCATAAGAAATAGAAAGCTAGCAATATGATTAGAATGGTTTGTTTGATGGTATGACTTTTGTGAACCTCTATTTTATAATGATCTTCAATTTTTTTCTCTTCCCATCACTATCACCTTATTAACTGTAATATTTCTGCTAATATTGTTGCTGAGTCCCTTTAGGTTTCTTGAATACCAGACATACAGAATCCACTGTCAGTTTGGAAATTAGCAAAGAAGACAACACGAGGGCTGATGATATTCACCAGCTTTATAAAAAATGTAAAATTCAAATATTAAAATACATTATTCCATTTTTATTTTTAGTGCACATAGATTCTCAGGTTTACTTGAGCAGTCTGTCCTCATCAGGCACATGGACCAGTTCTGACATACAGAAATAATCCCACCTGTAATACTTCTCCTTTTTAAGCTTTCAATACTTGCCCTTTATTACCTACATCATAGCAGAATTCCTTGAAACCTCTGAATGCCTTGGGAAAAGTGTACTTAAACAGCTTTTATAATTTAGAGTAACTGGCCATCTGACTACGTTTACATTAATTCAGGACTATAACTGAGACACCTATTTTTTCCTGTATCATGCTGTAGCTCACTGAATTCAACACAAAAGTACAAAGACTCTTGTGAAAATACTTGATGTGTGCTTGTTTAAAATGACTGCTGTTTCAGGATCAGTTTCCTCTGGCTAGACTTTTTTTTTAAAGTCATTTCCTCACTGACTGTCCCAAACTCACTCTCTTTGGGACACCAACACTTTTCCCATGAGGGTCAGCCTCTCTGTTTTGGGAGAGGCTTCTAAGTGTCCAGAGCCATTAGTAAAGGGTATGTTAATACTTGTCAGGGGGATGTTAACACCTGTGAAGAGAGGCTCAGGGCATGGAAGGTGTCCTGCTGGATGAAGTCAGCCGTGGCCATGATCCTTTGAAGGCCTTTGCTCAACAGCACTGAGATAATCTGTTTGTATGGTTTGGCTCCAAGGGCAAGGAAGTCTATGGACTCTGTTTCGGTTTCTCCCTCTTTATTATGGTAGAAAGTCAAAGCTCTTGGTTTCCAAGAGCATAGTTTGGGAGTCAAAAGGAATCTAAACACTGTCCTCCTGCTCTAACAATTCTAGAATTTTCTGACTAGTGAAGGTTATTGGAGGGGGAGAGGTACATAGAAATCAATATTTCCAAATTTTATCTATGTCTTTATGAAATAATACAAAGTACCGTTAGCCACTTCCCTGGGGGTAACAGCATCTATTTGGTGCCTTTGGAATGTTCTGAGCAACCATCGCCTTTGGTTCAATGCTATTTATTTGAGTAGGATCATTTCTTATGATTATGAACTATACTCCATCAGGACCAGGACCATGATTGTACCCCTCACTCTCACACCCCAAATATTGTCCATAGCTGGCAAAGTGGCTTTTCCTTTCTCCTGTATCAGTGGTTCCCAAACCTTGCTGCACATTAGAATCACCTGAGAAACTTTTAAAAACTCTCCCTATACCAGTTAAAACAAAATGTCTGTGGATGGAATGGCACAAGTTTTAAAGATCCATGGGAGATTCCAGTGTACAGCAATGGTCTAGCAGTTAGTGGAAGGCTTAGGTATGATAGTCAGGCGAAGTAGCTTTCTGATAAAGGAATTAGTGGCAGAAAAGCCTAGAGTGATTGGGACTGAAGTGGGCAGAGGAAGAATGAGATGAAGAGACAGGGCTTTAGTGACAGGTGGTCCTGGAGAGGAGGGGGTGGGGGTGACACCCGTTGGTAGTCTTGATTCATGGGAGAAAATGCTATTCTTTTTCTCCAGTTGTAAACATGGGGTTGGTAATCAATGATAAAAAGTGTCACTGATTGAACTGTGCCCCCCCAAATTCATATGTTGAAGCCCCAAATCCCAGTACCTCAGAATGTGACTGTATTTGAAGACAGGCCCTTAAAGAGGTGATTACATTAAAATTAGGCCTTAGGGTAGCCCCCAATCCAATTTAACTGATGTCCTTATAAGAGGAAATTTGAACACACAGAGACACTAGTGGTGTACATGCACAAAGAGACAACCACGTGAAGACACAGCAAGAATGCAGCCATCCTCAAGCCAAGCAGAGATGCCTCAGAAGAAACCAAATCTGCTGGCACCATGATCTGATCTTGAACTTCTAGCCTCCAGAACGGTGAGAAAATAAACTTCTCTTGTTAAAGCCCCCTAGTCTGCATATATTGTATGACTGCCCTAGGAAAACAACACAAATAATATAAAAAGTAATGGAATGATATATACTACCAAATGTAAAATAGATAGCTAGTGGGAAGCAGCCGCATAGCACAGGGAGATCAGCTCGGTGCTTTGCGACCACCTAGAGGGGTGGGATAGGGAGGGTGGGAGGGAAACACAAGGGGGAGGAGATATAGGGATATATGTTTATGTATAGCTGATTCACTTCATTATAAAGCAGAAACTAACACACCATTGTAAAGCAATTATACTCCAATAAAGATGTTAAAAAAAATAATGGAATGATAAACATTTGAAATGATAAGTATAGATTTTATTAAATTACTAATACAACTTGTCTTAACCTAAATAATTTTCCTATGCTTTTCAGGTAGTCATAAAACTATTTTATAGAGTAAGCACAAGCCATTTTTCAACTGCATTATTTGTTGCCTACTCCTTACCTAGTAAATCCTACCCAACTTTCAAGTTTCAGTGTCAGTTCTTCTCTTCCAGGATGTCTTCCCATGTCATCCAAATGCTCAGTGCCCCTTCCTTTATCTGAACCCACAGGACTAGTGATCTACGTCCTAAAATTTGTTCCTAATCGTAAACTGACCTTTGACATTTCAAGGATTGTTGCCACATTCCAATTTAACTTTCTATGTATTTTGATTTTGTTTCCCTCACCAAATTATAAACTCCTTTGGCATAGGGAACACAACTATTAATTTTCTATATCTCCTATAATGTCTGACAAAGTTCTTCCAGAAATATTAATTAGTAATTAGAAGTATTTCTACAGACACTATCAGACTTTGTACCTGAGCTTAAATAAACCTCAAAAGATCAAAGACAGGATAGAAAGATATTCTTGCTATAATGCCTGTGTCACAATCAGCTGTCAGCATTTTAACATTGATGAGCAGTCACAAGTGACTTTGAGACCTGTACATGCTTATTTTCTAATTCCAAGTGAGGTTAAAAGATGGAGAAAGAATATAACTTAAGGGTTATAGTTAATGATCATTTTTTTACCTGGACACACTCCAGTGGGCAGAAAGAAAGCATCTCCTACAAACAATATGGTGACTGGTGCTAATGATGACATTTAAAACTTCAAAATCTTCTTAATTAGACGCTATTCTAGTACCACTTAATAAAGATGTGTTGGAGAAACACTGTCATTGCACATTTTCAGATGACATAATCCATCACAGCTCAGAGAGTCATAACATTAGCTAAAAAAAATCCTAGGATTAAGTCACCATATTTTATTGAACAATAAGGTACAGATGAATTATTCTTACCCTGATTTTTAATGATTTTCCCACTTGTCTCTGTCTGTTTTTGTGGTGTGATTAAATATATAGAATGATGGCCAAGACAAAACAAGATAGTTTATCAGGGGTCAAAGTAGAAGATGAGATAGAAGATAATGACTCAAATTTTGAAGATCTGCCTATAGAGTATTCTTCATCTATTTTTAAAGAGAGGTGCATCATATGTGAAGCATGAATGATGTCAAGAGTTGGCCCTCAATTTAAAAATTAGCAGTCAGAAGTTGTCTTCCATGCAACATATGAGCTGTTGTTCACACTTTGTACTTTCCTTTTTAAGTCTGCCTTAATAGAGTTTTGGGGAAGGAAAGAGGGTACTGAAAAAATGTCAGTCTTGGCTAATTTTTATCTTTTTCTCCTCTGTAGCAGTTAGCTATTGCTGTGTAACAATAGAATGTAAAAACACAAATCTCTCTCCATCTCATCCAGCAATAAATATTTATTCACATCCAGGTCAGCTGAAGGACAACTGATCTGACCTGAATGGCTTTGTCCTTGACTGGATTGCCCACGTATCTCACTTCCTCTTGGGTGACCCATTATGTTCTCATGGCAATGGCAAAAGACACCAGGGTGCAAACCTAGTCACATATGTTTCTCTCACACCTCTGCTTCTATCACTTCTGCTAATAGCCTTGAAAGAACAAGTCATGTGGCTGCATCCCAAATCTATGGTTAGGGACTTATGCTGTAGTAGGAGAAGCTTCAAAGTTCCACGTCAAGGGAGTAGATATGGGAGAGATAAAGAACTGGGGATATTACTCCAGTCTACCACACTTTTATTGTTTTCAATTCTTTATCAATCCATTTATTAAAAATTTGCTGATCTAGTGAACACCTGTCAGATTCAAGGTGACTCCCCCTTTTATTTGCCCATTATTTTGTAAATAGCTTTCTTATATTGTGGGGGAAATGTCCATGATATGAGAGTGTATTAAAAAAATGAAAAAATCAGGGTAAGAATAATTCAGTTCTACCTTATTGTTCAATGAAATATACACTCTCATATCATGTAAAAATTAGTATTCAAATCCCCATTGGACAAACCGATAAAGTAGGTTCTGCCTGAGGTGTGAGCCTCCATCTTGCTAGTCCTGGTGGGTAAAGAAGATTTGGATGGCAGCAGCTGTCACAGGAGCTTTTTAGTGGTTGCCACATTGAAGTCCTCATTCAGAAGTTACATTGGGACTGTGGCAGTAGGAAGTGCAATGAAGATAAATTTCTGGCGTCTAGTTTTATTTTTTATTGTGGTAAGAACACTTAACATGAGATCTACCCTTTTAACAAACATTTAAGTGCACACTACAGCATTGTTAACTACTGGCGCTGCTGTAAAACAGTCTCTAGAAGTTATTCATCTCATATAACTGAAGTTTTATACCCACTGAACAACTTCCCATTTCCCCTTTTCCCAGCCCCTGGTACCACCACTCTATTTCTATGAGTTTAACTATTTTAGTATAAGAGGAATCATGCAGTATTTGTCCTTCTGTGATGGGCTTATTTCACTTAGCATAATGTCCCTCAGGTACATCTATGTTGTCCTATATGGCAGTGTTTCCTTCTTTTGTGGGTGAATATTATTCATTGTACATATATGCCACACTTGCATTATCCATTCATCTGTTAGTGGACATTTATGTTGTTTCCATATCTTGGCTATTATGAATAATGCTGCAATGAGCATGGAAGTGTGTATATCTCTTCCAGATCCTAATTTCAATTCTTTGGGATATGTACTCAGAAGTGGTATTGCTGGATCATATGGTAATTCTATTTTTAATTTTTTGAGGAACTGCCATACTATTTCCCATAGCAGCTGCACTGTTCTACATTCCCACCAAAAGTGTATATGTATTCCAATTTCTCTACACCCTTGCCACTTGTTATCTTTTGTTGTTTTTTTGTTTCTTTATAACAGCTATCCTAACAGATGTAAGGTGGTAACTCATGTGGTTTGATTTGCATTTCCCTGATGATTAGTGATGTTGAACATCTTTTCTCTACCTGTTGGCCATCTGTATGTCTTCCTTGGAGAAATAGCTATTCAAGTCCTTTGCCCATTTTTTATAGGGTTATTTGGCTTTTTTGCTATTGAGTTGTAGGAATTCCTTATATATTTTGGATATTAATCCCTTATCAGATATATGGTTCAGTCTTTTCAAAAAATGTTGAGAAAATTGGATAGCTATAAGTAAAAGAATGAAATTGGATCTTATCTTATACCATACACAAAAATCAACTCAAAATGGATTAAAGATTTAAACATAAGACTTTGAACTGTAAACCCCTAAAAGAAGACATGGGGGGAAACTTCCTGGCATTGGGTTTGGCAATGATTTCTTGGATATAACACTAAAAGCTCAAACAACAAAAGCAAAGTTAGACGAATGGGACTACATCAAACAAAAATCTTCCACACAGCAAAGGAAATAATCCAGAGTGAAAAGGCAACCTAAGGAATGGGAAAAATATTTGTGAACCATATATCTGGCATTCACCATTTGGCCTTAGTGGTAGTAACTTCCTCCTCAGGCCAGTTCTGCATTAGGAACTTGGGCATGCTTTTCCCACCTCCTCAAAGTTTCCATGAGCCCTCAAGAATTCTTTGTTTGAGCTAGCCAGAGTGGATTCTGCAAACACCAGCTGCTATCCTGAGTAGCTACTTGATGCAGAGCAGTTAACTAGACTTTTTGGAGATATCAGTTAGGATTCTTTGGGTGCAAGCAACAGGAATCTAAATTTACTTGAAGGCTCTGGGGTAGCTGAGAGAATGATGAAATGTCAGCTAAAGAACTAGGCCTACAGAGGGAATAAATGAGGGAATTTCTGCGTGTTCAGAGAGTAAAAACTCAGGGCACCAACACTTGGATAAATTATCTCTAACCTTCTCTGTATTTACATCATTCTGCTGAAGATTCAGTTTTGGAATATAGAATCCAACTAGCTTAGCTTGGATCTCATGCCCATTCTTTGACTAGAGGGGAGAAGGAAGCCTTACTGATATTCCATCTAAGATGTCACCTATTGGGATAGTGGTCAGTCCTCAAAAGGAAAAAGGGGTGCTGTATTGAAAGACAAGGGAATGGCTGCCATGTGGCAAAAACAAAAGCAAAACAACAGCCAAAAAACAAACAAACAAGCAAACAAAAAACACCCCAAAGCAAAACAAAACTGGAAATAGGAATAAGAAATCAAAACCACTACAGCTCAAAAATGAATAAGACTTTCTATCTGTTCTTGGGAAGTTTTGATTTTAGTAGAAAAGATTTTACATTCTATCTTCATTTATTATTCAATAATAAAAGCACCAGTCACTGCATTTAGAGTCTACCCTAAATCAGTATGACTCCATTTAACTTACCTGATTATATCTGTAGAGATCCTATTTCCAAATAAGGTCACATTCTGAAGTTCTGGGTGTGCATGACTTTTGAGAGGACGCTATTCAAGTCACTACAATAGCCTCAGACCTTAGAATGAGTTTGGACTTTAACCTCAGGTGAAACCATTTTCTCATGCAGATGCAATATAAATGTATTGTTTTTAGGTGATCTAAAATTATCTTGCAATAAGAAAATGCATGTGATAATTAATAAGAAATTATGGGTATGACTGGCATATCTTAATTCAGATATGAGAAAAATATCTACTTTAGATATCTTTTCTCAGACCCGATTCTTTGTTATGCCCACACTCAGGGGATATATAGCTGAAAACTTCTTTCTATGTGGGCACTGTATGGTTAAATAAAGAATATATTCTCGGGCTTCCCTGGTGGCGCAGTGGTTGAGAGTCTGCCTGCCGATGCAGGGGACACGGGTTCGTGCCCCGGTCCGGGAAGATCCCACATGCCGCGGAGTGGCTGGGCCCGTGAGCCATGGCCGCTGAGTCTGCGCATCCGGAGCCTGTGCTCCGCAGTGGGGAGGCCACAACAGTGAGAGGCCCGCATACCACAAAAAAAAAAAAAAAAAAAAGAATATATTCTCTGTATTAGCTTGTTGGTGACATTACTTTTTGGACCACACAGAAATTAAGTAAAACTAGGGAGTGATTCTTCGTAGGCTTAGAAATTCTACCATGCTTAAACATATTAAGCTGTTTTCCACTGATTTATGTAAAGTGTAATTAACAAATTAATACATATGAAGATAATAGAAAGCACCAAGCAATAATGTTGTTTTGTTGTGTTTTTGAAAATTACTGAAAGTAATGGTAAAGCTAATCTGCTATAAATTTCTTTTAATTAAATAGTGTTTGGAATAATTTTTTTCTCAATTTAATCTAGCTCATATCATTCTTGCAAGTTTTTCATTTTTACATACTCAGGAAGTAGTCTAATATTGCTTCTATTTTCTATATAGCATCATATTTACCCATTATAGGGTAATTGGACTATGGAGTTACACTAATGTTTTTGTAAGACCTGTTGCTTTAAAACTAAAGATATTTCCAAATGCTATATTGCTCCTTTAAAATGTTAAACATTCCCATTGTATTAACCAGTCAGATACGTTTAGGGTGGTAAAAACTCATCGTTATAAGGCAAATCCTAAAATACCACTAAACCTAGGCAGCATAACTTAGGATACTGTTTATATGAAGAAGTGATACTCATTAATTCATTATAATCTGTATTAATATATGTAAGACTAGAGCATAAATATGAATAATTAATCCATAGGTAATAAAATAAAATGCTTTCTTAACAACTGTTATTCAAATGTAACAAAAGACAAATGTGACCAAATAAGTCTTATCACACATTGCCATTTCACATTCTGGGAGATCATGAGAACTTGAGAACTCAGACCTCTCAGGTGGCACAACTTCTGAAATCTAATATTTAATAAATGCCATATATTTAGCTACAAGCGTACATTGTCTTTTTCTGTCTTATCCTGAGGCTCAGTCACTTGTGCTCCTATTGTCAGGGTAGGGAGGTCTGAGAGATTATATTGGACCTTCCCATGATTTACAATGACCATAAACAACTTTGGGTGGTCTCAGGCCCACTTAGACTTCCAGGCCTGTCCCAAAATTAACCTGGCCTCCGCAGGGGCACTCCTCCTTCCGGGAGGAGACCCAGGACCAGCGTAGCCTGTCTGGAACTGCTCTGGAGAGCAGACTCCTCCAGTTCCGTCCAGCTTGCTGGCCTGCACTTTTTCCATCACACCCTGCTCCTTGAGCTGTGAACTGCATGGCTCGTGGTATTCTGTAGAACACTCCCTTCAGACCCTACACTGTCTTGTCCCTTCAGACCCTACACTGTCTTGTCAAATGCCAGAGAGATTTTTTCCCCCCATACAGATAGCTACATCATCCTTCCTAGATAATAGTGGTTAGAGACTGAGATGGTAAGGTGACCAAGCAGAGAGTTAAACGTGGACTTGGAACATTAGTGAGCACATTTCTGATTAAATATATCTATCATGAAATGCCTTTGACTTTGACCCACACCAATAAATCCTGGTTTCTTTACAGCAAATGAAATCCCTGCACAGGTTGCTGAGTTTGTCCTAACAGCTCTGTTTCTTCCTCTGACTACAGAAGGGAATACCTTGCTCTAGATATTGGTCAGAATATTCCTCACTAACTTGAGGGTTAACAGCAGGCACAGAAACAATGGAAAAAGTAGAAAGCTGTTTGTTTTCTTTCCTGATTTCTCCCTTACCATCTTAATATGAATTACAGAGATTCTTAGGCTCCTGTCCTGGAAGATTTACAATTCAAATCAAGGAAAGGCGTCTTCCCTTCCCTGTTTAAAGGAACAAAAAAAAAAAAAAAAAAAAACAGTTCTAAACTATTCTCTCAGTATTTTAATATACAAGTATTTACACATAAACAAATATTTTATCTATTATTTCTTGGATTACCGTCTATCCCCTTGATTTTCTTTCACATTTTATATCTCTTTCTCTGTCTCTTCCTCTCTTGTCTTCTATTCTGTATGATTCAGTCAACTTTTTCTTTTAACCTTTTCGCTGTTTTTGCAACTTGTGTTTTAAAGTTTCATCAACTCTCTTATTCTCTGATTGATCCTTTTTCTTAGCAGACTGTTCTTGTTATATGGATACTATATTTTCTTCAATCTCTATAACATAATAATAATTATTACTTTTTTAAAACACACTATATTTTCTTCCCTATGTTATTCATTTTCTAGTTTCTGTTATTTTGGCTTATTCATCTCTATCTTTCTTTTATGCTGCCAGTTGTCCTCAAGTGATTGCTAACACATGGTTTTGCCTTCATGAACCTGATTGAAGGAATGAATGTCCAGTCTATGTCATTGTCAATGGGTTCCTATATGTGACTCATGCTGTTCTCTGAAAGAGAGAAATAACTGCCAGTTCTGGGTCTATGGGCAAGGTGTGGGGATGGGCAGACTTCACCTGAAGGTGCGTGGATGCCTTCTCAGCTAACCGGTACTAATATGAGGAAGGCCCTGGCCTAAGATGGCAACTCCTACACTAGTCTCCCTGGTAGACCACCTCATGTCTTTAGGAAGTGGTAGCCTCCAAAGGGGTTGGCTTCACCTCAGCAAACACAAGTTGCTCTGCTGAGGTAATGAAAGAAAACAGAGGTATAGTCTCCCTGCAGAAAGTCTCACTGACCTGTATTTTCCAGCAAAATGCCTCTTAACACCCAATCTTCACAGAACATTCATGTCTCTCAATACAACCTTTTTTTGGCCAATATTTTATAGAAAAAAATATTTAAATCTCCCAAAGTCAATACATTTTAAACCAAATGATAGAAATGTCTTGAGATACATTTGAATACAATTGGTAAAATCTTAGAATCAAACATAGATGTTTTTAAAAAGCTTTCACGTGTCCAAGAGGATCTGTATCTATGGTGAAGTTCAGAGTACATGTTACTGTACTAAAAGCAGCTATTTGTTAGTAATTATATCTTTCAGATATTAGAAAGCGCTGTTTTCAGCCTTCTACATTTTAAGAGTTTATTACTTATATGTAGTTAGTTTACTATGTTTTAGTTACATTTTAGGAAATTGGCTGGGAGTTTTGAGTTGACACATTATAATTATTCTCAGTTAAAGGAGAATATGCTCATGATTAGTATTTTCACATGGAATGCCTCATTTTTCAGAAACAGATTCTAACGTTAATTGAAAGAGGCCTGTATTAGAATTTCTACTTGGAAATTTTTCTCATCCTTCTTAAGAATTTCTATTTTGTTTTATACCATAGTTGACACATCAATATAGCATACCAATATGTAATTCAGAAAAATAAACAGTATATCTGTGAGCTGGACTGAGAAAATGTTTTTTCTAAAAGTTGTGTGATAGAAATGGGTGGTAGATTATTATACCAGAGGGTATCTTTCTGATCACAAGCTGGAGACCAACAGCGCTATGGTAGAAGCAGGCTTAGAGATGAGTGTGGGCAATACAGGCTATCGTAGACATTCTATACTTAGGGCTTCATTCCATCGTAATGGTTTCTGCCCTTTCTCCCAGTCCTTTTCTCCTTATCTGCCAACTTTGGCAAACTGTTGTGAAAAATTGCTTTTGCTTCCTCTGCCCCATATCGCTATGGTTCTCTCCATTCTGATTTATCCATCATTATAAACCTTCCTAGATACTCATTTTTTGTCAGCTATTTCCATCCCACTCCCCTACTTCAACCTGAATTTTAATGTGCTTATGAATTTATTATTCTCTGGGCTTCCTTAATATCATCCAAGGTATTTGGGGGACAAAGGAGAAGTAGTCACTTGTCTCTGTCCCCTCCCCAAGGCAGACACCCTTGACTCCAGAAAGTTCAACATGGAGACAGCCTGTTTCAGAGACCCCGAACCTGGGGTGCCAACAGGCATGCATATCCAAAGGGCCAGAAAGACTCCTCCTCCCGCTGCACTCCTGTCCTAATTTGGATGCACTATTACTATCAGAGCTACGTTCACCAAAACGTTCCTTTAAGTTGAGGCAAATTTTCTACTCTGAGGATAGACTGCTGAATATAAGTAGTAATTATATCTATTCAAATAATTTTTTTTAAAGTCAGTCCACTGCTAAGAGCAGCACATTTGTGGTAATAGGGGTGATTTGTAGGTAACTTCTATGCATGCCAAATTTAGCAGTACACTTCCACCTGAAGATTTAACCCCAGGACTTAGGGAATCATCACAAGGAACTAGAGGGAAAAAAATCAAGGATGCCAAAATGGAGCAGGCAGATCTGAATTGAATACAGTGAAAAACAATCAGGAATCATGCCATTTTTGCCTCCCCACGAAGACCCTGGGAAAAAGAGATGGTATCATTTTCAAATTAAAATCTATTGCTCAAAACTTCTTCCTGTAGTTGAATACGTACCCCAGTGTTTATTTGTGTAGACACAACCTGAATGACCTGATTCATGTCATCTGAACAACCACATAATCATACTACAAGAATAGAGCCTTGAGGAATTAAAAGGTGCATGGAGAATGTGGGGAAGTTGTGGCTAATTTCAATGTAAGATGGGCAATTAAATCATGTATGACTTGGTCAGCAGAACCGCATGGAGAGAAAAGTGGCTTATATAATAGAATTTCAAGGTGGGGAGAGCTAAGGACAAAAATCTCTCTTCTTGTGCCTGCATTCTCAATGATAATTTGACAAAGGTCCAAGCAAGGGTCCCAAAATTATGGAGGAGAAAATGTCTAACCTTTAGCCCAATGTCTAATTACAATAAGAGAATACCATAAAATATTCCAGAATACAAAAAATACACGTAGAGAATAAAAATCAGGGAAAATTATTCCAGTTCTGAACCAGATACTAATGAGACCACAGTAGAAATACCACCCAGTTGTTAGAACCTTGTTAAAGCAAAGGAAGCTAAAAGAAATGAGAGGCAAACTTTGAGCTGCAACATGATTCAAATAACAGGGGGATCTAGTTGTACAAAAAAGGTTAAAAATAAAGACTACCATTGCTTTTAATGGAGAGCATCACATGAAGGTATGGTAGAACCTGTCAAAGCAGAAAATACAGACTGTGGGTTAATGGAACGTGTTTTAAACCATGGTTCTGGATTCATCATGACCCTAGAACATCCCTTGGACACTGAAATAAGTCTCTCTACATGAGATACAGAAGCAGATTACATAGAGCAGTGAAAGTTGAAAGCAATATATCCAAATGAGTGCTGGGGACTGACTTTAGTTGCCAGGACAAAGCCAACAGTTATACAACACTGTTCCTGTACGTCTTGGACACACAATATGAACATATTCTAAAAGAAAAAAACATTGTTGGCTACCATTGAAAGTCCATGTTTGCTAATTAACAGGAAAAGAAATAAGTCCTAAAGGGTGATTTAGAGAAATTTTGCACATGCTTTGTAGCATGTCAGTTCAGCCACGTGGGACCTGATGAACCCCAGATGTGATCAGGCACAGGGTAAGCACCTGGCAGGGGCCCAGAGTGAGCAGAGTAATGGGAGAGGGTCAGGGTATCATGGGTGGACCGCACTGGGACTGGTGAGTTAGGCTGTTCTACAAAACAAAGCAATCAACAGGTGTGTTATTTAAATGAGGGAATCCTTTCACAATATACACATGTATTAAATCATCATGGTGTACACTTTAAATATCTTACAATTTTACTTGCCAATTATGTCTCAAAGCTGGGAAAAAAACCTACAAAGTAATCATTGACTGTTTAGTCCATCAGGACTCAAGATATGCTGAAATGCTTTCTTTAGGTGTATGAACTGCAGGACCCCATCTTGTCCAATGCTGAGGCCACCTGAGCTTTGAGAACAGCCTAGACAGTGACCATTCCCTTCCTGTCCTGAAGAAGAATTGTTCCCCCACAAGAGGACCTTCGACTCACTGCTGGGCCTTGAGCAGATTCATTCAGTTCAGCAGGTCCAACTTGAACCTGCTTCTGAGTTCAGCCATCCTTGACCACGTCACCTACTACTGTGTTCATAAGCCCACTTTCTTCTAATGTAGAGCCTCAGGAGAGCAGCAGAGCTGTACACACAAACCGTTGCTTCTATTTCCTGTGTCAAAACCCTAAGAAAGCAATTGTACCAATGCTACTCAGTAGGTAGAGGTCACGGGGTCTATAAATACATTATCCCTTAGGTGTAGAAATTCTGCTAGCCATGCAACAGTTGCTGGGACATTTCCAAGAGCAGCTTGATGGGAAGTGGGCTCCCTGTGAGATGGTGGACAAGCTAAGGGACACATCACCCACGTTTAGTCGAACACCCATTGAATCTATAAAAAACAGCTGCACTGCTTGGTCTGAATGTACCTGAAACCCATGGTCTATTTCACATTAGCACAAATCTGTAAGAAGAGCTGTTATCTACCTGTCTTAATTGAAACCTCAAAGCATTTTAGGCTGAAATTTGATTAAAAAAAAAAAAAGTATTTACTCAGGCAGTGCTGAGCTAAGAGTCACATCCCTTCACCTCTTCTACTTAGGAAGGGAACTGAAGTTAATGCTTTCAGGACAGGAATAGCATCAATTCGAGTATCGCATCTCATACATTGATCCTTCAGAGCTTTGAACAAAGAGCAGAATATTAGTCCCCTCATTGCTCAAGGAGGATGTTAACCTGCACCCCTGCACGGGTGAGGACACCACGAAAGTCACCTTCCCCCGCTGGACGGGCCAGCTGCCAACTGTGACCGGGAACTTGGTTATAGAGTAAAAGGTTCTTTGTCAGGAATGTGGAAATTGTGACATTAGGAACTAGCCTGAGTTAGAGGATAAAACTTCAATGAAATTTGCAAGTTCATTTTGGTTTATATACCTGTCGGAGCTGAGACATTAAATGCAGAAGGCTTTTAATCTAGGTATTTTAAACACTACTTGATACCATGGACTAGTGTCACTCAACAGAGAGTACTTCAAGGACAGAGCTATCTCTGAACCAGAATAAGACCCCAGGAAGGCAGATTCAGCCCAGAGCATTGGGGACGGGGTGATTTCCTTTTGTTTCAACATTCACGTTTGACAGAACTGGCTTTTCTCTTCGCCCCTGCTGGAGAGCTAATAACTTCCTTCAGGTCCACCTTACTCCAGTCCTCCTCACAGGCCCGTGCAGCGGACTTGACATGCAGATATACCGCTAGCTTTATTTACATTTATTTTTGTCAGTTATGTGCTATCAAGATAAGAGAGACGTCCTAAGTAATCAAACACAGGAACCGGTCAGGTAGGTTAGCTTGACAAAAAACAACATGGAAGAAATAACCACAGAGCATAGGCAGCAATTCAGTTTTAGAGCAAGTCACGGGCAACACAAAAAGAAGATTACAACCAATCCCTCTCCTGTCTCAGACAGGGCCATTTGTTCCTGAGATTTCTAAAGATGCGTTCAATTCTTGCACACATCTGAGAGCTCTACAACTGTGGCTAACATTGAAAATAAATAATCCAAATCAGCTTGGCCATATTAACTGTGAAATCCACTTTACTAGTGAGATAGAATTTACTTCAAGCCATATAGGTCAATAGCCTTGGAGAGGGAATTCCAAAGATGAAGGCCCTTCATAGAAAATGCTCAGCCTTCAGACCTCTGTAGTTCTAAATCAGAGGGCTTAGCACCTCCAAGCTCTCCAGCTGCTGTGAGGGCAAACCCAGGAAAGAGGTGGTCATTGGATATAACCTAAATCCCCTCTCTGCTGCCTCTCCTCAACCCCTGAAACAGAATGCTGTTGAGGTCTGCTACCTTGATTCCCCCTGAAAGCAAAGAGGCAACTCATGAGGTATGGAAGCCTGGAGGGAACAAAGGCAAGTGTGAACGTGTGTGAGCTCATACTTTGGCATGATGAAAAGTAGGTACTCTTCAAAAGGTCTGCTCTGTGGCAGAGGGGCTCGTTACTGAGAGCAGAGCTGCACTGCCCACACAAAGGCAAAAGGGGAGGGAAGGGGCTCAGTGAAGTTAGAATACAGACAATATGGAACCAGAGATCATTGAATCTTAAAAATCTGTTGGCTACTAGCAGAGCCATTTAAAGATAATGGTAAGAGCAAAGAATGGACTTGGCTGGAAACTGTTTTCCTGTTTACTGTCTGCAGGCAGCTTCTGGAAATTTTAGTTGAAAACATTTTTTTTAATGTTTGTCAGTCAAAATGAAAATGAGGCTGTGGTAGGCAAAATAATGCCCCGCCCCCTGCCAAGATGTCTACATCCTAATTCCAGGAACCTGTGAATTTGTTAGGTTCCATGGCAAAGGAGAATTAAGAATGTAGATGGAATTAAGGTTGATAATTAGCTGCACCTAAAATACAGATTATTCTTGATTATCCTAATGGATATATCATCCAGTATAATCACAAGGATCCTTCTAAGTGGAAGAGGGAGGCAGGAGAGGTCAGAGTGATGTGAGAAGGTCTTGACCCACTGTTGCTGGCTTTGAAGACAGAGGGAGAAGGCCACAAGCCAAGGACTGTGGGAGGCTTCTAGAAGCTGGTATAGGTAAGAAAACAGATTTCCCCCTAGTGCCTCCAGAAGAGAACACAGCCCTGTAGACACCCTGATTTTACTTCACTGAGACCCGTTATGAGCATATGGAAGACAATTTTATATTGTTTTAAACTACTGAGTTCATGGTAATTTATTAGAACAGCTACAGGAAACTAATACAGAAACCAACAGTCAGCTTGATACATAAATGTATAGTTTTTACATTATACTTTGTCTGGGGTGATGATGGCCAGGAAATCAACAAACCCTCTGAGGAAAAAAATGGAATTTGTTGTCTAAGTGGAAGGCATGCTACTCTTTCTGTTTAGTTGGCTAGCTAGCATCCTGGTTTCATCTCCTGCGTTTTATGTGTAGCCTGCTGGGAATGAGAACAACATTTAGCACTTATTATCCCAGGAGAACTAATTTCCAACACATAGTTGATCCAAACACTACTAGGTTGACCTAAACGATGACATATTAAGCAATCAGCTGTATAGCTAAATTCTATTTGACCAAAAAATGGGACAGTCACCTTCACCTGTCATCTTGGGTCTTCTGAATACCTGAAGCCCAACTGTTGCAAAATATTTCTCTGCACTTCCAGGGGAAAAAAAGAAAAAAAAAAAGATGATCTTGCTTTATTTTGATATTCAGGATGAGATTAAGGAATGTATAATGGCTGTGCCATCTTTAAGGCCATTCCAGAAAAAAAAAAAAAAATCAGTGTTAACGGTTAGAAAAAATTTCAAGACATGGAAAGCTGGGTTTCCAAATCACCAACACATTCACCAATTTTCAATGAGAATTGAAAACTAAATTAACTTCAGTTGAGGAGGTGAGAATGGAAACCAAATATACAACATGACCCTGCTTTTCTTTTAAATTGAACAACTCTTCATGTGATATGTAAACTAAAAAATTTAGGATTTGATCCATCTCTGTGACGTCTTACATTTTTAAATGATGCACTGTTGACAGTGCCTGGCACAAAGCTATTCATTAACTACTAGCATCCTTTTTTTTTTTTTTTTTTGTGGTACACGGGCCTCTCACTGTTGTGGCCTCTCCTGTTGTGGAGCATAGGCTCCGGACGTGCAGGCTCAGCGGCCATGGCTCACAGGCCTAGCTGCTCCACGGCATGTGGGATCCTCCCAGACCGGGGCACAAACCCGTGTCCCCTGCATCGGCAGGCGGACTCTCAACCACTGCGCCACCAGGGAAGCCCCTACTAGCATTCTTTGATAGAACGACTCTACTTGAGTTATTAGGAAAGGCTGGAGGGAGGCCTTCCTGGCCTCAGGTGGGATTTGTTAAAGACATTAGCTCTTTTATTTGCACCCAAATGGTTCTTACTACTGGTGGCCCCATTATATTTTTCAACAAGTGGCTAATGAGAATGAACTCGTGCCAACAGAACTTAAGGATTGAGGAGGAGCAAGTGGGTGAGCCCTGGGGCGTGGTCTCCTGAATGAGCAAGCACATTTTCAACAAATTGGCTGCCTAATCGCCTGTGGCAAACTTGGCTGATGTATCTGGATGTGTAAGCAATTATGTTTCCGCTAAAAGCCTTGGTTGGTAATGCTTTTGTTCTCCATTTCTTACAACTGAACTAACCGAGGGAAGAAATTGGTGTGGAAATGGTTTTCAATATAGTTTGTTTTGCTTTTTAACTTTTCTTTTCAAAACATTTTTCAATTAAGCTAGCCAACTGATCCAAGGTTTATTGTACCTCCAGACACCACATAAAATAGATAACAGGGAGAAAAGAAACACAGTGGATAATAAAAGAAGCTTTAGTAATAAAACATCCTTTGATAAAAAAGCCGAAGTGTTTGCATTAAACCACATCGTTTAAATGTGATTCACTGTACTGAGTACCTCTCGGTACTAGCCACAGAGTTAGTATTGAGTATTGATAACAAGTAACACAAGGGGTCCCTGACTTCAAGACACATCACTTCAAGCAGGCCTTTGACAGATAGTGGCTTAATGTCCGAGTCACCTGAAGTTGCAAGGGATGAGACTCTTGATCTCCAAAAGAAAAATAACCATAAACCACAGGCTCCAAATATGTCCTATCACAGCCTCCACTAAGATTTCCACAGCCCAGCTAACACACCGTGTTGTTAATTTCAAAAGTAGTACCCAGTGATTCACTGGGGGCCAAAAAAACAAAAAAAAAAGTACACGTGTTATTTGCCTTAACTCACTTGAGAAATTAAGCAGACCACAAGGGAATAAACAAACTTGAAAACAGCCATGTCTGTTACAGAAATATGGAATTTAGGTCGCTAAAAACACTTGTTCTTGCAATCACTTCCTGCAAATATTGCACGTCATTTTTCTGTAATCCAGGTAACTTTAGCACTTCAGAATTTCAATGTCAATGAGAATTTATCATTCCCTCACTAAAATATGTCCATGTGCAAAACCAAAGTCACACTTCACAAGTAAGCAGTTGTGGAAAAATTGAAGGTCTACATTTGAATCCCAGCTTTTTTGTTAATTCTGCAACATTAGTGATGTCACTGTACCACTTTCCAACTCTTAGTTTCCCCATATGATAAATGGGGAAATTTCACATACTGCAGACTGTTTAGGAGCATCAAATAAGGTGACATATGAGAATTTGCCTAGGATAGTGCCTGGGCAGAGACTCTTTTAAGACCTGCACCTGAGAGAGGACCCTTCAAACATCTAGCTTTGAAAAACCAACGGGTCTGGCATCCATAGACCCACAGTGACCTGAGACAGCTCTTAAAGAGCTCACGCCCGCTTGCAGACTCACCTGCTCCAGGGCCCAGCGCAGAAGTGGCTGAAGGAGAGGCGTCCAGACTGAAGGAGGGTCACTTGCTGGTCTTGCACCATCGGCCTGAGGGGCACGCCTCTGGTTTGGCGGACATCTGGAGGCCCGCGGGGAAGCTCTCCTGGAGGACGCCGGTGGGGAGGAGGCCGGCGGTCCGGCGCCATCTTCAAGCGCTCCCTCCGCCTTGCTCCAGCCAGGGGAGACACGCTTTTTTTTTTTTTTTTTTTTTAATTCTAGCCTTTAGTGAAAGGGTTGACGTACGTACTGACAGCAAGATTTTCAAAATACATTTGTAAACTCTGTCAGGGAGACTTTTAAGTAGCTTTCCATGGCAGTGGAGGGTTCGTATTGAAGATGATTGTATTCTTAATTCCTCTGGTGTTCAGCGTCTTCAAAATAAGATTCAGCCCTCTTGGGAAGTGACTTGATGCAAAGCCAGACGATGCCCAAGGAAGTTTTCCTTATTTGTCTCTCATACCAGAGCTTGTATCCCTGCGAGGGTGAGAAGTCTGATGGGGCAGGGAGGCAGGCAGAGCTCTGGAGAGAGAGGAGCTGATAAGCCCCAAGGCAAAGGATTCTGGGACTCCTCCGGCTGCTGGTCTAGAAAGCGGATTAAGCACTGATTGCTCTCAGCTGTGTTCAGCAACCGGCTTTCTTTTCCTTTCCACAATCAGCTCCTCTATTAGGAATCTCTGTTTTAGATAATGTCTCCAATCTCCAGTGTGCTCTAATAGGATGTTCATGTTGAAGTCTTCATCAAGAGATTGGTAAAGATATATTTGGGGGAGACAACTCTTGCCTCTTTGGGGGCAGGGAGGTTGCTGCCTTCTCAACAGAAGCCTAGGAAGCGGGGTGGGGGTGGGGGGGCTTCAGGAAGACCATGCCAAGAACTTTTAAATGTGTTCCCTGAAATTGGGAGACCAGAAGGTCTGGTGCCTGACTCACACTTGAGAAACATAATGCTAATTGGACTCAAGCCTGACTGCCAGCCGGGAGAGCCAGGAGCTAGAGAAGGGCTAACTGATTTGCTGGAAAAATTGGGGTGGACCTGCCAACCTGTGTTGCTGGGGAAATGGCTATGAGAATGTTTCCATAGGCGAACCTGGGCTACGAAGGCAAGAAGCCAGCGTGGAGGTTGGGGTCCTGCCTGACGAGAGCAGTCAGAAGCTGGAAGGGTACAGCACCCAGGCTTGGTGGAAGGAACAGAAAGCAACCACTTAGACACACTTTTGCTCGTTTGTTTTTGAAAGGAACTCCAGAGGGAGGTTCCCCGCAAAGGGTCTCCCTCAGCACAAAAAAGTCAACTTTAAATATCAGGTAGGCCCAGAACAAGCCCCGAAAGCAAATAAGAACTGGAGCCTCAACCCTTTCACCAAGCCCTCCCACCCCCCACCACCAGCCACTCATCACCCTGCCCACTGTGACCCTGCTGACCAGACAATGCAGCTGTGAGTGGGGAGATGGGCAGGGCACAAAGCGAAAGCAGGTAACCACGGTCCCCATAGCCTGGCTCCAACCTGAAGCAAATCTGAGTTAGAGTTGGGTAGAGGGTGTTCACCCAAAGTCAAGGTCAGAGTTTTGACTAAAACATGGCACTGTGTTCTAAATGTCCTATTAGGGCATTTTGTGATGTCAAGTGACGGTACAAATGTTTATTACCCAAAAGTGAGCTGACACACCATGGGACCTGCCCAAGTTCTAATCTGGCACAGCAGATTGCCCTGTTAAATAAACCTTAGAAAGGCAGTAAGGGACCAAAATGAATTACCTTTTGATTATATTCTTTGAGTTATCCTTGTTCAACACTTAGTCACCCAAGTCAAAATCTGGGAACCATCCCAAACTCCTTCCTTTTTTTCATCTTCCGTATTCACGCTATCAAGCAAAAACATAGATTTTACTTGAAAGATATGTTTTAGCTTATTCCCTCATCTTCATCTCAAACTCTGTCCTAGTTGAGGCCTTCATCAAATTCACCTGGACTATTGCACGTTGCCTCAACTGGCTCCTAGCCACTGATCTCAGCCTATGTTCCCATTAAACATGCTTTGACTCTAGTGTCTGATACATAGTAAATGGTCAATCTATGTAAGCTATTATTCTAATCAGTTATTGTTATTCATCCTTCAAGATTTGCCTCAACTGTCATTTGCAAGAAACCCAAATGCCCACACCGATTTCTTCTAACAACCCACTCTGTGCATACCTCTACATTGGTTGTAAGCTCAATTTACGTATCTGTGTCCCTCACAATGAACTCTAAATTCTTCAAGGCAAGGACGCTTCAGTTTTGTAACACTGGCTCCTAGCTTCTCTGTTATACAGTAGATGCTCAATGCAAGTTCCCTGGACTGAATTAAGTCCTCCATGTTAAGAATAAAGTTAAAGAATAAAGTCATACATTTATTTTTCAAATCACTTATTCTGCATTTGTGGTTCCCAACATTTAATTATCTATGCAGGTAGGCTAGAAGCCATTTAGTAAAACTTACGAGGGCACCTGGGGCACACTTTGCTATCGCCCATTGTTGTGAATGCCGCATCATATAGGGACTTTGGATAAAAGTCATTCAGGTGTCACTGAGGTAGGGAAATTACTCCCTCCTTCCCCCCTCTGCCCTGATAAGGTGGTATATTATAACAAAAGTAAGTCTTAAATTCTGCCCCAAGTACAAACCTTTATTAAGCAAACAAACACAGCAATATTCTCTAACCAATTCCTGTCAAGTCAGGGAAGTCCCCACTCTCTTCCCTTTTAGTCACTCTGACAAGAGTCAGGCATTACGGATGTTAGAGGAATGAGAGGTTAACCGTCTATTTGAATCAGGTAAGAGAACCTTCTGGCAAGTAGTGAAACACAGAACCAAATGGACTTAGTGCCAACCTGAGATGCTGCACTGCTAGCCTGCCAGACCATTATATCCTGGTCCTACAAGAGCAGAAGGGCTGACACATTTTCCCCAACCAATCAGAAATCTTTAATTCTACTCATTCTACTAATAAAGTAAATTCTTCATGTCCATTTTGCTAATTAGCAAACCTTCTGGGTGGATTTAGATAAAGATGTTCCAAGTGTTTGCCAAAACCACCTCTGGAGAGTAGAGTCCTGATTACCTTCTTTTCAATGTCAACTGGTCATCTTTGGAGCAGGGTAACTGAATAAGGAACTTAACATATTATCTGATACCAAGAATCCAGTATAAAATTAATTTACACACACACATTATAAGCCATATTATATACACTAGAGAATTTTGAATAAATTATAGATAATATAATTGAAATGTAGCAAGAAAAGTCTTAAAATATTAATTTTGGTCTGCGGCTTGTTGTTACACTTCTCTTTTCCTCTACTCAACCAGAGGAACCCATACTGCCTGTGGTAGAATTAGAATTGCTTTGGCAGCAATTATAAAGAAAAAGAAAGAGTTAATGTTTTATGTTGGCTTCCCATCTGGACTCTTGAAAACTGAAAGGGAAAGCCCAGCTAAGCACAGTAGGTGTAGGTCATAGTAATAGATTGGAAAGATAATTATAGGCTGAGGTCAGTGGACCACCCCCCTCCATTACCTGGGGTAAGAATGAGGTGATGACACTGCATTTTCTTCATCTGAATTTCCATTTGTATACTTTTTTCTTTATATTAAGGTCTTTTCTGAATCAATTGGTAAATCTGGCACCCATCTGTCAGCTGACAGACAACCCAAGAGTTGGATTTATTGAATGAGACCAAACCACAGAGAATTGAAAAGAAAAAGGAGACCAATGGGGGAGAAAGTGAATAACTTATCAATATTGAAAAGTCAAATCCTACGCAAAGAAGTTTCTGGTGAATATATTTAAAATGTGATCTATTTCTTCACTCCCCTAGTAGCAATAGCAACAATGATACTACTAACACTTACGGAGCAATTCCTACGTGTTGGGCGCTTGCGTGAAGTACTTACGATTATTTTATTCTCAGTAGGATGCAAGCTCATTAAGCGTGGGGCTCTCTGTTGGGCTCTGTCCACTGCTATGCTCTCCAGGGCCTAGAACAGGGTCTGGTTTGTCATCGACGCCAAGTATATATTTGTTGAGTGAATGAATGAATTGAGTTAATCGGTTTTCCCTAAGAAGACCTGTGAGGTGGGTATAATTACCACCCTCATCCTGAAGCTCAGCAACCTGATCCCTTGGACTACAAAGCCCTCCGGCTTCTGCAGATGGATTCAGAATCTACTCAGACCAGCCAGTGATGACTTTTTCCTCCTGCTTTCATTTTCTGCCCCACTTCTTTATTTAGTTCTTTCTCTCCCTACAGCACTTTCAACGCAATGCACAGCCAGTGACTATGACCTACAGCTGTGCAGCCAATTAGTGGTGAAGGAGCTTAAAAACCAATCCTTTGCGATTCCCAGTCCTCTAGTCTCCTCATTCCAAGCCAGCTTCCCCCAATCAGAACAAATGACTCGTTATTTACTGAAGTTAGATATTGATTAGCTCTTGAAAGCTGCACACCTTTGCTTTTTAAAAAAAAATCTTTTCAAAAAATGATTACTTAGGTCATGATTACTAAATTCAATCATCAGGTTTACCTTTTTTGACAGTGAATTAGATGACATAGAAGCTGAAAGGGACCTTCAAGGATGTTGGTGAAACACCCTGTTTTTCTAAACAGATGAGTAAACCATGACATAAATGGTGAAGTAATCTGTTCAAGGCAACCTACTGAGTCAGTGGAAGAATCACAGGTAGAAGCCAAGTCTTCGGAGACCTAGTCCAGTGCCTTCTACACCATGTGCTAGGCTGGCTTCCTCATCACAGGGTCATATTTGATGTATTTGATTCAATTACATGCCAATTTTAGAATAGAACATGTTAAGTTGGATGAGACCAATGATTTTTTTCTACCCATTATGTTTCTTCAAAAAGTGGCAACAGGACAAATTATGTGGGCGTTTGTACTTAACCCATAGGCCTGGAATGTCCTTGAAGTTCCCCTGTTACATTTATCTGAACTGCTATTTAGGATTTTGTGATTGTTTCTTGTAAGCTTGTACACAATTCCTAAGTCCTAGAGCAGGCTCTCACCCAACAGTTCTGTACCCTACTAGAAATTTAATCCCCAGAGAGGGATGAAGAAATTTATGAGGTCCTTATAATATCAACTCCTTTTGGGGAAGGGGAAGGGGAGATGGGTGGAAAGAAGCTTAACTCCTGAATATAAATAACACATTTGGGTGATAACATTGAGAGCCACAATGAAATCAAACTTCTCATCTAGAATCTTTCAAGGGGACAAATCCTTGCTAACCTTTTACCTTGACCCTGCCCAGTTGACTTGAAGAACCCATGTCCCCGTGGAAGAATGGTAAGGAGGTAGAAAGTTCTACTCTGAGGGACTACCAAGCACAGAGATCAATATTTACAGCTTTATGTCTAACCAAAATTCACCAAATGTAATATTCTCACCAATGACACTTTCCACTTAACCTGTTTTAGCACCAAAGGTCCCAGCTTGGAATTATTCCCAACTCCTAGATCCTATCCACCAATAACCCTCCCAGATTTTGGCCCACAGTGTGAATACTTCTCAGATCTCATTGCCAGTGAGGGACCAAACAAGGATTGGCAAATCAGTGGACCTCATGTCCTACTCCCTTTCCTATTCTCATGGCAGAAGTCACTAGTAGATGATGGCACATCTGCTGGTAGTGAAGATATGGCCTTCACTACTTCACTATGCTATACAATGTCAGGTATTTATTGAAACTCTATTTAATGTGTCAGACAGTCCAGGTAGCCACCACAAATCATTGAGAGTTGGCAAATTACCTGAAACCAGCTCTCCATTTCAGGCCCAGATCCTATATTCGCCCCCAGTCCCCTTGGTGTAAGGAGTAACGCATCCCAGCTGGTTAGCTTCCATCAGTGTCCTCTCTTTCCAATGGGCTGGAATCCGAAGTCTCTTGCACCAAAACAGATGTTGTCATAGATCAGTCAGGAAAATTTTCAGTTATTCAATACTGTCAGTGTTTCCCTAAAAGTCAAAAGGTGAGTGGGAGGTTTCTGTGAGCCTGTGGAAAAGTAATGCTTATTGACATAAAATCCACCTTTTGAACTCAGTCACTGTGAGCACAAAAGCCTCCTAAAGGGCTTCAATATCATTGCTTACCAGAGACCCGAATTACAGAAAAATGAATTCTCTTTTGTTCAAGCCATAATTTCTGAGTTTGTGGGCATATAATATAAAAACTTTTTGCTCCTGATTTTGATTAGGTTCCTTGGAAATAAACCTTATATGTCATTTAACTTCTGCTAAGGTGACTGAAGCCTCTTTTTAGATGCCTGATCTCAATGTGACTATCTCTCAAATTTTATGTATCATATGTGCTCTTCAAATGACCTAATAATTTTTCAAAACGTTAGAAATAACAATTGTAGTTCCAGAACATCCCCCTTAGAAAATTAGGAGAGTCATAATTATCTGCCCAAGACAGCTCCTTCAGCAAAATGACAACTACTGAC